>NC_056730.1:897545390-897712890 GCF_019279795.1 Protopterus annectens | reverse complement strand
TGAACTGTCCCAGATTTCCAGGGACATCCCTGATTTTGACTCAAATTCTAACTCTGTCCAACTTAATTCCTCTTAAAACTAGTGACTTTTGGAGGAAAGGTGGTGAATTACTCATAATGAATAATGACAACAATTAAGAGTTATAAACAGCATTTACCTCAGAAAATGTGTATGAATTCATATGCTCTGAGTCTGTCAATGTGTGAGGTTAATAGCACTAATAATTTAAATGTGTCCCTGATGTTGTTATGATGTGTCCCTGATTTGGTTGATATTTGTCCCCAATCGTTTGAGAGGTCTGATAGGGACAGAAAGCATATATTCCACTTACAACCTTAGAAAGATGATAGAATATTAGGTATGCAGTAGCATGACTTGGCTGAAGGATGTGGGTTCCAAAACCTAAATACTTGTTTGTATTGAAGAGTGTCAGTTCCCATGTATTAGCCAGACAGGTGCAGATTGTAAGAGGAATACACAAATAATATGAATCACTCTGGACAGGCCGCGGATTCCATACAGTCGAATGGCATGCTTTCACGTAATGGGCAGCCATTCCCGATACAGTAGGCATGTAATCCGATGTAATAGGCATCACAAGGTAATATCATAGTCCTCACTCCCACCCAGGGGTGTGAGTGTCAGATGCAAACACCAAATGCAGTGCATTTGCAAGTGCAGGAGCAAGTGGGTGTAAGCCTGTTTGGCCGCTGGTATGCGAGTATTACACTAGTGAAGCAATGTAGAGGCTAACTGAGTGTAAGAAACTATAACCTGAGGTTAGCATTGCTTAGATCCTAGCAAACCCACGCACACCCGCTCACAATTGCTTTAATGTGCCTTAATCACTCCGTATCCAACAGCCTTGTTCTGCCCAGCAACAAAATAAACAGCCTCTGCAAGGCTCGAAACCAGGACCCTGCACTCACAGCTAATGTGATTTACTACTAAGCCATGACAGATATACAGACATCGGATGTTATCACAAACATATCATCCAGCACAGTTATTCAACAGTATAGGAAATGTATTCCATCATGTAGATGTATGTGTGTGTGTTTATGTCCAGATATAGATACATACATATATATATATATAGATATATCAAGAATATCCCATGATGTGACAACAAAGCATTACAAAGGAATGAAAACGGAAACACCAGCAACGCCTGTATTATGTAGTGGTGTTGTCCTATGTAATATCAAGACTCCCTCAGACAGACATGTGTCATTAATACACGCAAACATTTGTACATTGGCCAAATACATCACTCTGTGCATTTTATTTACATTAGCACAACAGTTCCTGTCCAATCATTATGTGAGAGCAGAACTCTTGCAAGGTGCTGTGTGTGACATCATCATCATGAAAAAGGTAAACAGGGTAACCATAGAGAGAACGGTAGTGTTGTGTGTACAGTGGGGTCGTCTGCATCACTTGCACCTGGAACCTTTAGGAGTCATGTGAATACCAGGATTGTGTGCCTGAGAGACAGGGGTGAGGATAACTGGAGCATGTTGTGATGCATATTAAAAGGGTTACATTAGTCCAGTGGACACATGTGAAATGGACAGCTACGTATGGGGCAAATGTTGTTCTAGGAACCGATTGGCCTTTTGTTTCCGTAGGGTGAGAGTGGGATGTGGGGAAAGGAGAGTAGGTATGCTCGTGGAGGATAGGTTGGGTAGGATGACAGACAAGATAGCATACAGGGTCAGTATATGACACATGTGGGGGGATACACCTTGGACAGGGAGGGGTGTTCGGCAGTCACAAGCCCATAAGCCCCCAGATGGAAACAGTGGGACGGAGGTCCCCAGCCATGGGCAGCCACCACTGCACCAAAACAGCCGCAAAGGTGGCTGTGCTGGGGGCTCTCTAGGAGGGGCAGGCTCACCCTGTAAATGTGACACTCTGCCCCTGAGCTGGTGTATCTGGCCTTAAAACCCCTTATTGAGCCCCCTACACACCACTTCCGGGACTGTACGACAGCGGACAAGTTCCTGTCTGGACCTGCTCCCCCCATCCTCAGTGGTGGTTCCACCAGAAGGTAGTGCAAAACCAACAGATGTGGAGGTTCAATGCTGGGCCCCAGATGTGCTGGTGCCGGGTGCCATGGCCAGCTGAAGTGGGACAGGAGGTTCTGCCGGGACCTCCAAACCCATACAGCCTATGGTGTTGCAGTTTTAACACAGATATAGCTTAGTAATAGTCAACAGCATTCAGGATTACTTATAACAGCATGCATATGACCATCAACCCAACACAACAGATGGTATACATTTGCAGAGGGAGCACAACACATGCATATATACTGCGTGACATCTGTACAAAGTGTAGAAGACTTGTGACTGCAGCTATGAACAGTGGCCCATTATTGGCATGTCACTGAGAACCCCAGACAGTGACTGTCGTACCACTGTTTAATGTGACATATGTCCAATCAGGGATGCAATGGCAGTAACTCTCATCACTATCACCATGTACTGACTGCAATCCTCACACTATGCTTCTGCAGTTCACAGGTGTGTGTTCAGTGAGTAACACAGGAAAAAATGGTTCCACACACTGACCAGCCCACAGATGGCCCCACAGATGGGGGTTCCCTCACATACAGAGCACTGTCTTGTCAGTTTTAAAACATGCAAAATAGCCATTACTACACACAACTTGTTAAACTGGCTGTAGTCTGAATAAAGCATAGCTGCACTTACATGCTGTAGTCATGTCTGGCACCTCACCCTCCTGTCTTTAGGCTATTTTCCACTGTGTATGTTGTTTGAGGAACATCCAGATATCATCTGTGATGCCGTTTACCAAACATCAGATCCAGGTTCCACACACAGCGACTGTCATGGGCAAACACCAACATGATGTTCCTAGATATTGTACTGTGTTTCCATGTGATTTGTTATGGGAACATCACCACAGCTTTTCCACATGCAATCAGCAAGAGGAGGACTGCAATAGGTGCAGAGGCCATCACCTGATCATGACCATCACTTACAAAACACAAGCTGCTGCTGAGCAGATGTACAATTCCACATCCACCAGAGAGTGTGTGGGAGGGACAGACAGAGGCAAAATACATCAGAGAAGGGCCTGGAGACTAAACCCTAAGCATCGTCTGTCACACACCTACAGTACAGGGGTTCAACCCCCTGTCTGACTAGTCATTACTATTACAAGTGCATGCAGTTACTCCATGTGCCACAAAGCTGACATGTTGGTGTGCTGTAAGAACATATATGCATGCTGGTAAGTGACATCTGCAACAGAGATATAGTAGACATACATTAGGTGTAGTACACATGGCTGTCCACATGAACGGATGTCATTGTCAACACAACCACACTCTCTAAGGGACTCAGGCACATCACCACACTTTGCCAGGCCTACAAATACACTTCCTAACTACATAGTTTGCCACACTGCAATAATACACTGGTACTACATGCACCACAGGGGATATCCGGAGGTTCTATGGGCTAGGGCATGTGAACGTATCTGACATCAGTCGGTATGCCAATGGGAGTTATACTGTGTGTGACTGTGATTGGGAGCATCATACCCCACACGCAGACACAAGGTGCCAGTACTGACATGCATGTGTGCATTGCTTCATGGGTGTGTAGTGGTTGGCTGTGCAAGATGGCTGTACAAGGCTGGGTGAGGGGTAATCCTTGGTATCACCCCACCCGACAATGGTGTGCAGTGTGGTACAGGGGTGTAGTGTCTATAATGTCTCACACAAATGGGTATTGTATGAATTATCCTGACATCCTGGTTACCATTGTGTATGGCCATTGCTTTGCAATGCATGCCATGTCTGTGTTTGTCCTTGACATGGACATTGCCTGGGATGTGCATGTCCCACAATAATGTACAGTGACATGTACAAGTGCACCTGGCTTGGCTGGCACATGTTGTGTACACAGACTGTTATCCACAGATATGCCAATACTGGCCTGGTGTGGCAGGACCTGCTTACAGACAACAGGTTGACCCTGCACCTGCAATGATAGCATGATACAGGTATTCCCTGGTGTCAATGGCATCAGTCCATACAGGACACGTGTGTAAGGCATTGTATGGCCTCTGTGGATGACATTTAATGGTACCACATATGTTGCAGGCATCCAGTGAGGAACATAGTGAAGGCACATTGTCTGCAATTATCTGCCTATTGTACTGCTGGACAGGGTGCCATGCCCTCTGCAGCCCACTGCAATCACACCATGCCTACTATCTGTCATCAATGTGCAGGGTACTAGCAACATAGCTGGATATGCTAGGCAAGTGTGTTTGTGTATGACACATGGGTTCAGAACGTATTCCGAGTAATAGTAGGGTTGCATACATTGTTCACCAAGCCTTTTGCCAGATGTAGGGGTATGGCTTGCCAACACAGTCCCTTGGCTGATTAACATCTGTATTCCTTGTGAGGTGGACATTGTGACATATAATACGGACACCATATAGGAAAACTACAAAATCCGCTTCCCAACATGTCAAGTAGTTAGACACTCACAGCCACCTCCACACAGGCTGTGACTATCAAACACACACACATACCTGCCATGTCTTGGAATAGAACCCCTAACTAACTAGTTTATTACACTACAGCATTATGCACTTACAGCACACACTATGGAGGTTATTGGGTTACAACAATCCCAGAGATGTATTACTAGGTGGGTGACAACAGCAGGATTGCCAAAGGTGGTTATGTGAATTGTAAAGAGTGTGCATACTCTAAAAAGCATTGTTCCTTTCTCAGGCAGACACACACAGTTGGCCTGTCTTGGACTAGAACCTCTACCTCACTAGTTTATCACACTACAACATTATGCAGTTACAGCACGCGCTACGGAGATTAGTGGGGTACAAAAGTCCCAAAGGTGTATTTCTAGGTGGGTGACATCAACAGGATTGCCAAAGGTGGTTATGTGAATTGTAAAGAGTGTGCATACTCTAAAAAACATTGTTACTTTCTCAGGTAGACACACACTCAGTTTGCCTTTCTTGGTATAGAACCCCTACCTAACTAGTTTATCACACTACAGCAATATGCAGTTATGGCACATGCTACAGAGAATACTGGGTTACAGTACTCCCAGTGGTGTATTTCCAGGTGGGTGACATCAGCAGGATTGCCAAAGGTGAGTATGTGAATTGTAAAGAGTGTGCATACTCTAAAAAGCATTGTTATTTTCTCAGACAGACAGACAGTTGGCCTGTCTTGGAATAGAACCCCTACCTAACTAGTTTATCACACTACAGTAATATGCAGTTACAGCATGTGTTACGGAGCACACTGGGTTACAGTAGTCCCAGAGGTGTATTTCAAGGTGGGTGACATCAGCAGGATTGCCAAAGGTGAGTATGTGAATTGTAAAGAGTGTGCATACTCTAAAAAGCATTGTTTCTTTCTCAGGCAGACAGACAGACACACACACACACACACACACACACACACACACACACACACACACACACATGCACACAGTTGGCCTGTCTGGGATTAGTACCTACCAAAATAGTTTAACACACTACAGCATTGCACAGTTACAGCATGTGCCATGGAGATTACTGGATTACAGCAATCCCAGAGGTGTATTTGTAGGTGGGTGACATCAGCAGGATTGCCAAAGAAGGGCATTTCAAGTGTACTGTGAGTTGTACATGTTTGTTACCTGTGTGTACCCACTGCTCACTGTCATGAAAACACATTTACACCTGCTTTATACAGTCTGAATTGACAGTATCAACAAGGATTGCAGGTCTTGAACCCTGGACACTGAGGTCATTGGATGTACCACTAAGCCATATGGGTTGTACACATGTTGTATGGAGTTTATCATGCACATCTTACTACAGGTATTCCACAGTACTGAAAACAAATGGGACAGTCACTTTGTGTACATATGTACAGTACCCTTGAATGTACTGTACTCTGTGAAACAACAAAGACAAGTCTACAACTGTCATAACTATATATATATATATATACACACCTACGGGATGTGTACACCCATATATATATATATATATGTATATATATATATATATATATATATATATATACATATATGTATATATATATATATATATATATATATACACACACACACACACACACACACACACACACACACACACACACACACACACACATGTCTGAACACCCTTTGTTACATAGAAGGGTTCCAAAGGCATTGACGTGTACACAAAACAGAGACATCTCTTGTGTTATAACATTTAAATCTTAATCAGTTCACCTGAGAAGGGATGGTTGTTGTGTATGTGGAGTTTGGGGTGGGGAATGATGGCTAATGTAATCTATCCCAGGGATTGTGGAGTTAGGGTGGGGGAATGATGGGTATGGACTTACACCCCGGCGACCATTTCTGTGTCACTGCTCAACAGTGGCACAGGAAAATAACATACCCAACTGTAGTTGTGCTTGACTGTGTATTCTTTACCATTCCTAACTATGTAATTCTTTGTAGACACCAGTCACCACAGATGGCTACCATGGTGTGCTAAAAGACATTACACATGTGTATGCCTGGCTACAGGGTAGTCACACACACAAACACGCACACACGTGCCAGTATTGTGCATACTCATCTTGCCTATGTAAAAGTAACTGGTACAGTGGTATGCAGTTGGGGTATGTGCCACAGAACACATACAATTACACTTACTCTCATTCCCCTTCTGAGCTGGGTGACATCACAGGACTGATTACTTGCAGTGGGGAGGGGGAAGAGAGAGGTGTAGCAGTTGACAAGGATAAAGGCCAGTGCAAATGGTGGTATCTCTTTGGAATGCAGCAAAGCCTGCTGTTATGACAGGATGCAGACACAAATACAGACACACAACCACACTCAGCCATTTGCTGATACACACACTCAGGCATTTGCTGAGACACACAGAAACACACTCAGCCATTTGCTGACACACACACTCAGGCATTTGCTGTCACACACACAAACACACACAGTTGCCAGTGGTGGGATCAGAACTCATACCTACCTACAGATCACTATTATAGTACTACGCAGTTACGAGACGTACCACAGAGATTACATATTCCAAGGCAGTCAGAATGCCCTTCTAAGATTGAGGACAACAACAGGGAGACTAACTGTCATGAAGTACATAGCTCTAAACCTGTGTGTTGAAAGTAGGTGTCCATTACAACCTGTATGCACAAACAAGACACATAATCTGCAGGTAGTACATAGGTAGGCCTGAGAGGCCTGAGAGGTATAGTTGTAGTACAACAGGAACCTGAACTGGAGTATGCCCATCTGTAGAATGGACAACTGCTATCACTATACAGGGTTACAGTGGGCATGCTCATACACTTAGTAGCACAGAGCCGTTTGGGATGCACTATGACTACAACTACACAAGGTTATACTGGGCATGCTCATACACTTTGTAACAAAGGGTTTGTTGGATGCACTGACTCAAATTACACAAGGTGGCAGTGGGTACGCTCATACACTTAGTAGCACAGGACTGTTTGGGATGCACTCCAGTTCTAACCACAGAAGGCCACAGTGTGCATGCTCATACACTTACATTTACAGAACACATTGTAATGGACTCCTATTGTAAACACACAGGTTTACAGCTATGTACATCTTACCTGTCAGTATATATGCACATCATACTGGTTTACTACCTGATACCTGTATGTGGCCCATAAATTATATATCTGTGTCTGTGCTGTGTGATACACATGCATACATGTACATGAAGTACTGACATATATATGTTAAGTATACACATTCATGCATGTGTGGATGTGACAGACAATAGGTTACCTGGGACACACAGGCGGATGCTACCTACAGCATGTGTCACACACCTTGCTGCCCTGAAAGGCATACATTGATAGCAGGTTGTGGACAGTGGCATTATACATGGAACAGTGACATGTGCAAGCATAATGTGTGAGCCACATTGTGTAATGGTACTGAGGTGCAGGTGTCAAAATGACCTCTCCCGGCTGTGTTAGTAGTTGTCATTATTAGCAGGACTGCTACCCTAAGTATATCTCACATTGGTCATATACACAATGTCTGCTGCTGTCCGTCACCTTACATGAGGCATTTGCTATCAAGCACATTACTGCCACTCGCAATGATGTCATGGTATGAGTGGCAACTGCTAGACCAAAACAATGAGCCAATGTCCTGCTATTATTATGAGGTTGTCCAGTGTCTGTCATTCCGGGCTGTCATGACTGAACGACAAGCCTTCGACACAGAGCACATGCATCCATGTTTCATGTGTGTGTGGATAATACCTAGGTCGCATTTACCCATATAGCCGCATTCCAAGGCAAATGTCCTAGACACAGAAGTAACACGCTGACACCTACAAGACAATTGCATTGGATGCTTATGCTAACCAGTGCTAGATGTGTGGCTTTAGTAATCCATTTGCTCGATGTAGAACCTACAATGGGGAATACTGACATCTGTGCAGTGAGGAACACCTGGCTGAAGGCTCTGTAGTGCACAATTACACTACCACCATAAAACTCAGATCCAGACATGTGGGCCATAACAGTGGTATGGACCATTCCAGGTGGTGGTGTCCACATATTCATAAAGGCTACTCACATGTAAAGACCACTACTCCAACATAACTCATCACAGATGAGTCAGGTACAGGTGACAGTGGCAAATGCTGCATTTTAGGTTGTATTCTCATACATCCACCACCTTGTTCCCAGACTACCAACACACATCCATATGTGGTATGACATAGTATGGTAGACCAACAGATAACCTTCGATTGGTGGACTGTACCTAGGCCTACATCAACTGTGCAAAGTACCCATGTACAGACACAGCTGCATAATGTGTTATGCAATGCAATAATACCAGTGTTTGTAACCAGCTCAATTTACACATACCAGGGTCCCTCAGATGTTGTCAGCATTAACAAGGTCGACTGTTGCTGTACACCAGTAAACAACACCCTCATGGTTAGATATGACCTAACTGTAGCTGCCCTGGATATGTACATGCCACACTCATACAACATAAATGACATTACCATAGCTTTCATTATCCTTTCTACATACAGGTGGCTACAGTCATTACACACATGCACATGGCAGATAGCATGCTAACAGTACATAAGGTTTGATATCTATGTTAACAGAGGTAATATTCCCTTTCTACTGGTCACCCATGACACCTATCATATCATACAACACCCCATGTGCCATGTATGTCATTAGACATGTCCACCTAATGCAATGCCTACAAACATACCCAAATAACAGGATCAAAGGACCTACACAAGACCTGTATTGACAGACTCAGGGAAATCCAACTCTGCTCTGTATGTTCCTGAGTAGTCACAGGTGATATGTTCATGACATGTACAGCCATGTGTGGCCACAGCTCCTACATATACCCCATGTCAACAATTGCAAGCCATGCATGCTGTGTGCTGTCTGGACATTATCCTTAGTACCACAATAGCCAGTGCATGCTGAGGTGAGATGTTTACAAGCCACAGACCTCGCACATGCTTGAATGAGTGTACTGCCTAGCTCTAATAGAGCACATTGCTGGTACTCTTCCAGTAAACATGAGGTGTGTGTGGCAAATATGATGTGCTCACTGTTGACCATTACAGTGCCCTGGCTTCACCATGGCACTGTCAAGTAACACTTTGTAGGAGCATGACTTGGAATAATGCTGTGTGTGTCTTGCTGATATGTGCTGTTGTCATATATGTACACTTGGCTACTCGGTGAATGTGTTTGTATCCTTCCAGTACAAGAATACAACATCCATTATGGTGTAATGCTCAGCTATGTATCACACATGGTGTGGGGAAGGTGTGGAATGTATCCTCTTGACCTGCTAGTGCACTTACTGATGTAGACCGCATATGTGTACATGTATTGATATTTGTGTAGATTCCATGTGTGCGCAGTGTCTGATTTTTGAAGGTGACTGTTGTCTTAGTAGATCATGCTGTTGCAATACAGCCTCAACATTGCCAATTGTATATGGTGATATGCTCTAAGTACAGTAAGCTGTACATGAGGTATGGACAGATGTTTGGACATGACTACTAAGTGCTGGGGCTACTTTGCAGATGAATGATTACTGAGGACAGCTCACTGGTGTATTACAACCATTCCTACAATAACTTGTGTAACTGCTAAGGTCAGGTTTTGTTAATTGAAGTGGAAGACAGACAAAGTAGAATGCATTAAGGGTGACACTGAAGGCAAACCTCATGACACCTGTAACAGTAATACCTGCCCTGTGCATATATTGTGCATATATCAGCACAGTTGGCAAAGGAAAGAGTCAGTAAGCTTTGTAGCAAATGCGATAGTGCTGTACATCTGTAATACCTATCATGAGATAGGCAGGTGTTTGATTCACAGTACTGGCACGTGTGGGTGTGGGTGTGTCCATATATGTCACGTATTGTTGGGAATGCATCCCACATGTTTTCACTCTCCTGAACACTGTTGTTGACATCAGTACAGAGTGAAGTGTAGAAAGAAAGGCATAGGCAGGTGATTGAACTTCACATATGTAACATGACTATATGTGTGTGACATAGGTGTATATATTTGTGAATGCCACAGTGTGTGTGTGTGTGTGTATGGCTGTCCGTGTGTATGGCTGTCCGATCCCTGGATTGAGGCTGTATTTTACCATAGTGAAATGTTAATGCCCCCTCCCTCCATCCACTCAATGCAATCTAGTATCCCTGTTGATATCATCAATCTTAGATGGGCATTCTAACCGCCTGTTAACATGTACACCCTGGGGTGTGACCTGTTGTTACATAGCCTACTGATGGACCCCCTCCCCACATACACCCACTGCACTGTAGTATCCCTGTCGGTGTTCTCGATCTTAGGCCATTTCATCTACCTGTACATGTGTAATCTCTGTGGTGCATCTTGTAATTGCGTAGTACTATAATAATGATATGTGCAGAGGTTCTCATCCGAACACTGGCAACTGTGTGTGTGTGTGTCAGAGTGTGTGTTACTATGTCTGTGAATCCCTGAGTGTGTGTGGGTGTGTCTGTGGTTGCATCCTGTCATGGCAGTGGGTATTACTGCTTCCCAATGAGAACCCACTATTTCCACTGGCCTTTACACTTGTCATCTACCATACCACTCTTTTACCTCTTCCCCACTCCAGGTAACTATATCTGTGATGTCACCCACTATGGATGTGATGGCTTTGAACACAGTAGCTTACTACACAGCTATCATGCTCCTGGATCATTAGAACAGTAAACATAATTGAAAGATGGGAGATTATAACTGTGATGTGGAAGCTACAAAGTGCATACAGGTATTGTCATACTGACCTGTGGGTAGTAACATGTACATATGGGGCACTAACCGAAAACACCGACATCCCCCGGCACATGCAACTACACCTGAAAGAGGAAGGCAGAACGTCAAGCTCAACATGCTGTTAGTGTTGTTACACATGATACATACCGTCAAATGTACAAAATGCATACTAAAACTGTAATACATGGTATGTCTGCTGCCTGTCAACAGTACTCAACAATATTAATCTACAATTGTCTACCTAGTATGTTCACCCTGTGCATCAGACCATATGAGCATGTCCATGCACCAATGGTGTGGATGACAGGGATGTGGCACAGGCATCATCATATGCACAGGGTGATAATGTTTGCCAGAGGCCTAGACTGCGCCATTGGACGATATCATGTATGTGCGTGTGTTAGGGCCTGTGATATCATTGGACGTGTGTGAATGTTATGCGTGTGTGTGTTGGGGTGCCCTGCATTTGTTTCCAGTGTGTGTGTGTGTATGCCTACCCCTGAGCTGAGTCTAGACATTGTGCATGTGGCTGTACACACATGTTTGACATAGCTGTCCCTACTTTGCAATGGTGCCACAGACCAGCACAGTACACCAGCCTGCTGTGTGGTGTATGACCTTGCCAATCACATGTAGTATGACATGTCTTCTGCTGACGTGTTGAATGACATGCATACATGTGTAACACAATGGTGTTCTTTCCGATCTACAGTACGGTAATGGTGTCCCAATGCAGGGACATGTTATACTAGCATGGGCCTTCAGCTGATGCAATGTTGTCTGTCCACCCTACAAATATGCAGTGACATACTGCACATTGAGCTGATGTGCATAGCCATTGCAGGGCATCATGTGGCTTCACAATTGCTATACAGTGTGAGCTACTGACATAGTTCATAGCCATGACAATGTTTACATACAATACATATCTAATTTGGAATGTGACCCACGTCACTGAGGTGTATACACACTAAACCCTAATGTGGAATGTGTGACACAGGTCACAGAAGGGTATATGGATGACACCCCTGCACATCTGCAACCATATTACTGATGCCTGGACACTATGCCCACACATGGCTAACATAGCAGTACTCTATGTCCCACATGCCATCTATGTACCTTACACACATGAGGAGCAAGTATGACAGTGATGTCTGACACCAGCAAGGTGAATGTACTGGATCTGTGGCCTGATTTGGTTGTATGTGTATGTTGTGCAACACATGTATGTATTTGGATACTGTATAGGTGAATGCTTTCATGTCGTGACACAGTCAAGATGTTCAAGACTTGTTATGTGGTGGTTTCATGTTATGCCTACACAAGCTGTGCACAAGCCTGTATGATGTTTAGTGTTTCACATTTGCAATATTGCCATTAAACAAAGGCCATAGTTGTATTGTGTTGAGCCAATGTACAACAGGGTGTACACACATGTACATAACTTCTACTGTGTGTGCTGCTTTATTTCTCTGGCCATCCTCCATGGCCATGTGTACACATGTTCTGTCCAATGGTTGTGATGGCCATCTTATTTCACATGTCAGTGTTATACCATATGACATACACCCATAGGTATCATATGCTCCACTGAGGACAGGGTTATGCAGACAAAGGGTGGTATGTATGGGATGTGAGACATCATGTTTTGCAGGATAGTTGAACAGTGTTGCAGTCAGCCCTCTACAAGTCATGGACATGTCAGATAGCACATGACATTGTGTGACATTCATAGCAAGGGTATAATCCACAAGGGTGTATCCTGTGGGCTGGTCATACTCCAGCTCCAACACATTTAGAGTGTGTGCACACATATGCTCTCTGTACAGTACTGTTCATATTCCCAACATGTGTAATGCTGATATGTAGTACCTGTCCCTACAGTGAACCACACCTCCTGCATTGTATTCACTGTTGTCCACACATCTGGCAAAGACAGTTTGGAAGTTCTAGTGTAGGTGTTTCATATAGTCTTCAATTGTTTCACATGGGTAACCACTGTGATGCATTGCAGGTTTGACCAGTGTTTATTAATAGCACCACCATACAATATGTGTACGTGTTTTATGGCAGATAGCATGCAATTAATATGATCCGTGCATTATCAAGCCTGGTAATTTCACCTGACACAGGCTGCTGTCACTGCAAAATGCCAGAGGTACCTAAACAGGAGTGTCACAGCAGTAAGATCATTATCCACGTCTGTGTGATAGCTACAGGGTGCAATGTCCATGTTAGCACATAAGCCAGTACAATACACTATACTATGGAGTATGAACATCTGTGCATACATAGAGTAGCAGACTATAGTATGCGGCATGTGTGCATACATGCCTTACATATGATGTTACATTACATTTTGTACAGTAACACATGTAACTATGTGAAATATAGTTGTGTTATATGTGCAGTACTGACTTACCAGGCAACTCCAGGCTCGGTGGTTGAAAGAGACCCACCTCCACAATCCCAGCTAAAACTTGTGGATGGAGGTCTGCAGGTGTCCCCAAGTTGGCCAATAGCTCCTCGGTATGTGTCAGTGGGGGCTGGGTGAGTGACCCCCACCTGTTGCACCTTGTTCCCTGGTGATTGCATTAGCACATTGTTTTGCCCATCTTATGAGGTCAGTGCAGTGTCGGTGCACCTGCTGATAGGTGCGATTGTGATGGCCAACATCATTTACCCTCCTGCAGAGTTCCTCCCACAGGGCATCCCGCTGCTGTGCATCCTGTGGCACATGGCTGAAGAGTGTTGTATGGTTGTCGAGGAGGTATGGGACGAGGACCTCATCCTACAAGTGACTGTATGCTGGTAGCCTGCTATGTGGCATACCTGGAAGACATAATGATGGAGACAGGTCACAGTAACTCACAGAGAAGTACAGAAGTACAGCTGAACATACATGTGTATCACATTTATTAAGATTACAAATAAGTCTTTGCAAATCTACATGACACCAACACCACTGAAATGTATAAGTCACACACATTTGACACTTACTGGTGATGTGATGTTATCACCATATATGTGTGCATCATGTGATGACATTGCTCATACTCCATGTGAATGTTGTCTTGATTTGGGCATGTCTGTTTGCCTGTACTGGTGTCTTTACCTATCAGCATATGCCTGTATGTGTTCACATTAATGCAATCGACCTTAATGCTGTGTATATGTCACATATATAATCATACATAGCCATTAGGGACATGACCTCTGACTCTGCAGACTTGCAAGCATGTATGTGTTTTGCCATATACTTCTACATGGCACTGAACAGCTGTGTAGCATCCTGCCATGTACTGCCTGTGTTGCACATGTGTAACACATGAGACAATAGCTAGCCAGATTGTATTTGCAGGGTTGGATATCAACTATAGCATGTATGGTCATAGTGATTTAGTAGGCTATATGCCCTGGGCCATTTATGAGCCTAGGCAGACAGGTTACCTAGCTGTAGGCAACAGACAGGTAAATTTCAGTGGCCAGTTCAAGCAGTGCCACAAAACAGATCCACAGGATTACTGATATATTTGGCATGCGGTCATCACACCATGTCACAGAGAGGGGCGATGTGCAGCTTCACTGGACAGGGATGCATAGTATGGCAGGAGTATGTGTTCGAAAAATATGTATTAATGTATATGTTTAGTGCTTATTAGAAGCTAAAAGGGTTAACACATTTCATTCTATTTTATGTACAGCTTAATTCTGTATGAAATTACAAGATGCTTTTCAAACTGTAGTATGCTTTCTGAAATTGCAAGATGCTCACTGACCTAGTATTTGCTAGCACAGCAAAATTCATGTTTATGCCTTTTGGAAATTTACTGAGAAGCAGGTGATTATCTGCTAGGTCAGGAAAATAATGAATAGAACAATACTGTTTTCTATAATGTCACTGAACTTGAACAATCAGCTCTGTTCGTGTTATGAGAACATGCACAGCTGCAGAAAAGACAGATACAGATGAACAAAGACTGCTTGAAGAAATGAACTATAATCTGTACTTGCTTTGTGCTCGAATTAGCCATAGTACCTTGAATGGCAACATTGCATAGTGAGAAGTTGTATCTGACCGGTGGTCATCAAGGCCACGTTGTTTTTCTTAGGAAGTTTTTTGTAAACTTGATGTGCCAGCAGAAAATCATGGACAAACAGCTGCTATGAAATAATATTGAAAGAACTTGTGATTTATTACATCAGCTTAGTAGGCAATGTCTTGTAAGAAATGTATAAGAATAGCTTCACTTCCTGATTCTAGTTAGACAAACTCTGTATTAGCACATTTTTGTCTCCTTGCTGCAAGATTAAAGTGCCTTAACCTGAACCTGCCGTGTGTTGATCTTTTTGAAGTTGTTTTTTCCTTTGACAGATTTGGTCCTTCGGACCGGAAACTCTCACTTCGCCTCAGGTCAGATGGGCCAGGTGACATGAAACCATACGGGGAAAAGACCACATCGGTTCTTCTGCTCTGAAAGACCTCCGACTGGATTGTCGTTCAAAAGAGGCCAGCCACTTTTCTGATCTGCGACTGGAGGACGAGTTAACAGTTTTCCATCGAACCTGGTGATTAAGCATGGAGGCTCAGGTAAGGTGAGATTTACCTTTTTTCTGTTTTAGATCAGGGACTTGATTTGAATCATCTGTCAGGAGATTTGTTTTATACAAGTCAGGGACAGAAAGATTGCGGTCTTGTCATAGATCAGGGAAACAGAATAGGTAAGACAGTTATTCTGGATAAACTGAGAAAAAGAAAAATCGTGGTACCACGTGAAAATAAGAAGGGTTACGTAACATTTCTAATAGTCAGAAAAATATGGGTAATAAGTGCACAAAAAGTTCCCAAGATCCACCGTTAACCAAAGATGCAAAATATGTGCAATTACAGCGTGCCGACAATGTTAGGTACTATACAAAATGGGTTAATAAATATGAATTTGATGGCAAATTAGAAAAATCCTCGCTTATTAAACTTGTCAAACAGCTTAAAACTGACGCAAAAGGTCAGGTAAAAAAGCAAAGTCAATTAGGCATTCCTCAGGCACACAGGTGGATTGAGGAAGCAAACCGTAGGGAACAAAAAAGTAATAATTCAAAAGCTATGTTTTTAGATAAAGAAGACAATAATTTGGTAATAGCATCAGCCCCTCCGCCCCCTCCACTTCCCGCACCAGAATATGAAGCGAGTGGACAAGCTGGTCCACCTCTGCTATACCCGGCTGTCTCCGCGAAGCCAAGACCGTATGTCAGAGATCCCATCGAGACTAGGTCTCGAACACGTAACTTAAGAGGGGATACTGATTTATATCAAATAAACAAGAATTCACAAGCTATGAGTGAAGAAGAGATATGTCCACTCATAGAAGTACCAAATCCTCAGGCAGGACAGGCAGGGCAGGACCCGACTCTCCTAGTATATAGACCGTGGACACCGGAAGACATCCGGAATGTCACAGAGGGAATTCCCCATCCAAAAGTTAATTTTAGAAAATTCCTAGAAGACTTACAGGGCATGAGGTTAAGTTATCATTTAAATGGAGAAGAAGTAGAAAAAGTAGTTGAACAAATCATAGGTCCAGACTGGCACATGATCAGTGGCAACTGGAATCCCCGTGACGCAGAGCACAAGCCACTCCCACTTAGCAACGCAGAACTGAATAACAGAGTGAAAGGTCTAACAGACCAAATCTCTGAGAAGTGGAAGCCTAGGGCAGACTGGACTTGCATTAATCAATGCATCCAACAGGAAGGTGAAACTGTTGACAGATATTATGCTAGATTATTAGAGTGTTTTAATAACCATTGTGGAATGCAGGTACCTGAAGACCAAACACATGATTCCCCATATGAGCAGCAGCTAAAGAATGCATTTTTGAAGGGCAGTATTTTGCCTATAAGCAGCTTTATTACAAAGCACATGGTAGGCCATAGTACAACTAGATTACAGTCACTACTTGAATATGCAAGACATGCTGAAAGGCATTTTAACAGTAAAAAGAAAAAGAAAGCCCAAGTATTTTCTGTAGAAGATGGAGCAGAAGTTTATGTAGTACAGTCCAGAAAAAATGGCAAGAAAAGTGCCCAGGGAAACAAACAATCTGATAAACGAAGAGAGAAAGAAAAGGGGTGAATGTTTTAAGTGCGGAAAAAAGGGACATTTAGCAAGGGATTGCAAGCAAAACAAGAAGGTAGCCATGGAAGATAAGGAGGGTGAGGACTGACTATATGATAGTCAAGAATCACTAGAAGGGAGTAACCGAGAAAAGACAAATGCAAATGTGATAGAAGGAGTAGAGGATGTGATAGAAGAAATAGAGGAAGTGCAAGAAATCGCAGATGGTGAAGAAAGTGAAATTTTAGACTTAGCATTATTGAGCCTAGAGCTCTATTTAGCAGACACGAAACCAGAAGTTACACTTCTAGTAGAGAGGAGGGAAGTTAAATTCCTGTGTGACTCAGGGGCTTCACGGACCTTGATACATCCTTCCAAACTAACAGAAAATTCAGAATCACTTGATTACATATTAGTGAAAACAGCTAATGGACAGCTGTATCGGGAGCCACTCCCCCATAACATAGCAATAACTGACCCTGTTTCAGGGATGACCCAGAAAAGCAAAATTGTTTTTTTCTGCAAAATGCCCAGTAAACCTTTTGGGCAGAGATCTTATGCAGATATTTGGCATAGCAGTAGTTCCAACTATGCAGGGTATGGAAGCACAGCGACGAATGGATACTTTTTTGTGGTGCGACCGGAGGGAGAAACATTTTATTGCTACAGCCAGTTCTTGGTCATGACTGGTCCAGGGGCAGTAACCGAAGAACTGATGAATGTAGCCATCAGTAAGTCCCCCTCCCTTGACACTGATAAACAGCATTTGTTTCTCTGTACTCTGTATTATTGTAGCACACCAGGACCTGATAAGGAATATGAGCAAGAACTGTTTAAAAACCATGCAAACAGATTAGTATTACGTAATCTGTACTGAGACACAGAAGGGAACAGTGTAGTTAGCTGTTCATTGCCCCAGGAATTCTTTGCACTCTATAAATCTAATCGATTACCACATGTTAGTTTAACTAAGGACAAGAATGTGAAATGGGCAGACCTAGGAGAAAAAGTCACAAAGTGGGAAAAACAGACAGAGCTAGAATTGTCAGAACAGTGAGTACAGAAGCAGAAGTTAAATTGGATAACACAGACACACCCAGTTGTACACTTGCAGTCTAGCAAGGACAGCTGATTAGCACTCTTACTAGAAGAGGAAGAAAATGCCTTATGGAGCATACCAGAAACTCTCTGGTCAACAGGGAAGTCAGATGTAGGACTAATTCGTACAGCAGGACCAGTTACTATTACGCCAAAATCAGCTTTTAGACCACAAAAGAGACAGTATCCCTTAAGAAAAGATGAAGAAGTAGGAATCAAACCTATAATAGCAGCTTTACTTAAGGAAGGAGTACTGGTAGAATCTCCCGATTCACCATGTAACACACCCTTATTTCCTGTCAGGAAAGCAAACGGAGAATGGCGTATGGTCCAAGATTTACAAGCTGTAAATGATGCAGTAATACCTAGAGCACCTACGGTGCCAGATCCACACACCCTATTGAATGATTTGAAGTCTCAACAGAAGTATTTTTCTGTGGTAGATATTAGCAATGCGTTCTTTTCGATACCGATACACCCTGACAGCCAACATTGGTTTGCATTCACATTTCAGGGGAAAAGGTATACATACATGTGACTACCACAGGGGTATTGTGAAAGCCCAACAATATTCGCACAAGAGATGGCAAGCAACTTGGCAGGATTTAGCCCACCAAGAGGCAGCCAGATTTTACTTTATGTAGACGACATCCTGCTGGCAGCCCCCACCCAGCAAGAATGCAGAGAAGATACCATAGCATTACTACAATTTCTAGCCACTCAAGGACATAACAAAAACAAGTTGCAGCTTTGGAGAAAGCAGGTTAAATTCCTGGGATATGTAATATCCAAAGAAGGCAGAACATTAGTTGAAGATAGGAAAATAGCAATTTTACAAGCACCCAAACCGACTACCAAGAATGAAATGATGTCCTTCCTGGGTACAGCTAATTTCTGTCGGAGTTAGATTCCAAACTATGCCTTGGAATCTGCTCCACTGACCAAATTGATATACAAGAAGCCTATGGCAGCACAAGATTTATTACAATGGACACCAGAAGCAGAATCAGCTTTCTGCAAACTGAAACAATTGATAGCATCCTCATTAGTTTTAGGATTACCAAACTGTCATAAACATTTTTTCCAAACTGCAAATTGTAAGCAAGGTTATATGACATCAGTGTTAATACAGCAACATGGGGATAAGCAATGCCCCATAGCTTACTGTTCATCACAGCTGGACCCAGTGCCGCGATCCCTGCCCCACTGTGTACAAGCAGTAGTCGCAGCTGCAATGGCAGTACAGGCTTCGGCCTCAGTAGTGTTGCTCCACCCTCTCACATTGAGAGTGCCTCATGCAGTCGCGATTATTTTACTGCAAGAAAAAGTAGCATATCTTTCTCCTGCTAGACTTCTTTCCTGTATGACTATACTCTTGAGCCAACCTCATATGACAATTGAATGATGTACAACTTTAAATCCATCTACCTTGCTCCCAACCCCTGCGGATGGCACACCACACAGCTGCCTGCAGGAGATTGAGCAAAAGACACTGCCTAGAAAAGATCTAACGGATGTTCCCTTGGATGATGCCAAGGTGACATATTACGTGGACGGCTCATGCAGAAGGGGTCCTACAGGACAGAACCTAGTGGGGTATGCAGTAGTTTCTGATACTGAGATTTTAGAAGCAAAGTCTTTACCACACAACTTATCTGCACAAGCAGCAGAATTGATTGCCTTGACAAGGGCATGTAACTTGGCAAAGGGTAAATGTGTGAACATTTTTACTGACAGCCAGTACGCTTTTTCTACTGTACATGTTTTTGCGCAACAGTGGAAAAATAGAGGAATGATAACATCTACTGGTAAACTGATTAATCATGCGCAGTTTATTTTAGATTTGTTAGAATCTATTCATTTACCTCAGAAAGTAGCTATTTGTAAATGTGTAGCTCATACCAAGCAACAGGATAGGATTTCAAAAGGTAATGTGAGAGCTGATACAGCTGCAAAGCAGGCAGCTTCAGCTTCAGAAGTATTTTTTTTTTGAGTGAGGAATTACAACCTTCTGAGATTTTAGATTTAGAAATGTTGAAAACAATGTAGACACTTACTACGAAAGTAGAAAAACAGAAATGGATAAAATGAGGAGCAATTCTTGAGAAAGGGCTGTACATCTCCAAAGAAGGAAAACCGATTTTGCCGTCTAATTTGTTTAGATATGCAACTTTGTTGAGCCATGGGCAGTGCCATGTCTCAACAGGGGGGATGGTACAGTTAGTGAACCAAGTGTTCACAGCATATGGATTTACAAACTACACAAAAAAATTTTGTGCAGCATGCCATGTTTGTAACAAGCATCATGCACAAGGGGCATTGAAGCCTAAGCAAGGGAGTTTGCCAATACCACCGTACCCGTTCCATTCTATCTGTATGGATTTCATAGAACTGAACAAATGCGAAAATAAGAAGTATTGTCTTGTCATTATAGATATTTTTTTTTTCAATGGGTGGAAGCTTTTCTGACCAAAAATCCAGATGCAACTACTGTTGCAAAAGTCCTTGTTAAAGAAATTATTCTTAGATTTGGCATACCGGAAAAGATCTACAGTGACAATGGCACACACTTTGTAAATCAAACTATACAACAGTTGAGCCGATATTTCGGAATTTCCTTAAAGAACCATTGTGCATACCACCCACAATCCGCAGAACTAGTAGAGAGGCATAATGGGGTTTTGAAAAACAAACTTAGGAAATGAATTAGTGAGACACAAAAGAACTGGGTGCACTGCCTGCCTCTGGCATTGTTGAGCATGAGAACTGTTCCGAATGCAAAGGGGTTAACTCCTTTTGAAAAATTATTTGGGAGGGCATATTATATACCTCAATGGAAACCTCTCATGCCTGCAGACCAGGAGGCCGACAGTTCACTTGCAGAATATATGAGACGACTTTTAAGTAATAAACAACTTTTGCAGTTAAATTCTGTTTCAGATAAAGAACAAACCAGACCATCGGAAGCAGCAGTAGTCCCAGGCACATGGGTCTGGGTGAAAGTCATCAAGAGGAAGAATTGGACCTCACCAAAGTGGGAAGGGCCGTACCAAGTGCTACTGTCAACACCCACTGTAGTCAAGATCGCAGAGCGAGCATCCTGGATTCATATGACACACTGTAAATTGGTTAAAAACTTTGAACTGCACAAAAAACTTGTTACTGTTACACAAGAACAAAATGACCAGATACGGAGCAAATAGAAATACAGAACAACATCAGAAGTATTGCATGATCATTCTGTTAACCATACTGATAACATTGATCTTTTTGTTGTGGCCTTTCCTTTTTCCAGCCACACGAGCTGAACTGAATAAACGAGATGCATTACTCATAGACTGGCATCCGAACTTTAACACTTACCAAGCAATTAAATATGTGTATGCTGAAACTTTTAATGTTTCGAATTGCTGGATTTGCACAGCTATACCAACAGCATACGGGGGATTGTTAATGACTGCTGTCCCCCTAGGGGTCAATGAGACCTGGGAAAATTTGATTTTTGATACTACAACTGTAAAATCACAAGACAAAATAGCATTGTACCTGCCTGTTACACAAAAGGGAATTGTATGTTTTTACAAAAATGATACTGTTCAGGTGGGTTGGAGCAATTGTAATGTGACTGTTCCTTACAAATGTTATATCAAAGCTAATAATGCAGGTTATATTTGTGATACAAACTATGATTCATATTCTGAATTAATGCACAAAACAGTTGAGGAAGTACAACGTAATCCTGTTCTTTTTAAACAACTATCTAACATTGATAAGAAAATGTTTCATGCAGGGCATGTATATATGAATACTAAAGTAGAGAATTGTTATTTTGTTTGTGGGAAAAAGGCATACAAATGGTTACCTGAGAATTGGTCCGGCAGTTGTTTTTTGGGTTACCTGGTTCCGGCCATACGACACACTGCAGTTTTTCCTCAGGGAAGAATTTGAAATGTCAGAGAGGTCACCAAGAATCCTGGAAATCCAATCAAGAGACCTGAGAATCCAATCGGACGAATCGAAGCAGGCTGGAGAAATCATAACTCCGTGAAAAACAAAGATAAACTGACACACATGGACTTGAGTGACACTATTATATCGTGGGCAGGTATAGCCCCTGCATATGGCGCAGTGAAAATGATTTGGGAACTGAGAAAACTGTCCAAACTTCTTGAAGTAATGATCAATGCAACTTTTTCTGCTCTTGAATTAGTAACTGATGAACTGAACGCTATGAGAACTGTGGTGCTGCAAAACCGCATGGCTCTCGACTTCACCCTAGCGGTGAAAGGTGGTATGTGCGCTTTAATAAAAGAGGAGTGCTGTTCATATATTCCTGACAACCAGCATGAGATAAATGACCATCTTGAGGTGATTCAGCAAGTGTCGGCCATGACCAAACCAGGCCCAAACCCACTGATGGATTTTTTTCCAGAATTTGTTTGGGGGTGGGGTAGCATCCTAATGAACATCTTGATTGCCATTTGTGTGGGATTACTCCTATTAGGAGTGTGTGTTTGTTGTGGTATTCCCTGCATGAAAAGATTAATCAAAAATTTTATAGACATGTCAGTTTCTGAGACTTTGTATCAAAGTACTGAAATTGAAGAATTGTTGAAAAATGAAACACGTTCATAAGTTTAAACTGAATGACTCTCTTAACTGCAAATTCTGAACAGAAAGAGGTTAGGAGAAGAAGCAACTGTTAATGCTTTTGAAAATATAATAAAAAGTATTAACAGGGGGGAAATGTTAGAAAAATATGTATTAATGTATATGTTTAGTGCTTATTAGAAGCTAAAAGGGTTAACACATTTCATTCTATTTTATGTACAGCTTAATTCTGTATGAAATTACAAGATGCTTTTCAAATTGCAGTATGCTTTCTGAAATTGCAAGATGCTCACTGACCTAGTATTTGCTAGCACAGCAAAATTCATGTTTATGCCTTTTGGAAATTTACTGAGAAGCAGGTGATTATCTGCTAGGTCAGGAAAATAATGAATAGAACAATACTGTTTTCTATAATGTTACTGAACTTGAACAATCAGCTCTGTTCGTGTTATGAGAACATGCACAGCTGCAGAAAAGACAGATACAGATGAACAAAGACTGCTTGAAGAAATGAACTATAATCTGTACTTGCTTTGTGCTCGAATTAGCCATAGTACCTTGAATGGCAACATTGCATAGTGAGAAGTTGTATCTGACCGGTGGTCATCAAGGCCACGTTGTTTTTCTTAGGAAGTTTTTTTTTTGTAAACTTGATGTGTCAGCAGAAAATCATGGACAAACAGCTGCTATGAAATAATATTGAAAAAACTTGTGATTTATTACGTCAGCTTAGTAGGCAATGTCTTGTAAGAAATGTATAAGAATAGCTTCACTTCCTGATTCTAGTTAGACAAACTCTGTATTAGCACGTTTTTGTCTCCTTGCTGCAAGATTAAAGTGCCTTAACCTGAACCTGCCGTGTGTTGATCTTTTTGATGTTGTTTTTTCCTTTGACAGTACGTTAAGTGTATGGGACAGAGATCTGTCAGGCATGTTGTGATCCTTGTACTAGAAAGGTGGATGTCCATGAAGTATGTGTTTATTTGGGATCAGGATGTGTTAAGTGTAGCATGTCCAACACCTCTGGGATGGGCATGGCTTTTTTCAGGTTAGGCTGCATGCTACACAGTGCAGCTATGGATTGGGAAGGGCAGTGTAGGCCATCTACACATGGGCAATAACCCTTAAAGGAAATATATGATCTATTATGGGTCACATGGGTGTTGAGTATGGCTGAGCAATTATGTCTATACTCCTGAATGGCACCCTGTCATGATTAGGGGTGCCACATATGACTACCTGTGGTGTGGTGAAGTAACTATCAAAAGAAAGAGTACTGTCCAGCTGCATCCCATACACACAGTTGCCATTATGTTGACTGCTGCCTAGGTGGTAGTTCATGGGTACAGGCTTTGTAACATAGGGGATGACAATGCAATACTTAGCTGTCAGATTGTGGCCATACATCACACACCACACATCTGACACACTGAGGCCCTTCTGTGTGTTGAACGCAGCACACATTGAGTCAGCTATTGCTCCTAGTTCATAGTCATTTGCAAACATCAGTAGGCTGATGCCTTCTGTGTTAGTCTGGTTTGATGTGCATGTATTAGTCAAACACCTTCTGTAGTGTTGGTTCTGCCAGCAGTCCAGTTGCCAACCACTCCTGTGACATAGGAATATATACCTACTTTACTGAGTGTAGCTGGAACACAGCATGGGTGATGGTGTCCTATGACCTGACAAGGTCATGATATGCAGTATGAATCAACCCTACTGTCATCTACATCTGTACTGAGTACATCAAATACGTTGATTACGGTTCATGGCCTTACAGACCAGACTCAACAGTGTAGTTGTGCACTATTTCCCATTATCAATTGTGTCTTCCCCTTTGTGGGGTGTCATAACTGTTGCTGTGCACCATTCGGTGTGTACACAGCCTGACATGGAGCTATGATTGAACATGATGTGTATTTGGATAGCTGATTGTTCTTACATTTGTGTAGGATACACCCTGGGATGTTGACGGGTCCCATGAAAGCTGTATGCATGGCTTTAGAGAGTGCAGCTTGTACCTGCATAGTCGTTATTACACGGGCCCTGTAGTGTACATGGATATATTATAAAGTGTACCTGTTGGGGGGGAGGTGGGAGTGGGTTTAGGTTCTCCAAGACCCTATCTGGATGAATAGGTGCTATTTCTGTACATGCAGTACTTCCCATGCCATAGTGCTGTGCAGCATGGCAGATCTTGTTGTTGCCATTACGATTAATGACACAGCTATAGAATGCTCTGTGGTTGGCCTCATGATATGTGGCTGATTAGTTTCACAGTAGCTTTGTGTGGTTTTATATGGTGTATCTGCATCTTACTGAGGCTGACCAGGGATCACCTACACTCATGTGTGTTCACTCTTGCAACAGTTAATACCTTCTGTGGTATAGTTTAAAGCATGGTACCCCCAGTTTGCCTTCTTGTTTGTGTTTGGTTGAATCCTGGTTCAGTTTCAATGGCACAATCACTGCATGTATGTGACTGCTTAAGGTTCCTTTGTGTAGGATTCAGCATTTGCACATACATTGTCCATCTGCATGCGTGCCATGACAGTCACCACTCTGCTCTTAGGAAACATAACATTGGCATTGGAGACTGACTATGTGTAGCATACTGTTAGCACTGTTTGTGTGACTACTGTGATCCAGGTCATTGGGGTTGATGGAATCCAACATGCATTGAGCGCGGGTGTTAGTACATGAGGAGTCCTCCCAGTTCATAATGAATAGTTGAGAGTAGCCATTATTATGGTTCTGTCTCAGACCTAATCTTCCCCATTACAGCACATTGTGACAGTTGGGAAATCCGCGACATGGTGGGAGATCTGTCGCAAGGTGCAATTTGAATTCCACTTTGGCACAAAAGTGGTTGCTCAGCATAATGCATCTGAAGTTATGCAAGTGCAACTAGCATGGGGGTGTACATATCCTTCAGGAATATGAACACACCTGCGGCCCATGTGTTCCAATAAAGGATAATGGGCAAGAGGTGAGGTATGTGTTATAACATGGTCATGCAGGTGTGCTCTCTGGAGCATTGAAACATGTCTCAGCCACTGCACAGATATGTTCTCCATGTTAGGGATTGACATTTGTGTGTCCATATAGCATTTCTAACATGTATCATTGTGTAGCAAGACCCGCAGTTTATTGTTTGACTGTCCCTATAACAGCAGTGGACCTTCACTTGAACAGTGCATGATGAAGGCACTATAGGGGAAGCATGAGCCCTAGGCAGTATCCAGATTCCCAGGGGTGATAGGTGCAGGCCCTGTCTGGCAAAGCATCATGGTCTGTCAATCATGTTATCTCAGGCAGACAGATACTGGATACCCTTTGACTTGCACCACTACACTAGATAATTGTGGAATACAATCATTTTGTCCCTGTACTACAGTATCATTCTGGCCAATGGCAGAATGCTACCCAGGCCTTGGGACATACCTGCATGGGCTAGAAGACCTGACAGTTCCTACATGTGTTTACATGCAGTCCAGGCTACTGCATCACAGGTCCTGCACAACAACATGGAATATGCTAGAGCCATGTGTATAGTTCAAAAGGTGGTCTGAGTGTATGGGTATGTGGCTAATCATGGTAGACAGGCAGCTGATAGTATGTATGTATGCCCTCGTATAGGTTGGTGTGTAACATAGTGTTAGAGTTTGCATTCACAAATGAGTACTGTTGGGCATATTTCCAGCCACTTGTTCTAAGGTGTGGCACAATTATGCAAACTATGTCATACAGTTTGTGTATTTCGGTGTCTGCCTCTTCCAGCTTGGGAGGTCACTTGTTTGGCCAGATACTTAGAAGTGTCTGTGAATGTGTGTGATTTCTGGTAGTGTGTGTAGGTGTCCTTACTGTGTTCTGGTAAGGGTATGTACTGGTTGTGTTGATGAGATGCATGTGTTAACCTACACCTCATGACTGTCCAGTCCAGTCATGGCTGTAGACTGGGCTGCCTTCCAGCTTACCCCTGTAGCTGCATCCCAGACAATGTGTGAGGTGTGGTGTTAGGTGGGTTTGGCAGTATACATGGCATAGAGATTACATTCCCCCAGGAAGGCCACATACACAAAGCTGACATTAGTAAACACCAGTAACTGACTAGTGGACATGCCTGTATGAGCATTCAGTACTACAAGTACCAAGTACTGTATTTAGTTTCCATATTGCTTATGAAGATGTTTTAGTCAGTGATGCTCACATGTAAATATTTGTGTTATGGATGTGACAACACTGGCTATTACAGAAACATTGTAGCTACCTTTAGCAGCAATCCTCCTCTGAGGAGCACATCACATCCTGTTAGTTGATTACAGATGATGCAAGTGTCTACAGGTCTGTTTCCTTCTCTGGGTATATACTCACATATCCACCAGGACCATGAGCTGTGTTGGGCATAGATACCCACTATCCAAACAAAGTCATGTATCAATAGACTCTGATGCCACTATCATTATGATCAGGATATAATCAGATAGTGTAAACCATCACCTATGAAGTGGCTAATACACATGGGCAGCTATCTCCTACATCTTACACTCCTACTGCAGATGTTACACTGGAGTTAAAGATGATATGCAACCTGTTTCATTACCAGTACTATGCACTACCTTACATACAGTATGTGCAAGTGGCTGTTAGGATGGCAATGAGAGGTTGGGCTACACAAACCTGGTAGTTCAACCAGTGTGTCTCTACTCTCAATATCCACTCTATGTAGGTGTGCACATAGCCATTTGTCCCAGCCCTGTAACAAGGGTCACTACACATTTGCATAACATGTACACATGCACGGCTGTTATTGCTTGCAAACAATACTAGAGAGGTCCAACCCTGTAACAAGGGTCACTACACATTTGCGTAACATGTACACATACACAGCTGTTATTGCTTGCAAACGATACTAGAGAGGTCCAGCCCTGTAACAAGAGTCACTACAAATTTGCATAACATGTACACATGCACAGCTGTTATTGCTTGCAAATGATACTAGAGAGATCCAGCCCTGCAACAAGGGTCGCTACACATTTGCATAACATGTACACATGCACAGCTGTTATTGCTTGCAAACGATACTAGAGAGGTCCAGCCTTGTAACAAGGGTCACTACACATTTGCATAACATGTACACATGCACAGCTGTTATTACTTGCAAACGATACTAGAGAGATCCAGCCCTGAAACAAGGGTCACTACACATTTGCATAACATGTACACATGCACAGCTGTTATTACTTGCAAACAATACTAGAGAGGTCCAGCCCTGTAACAAGGGTCACTACACATTTGCATAACATGTACACATGCACAGCTGTTATTGCTTGCAAATGATACTAGAGAGGTCCAGCCCTGTAAAAAGGGTCACTGCAAATTTGCATAACATGTATACATGCACAGCTGTTATTGCTTGCAAATGATACTAGAGAGGACCAGCCCTGCAACAAGGGCCACTACACATTTGCATAACATGTACACATGCACAGCTGTTATTGGTTGCAAATGATACTAGAGAGGTCCAGCCCTGTAATAAGGGTCACTACAAATTTGCATAACATGTACACATGCACAGCTGTTATTGCTTGCAAACGATACTAGAGAGGACCAGCCCTGCAACAAGGGCCATTACACATTTGCATAACATGTACACATGCACAGCTGCTATTGCTTGCAAATGATACTAGAGAGGTGGATATTACATGTGTTATGTGCATGGATAGTTACCCGGCTCTTCCAATTATCTTTGCTATCATGCTGCTAAACTGTCAGATGAATACAAATTATATGTATCCTGTTATTGAGTATTATAATTGCCAATAGACATAACTACTGTTTGCATAACATAACAGAACTGCTATGTAGAATAGAATACAGATCGGTCTAAAATACTGTACATCATACAGTTATTGGCACACTATCCCACAATGCACACCATATTTGCACGGTAAGCCCATCTTTAACATGTTCATCTTACTTATACACCTATACATATGTCGACTGTTACAATATATCGACATATATTATCCCCTGTTATAGCACATACTTGTTGGACCAATCCTGACACTGACAGTGGCTGGAAGCGAACTGGTGAGTTCCAAGCCCATATCATCCCTTGTGGTGTATGCAGAGTTTGCCTTGTGACCTACAGCAGTACACACATAGAATACTACAAGCATTACTACTGCTTAACAATACATCACTACAAGATAGCTATTTCCACTATATATATTGATTACACTGTAATTCTTACAGAACAGGTACTACATGCACAGACATACTACATGCTATACATACCTTCTTAGTAATTGGAGGTGTTATTGATTAGTATAATACTCGTTTTCGGTTCGTCTTTCAGTGTTTTGTACTGTCCTACAGGTAGATACAGATGGTTTGAATGTGTGACAAGGCAAGCTTTTATAGTTACAGATCAGTAACATGTGCTATCCTGATAACCAATTGGTGTTCCTAAGTAGCTAATTACATGCACGTCAGCTGTGCTGCTACTGCCTTAGCCAATACCATGGCTACAGTGGAGTATAACTGAGTACTCCACTTTGGCGTTGTCCCTTTGTCTTACTTGTGAGGAAGACAGCGTGGAAGTGTCATTTTGAATCTATTGCAACAGCTGTATGGAGACGAACAGTAATATATTGTGTGTAATGCCTAGAGGATTTGGTCTAAATGTGAGTACTGCTGTTATATTTCTGAACATTGCTACTTGTGCAGGGTTTGTCTGTACCTAATACTTCTGAATATGTTTCAGCCTGGCCAGGTTGTTTGACCAGCTCAAGGCTGCATAGCTATGCATATAATGTTAGGGAGTTTACAGTGTGCTTACCAGATATATTTAGTTTGGTGTTACTGTGTATCATACTGTGCTGATAATCAGTACTCGGTACACTTTCTGGTGTATGATCCTTTCAACCCGCTGAAACGGGATTAATTCATACAAACCCTTTTACATCAGCAGCTGTTCAATTGTATAACAGCAACTATTTCACATAGGGCCATGTTAGTGTGTCTGTGTACAGGTATGTTAAGGTTTAAGCAGATGTTGTACAGTAGTTGAAAAATTGGTTATGGTATGACAGTATGTATTGATGCAATTATTTTGGTTGTGGGGTAGATGTTGTTGGGTGTACATAGCACATACAGGTGTGTAGGAACCCCTCTTATACAACATCTATATGTGTGTGGGTATTCTTTTCCTCTGTGAACACCTATCCCTTAGTGGACTAATACTATAGTAATTGCAGGCTGATTCATTAAGACACTGTTAAATGCTTCCTGTATAGCATGCAGGTACTGTTAGTCCTTGAATCCTTTTGGCAATACATCGAAATGTAATAAAGTTCTGCAAAATGAAAGCTGTCTGTGTATTTCTGTCATGGATATTTGCAGTCATTGCAGTTGTGTTGGTGACTGTGTCCATAGAACATATTTGTAATAGTGTATTGGCATATACTCTTCATATGTTATGTTCATATTGTTGGGGGGGGTGAATGTGTGATTGCTAAGGTCCATCTTATACTCAGATATGAACACTTCGGATGCTGTCAACAGACGTGTGTATGTGTGTGTGTATATATATATATATATATATATATATATATATATATATATATATATATACATATACATATACATATATGTGTGTATATGTATACATATATATATATTATTGCATACGTTTATCTGTACCTCCATAGATGTGTAGATGTTTTTAACCTATCTGTATAGCTACATATATATGTAGACCTGTATATATCAACATGTCTCTATGTATTTAGCGGGTTGTCCTGTTTCAACACATTCCTCCCTTTTGTGTTTTAACCTGTCTGCGTACACAACTGGGATAGATACATTTCAGGTAGCTTAGTGTTAGCTTACTCTGAGAATGGAGTACATGGTTGTGGGTTCTAATCCTGGTAGGTGTTATTATTTTACCTCTCAGAGTAGGCACTGGTAGGGAAAGTGTGAATAACGCACATTTACATGGTTGTAAGCAGGTTTGCCCGTGGTCTGCACAACATTAAGCAAAGGTTAAACCTGTGAAGCGCTTCTCCATTTACCGTGTTTCAGCACCGCTTACTGTCGCACATACCCATGGAAACCCGCTTACAACTGCTTAAGAGTGCTTTAATCCACCTGCATCCAACAGCCCTTATTCTGGCCCTCAAAATAACTTAACAGGCCTTGAACCCGGGACCATGAACACCACAGTAACTGACTTTACCACTAAGGCATCTGAGATATGTACAAATGTTATGGTGTTTAGAATATACATTTTAGTATAGGCATTCCTCACTAGTGAAAACAAATGTGACAGTCAGTTGGTGTACATATGTCTGATACATGTTAATGTTCATATGTTTGTGAAATTAGGTGTTGCAATGTGACATGACAGGGAGTATTATAAATGAGAAAGGTTCTTGTTTTGTGTCCTTTTTATATTGTCCCATACTCCATGTATACCCCTCCAGTTCACTTACTGAACATCCGACCCAGGCCCTCCTTGATACATGATTGCATTACCCATCATTTCTCCCACCCCAATCTTCACATACACAACAACCACCCCTTCTATGGTGAATTAGGTTAATATTAATAGTTATAATACCAGAGCTGCATGTGTTTTGTGTACACTCCAATTCCTTTGGAGTGCTTCTGTGTCACGAAGTGTGTTCATAGATGTTTATATATATGGCTATTGATGTAACTGTATAAGATATGTATATATATATATATATATATATATATATATATATATATATATATATATATATATATATGCAGACATCACTGATGTGTGTGTGTGTGTGTATATGTATATATATATATATATATATATATATATATATATATATATATATAATATATATATATATATATATATATATATATATATATATATATATATATATATATACATATTTCGTATTAATTTGTAACAGTAATACATATGTAGACTGGAATGTGTTGGTTCACAAACTACAGTTCATTACAATGTACTGTACATATTTACACAAAGTGACTGTCTCATTTGTGATCATTACAGTGAAATGCATATGGTATAAGGTGTAGTCTCAAGACCATGATGGCTTAGTGGTAAGTCCCATGACTATAGTGTGCATGGTCCAGGGTTCAACACCTGCGACGCTTTGCAAATGTTTTTTACTCCAGAATAAGACTCATTTAAGCAGCTGTAAGCATGTTTAAAAGTGGTTAAACAAACTTTGTAACGTATAACCTGTGCACACAAACACGGCCACATCCGCTAACTAGTCAGGATATATACATGTCAGTGAAGTAACATGTCACTATGTGCTGACATAACATTACATTCTCTGTTGACTGTAGTCTCCATCACATGTGGGTTTATATGGGTGTTTAAAATGTTTATTATCCAGATGATTACTACCTATATATGCAAGCTGTGGTTAAGGTATACGTTTGAACATGATAAACATCCCTGCCTTTATCGGGATTGGAACCTCAAATGCACAGATACTATGCAGATGCTGTAACCATTACACTGTTGTCATTAACATTGCTTCTGCCTGTTTCCTATTTAGATGATTTCTATGTGTAAGCTAGGCTAAGCAAAGAGCGGAGGCCCCCAAACTCACTGAACTTCACGTACTCTTGAAATAACAACATATATACTGCGAGGCAATACATTACATTCCTAACTACATTAGGCATAGCCCCTCACTGACACACTTCAAGGGAAACCTTGTTGTGTGAGTGGGTAACAGAATATACACCCCTGGGATCATGTGTCCCAGAACCATACAGCCAGGGGGTGGGGGAGCCTGTCCAGTTTGATAGCTGCAAGACCTGTTGGGATAATTGAATGGTGTTGAATTGTCACATTAACATGCCCTCTTTAGATCATTAAGTGCCCCTATCACCCTCCACAACCCCAGTCTTCAACAGCTTCCAGCAACTGTGCCTGGAATTGCTTCATTGGCTATGGTTGACAGAGGCTCAGTTACTTCATCAATGGTGCGGAGAAAGCCAACACACTGTAGCTATGCTTCTAATTGCCCCTGGGCAGATAGTTAGTAGGCTATCTGTGAACCTCTAAAGTGCAGGCCATCACAGCCATAATATGTGAATAAACAGACCTTCAGATCACAATATGCAGTTATAAATCACCATGTAGTCAGGAAACAGTTAAATACAGCAAGAACATACAGAACACTGATACTTAGTCACTCAAAAAGCCTATCTTGGAAGCTAGAAGACTTGTATAAGTTTAAAGCTTTCTATTGCTTACCAGTAGGTTACCTACAGGAGAGATGAAAAACAGATGGGGAACATGCATGCAATGATACCATACCAGCCTATGTGTCAGCCTTAGGCTTTGGAATACTGGCCAAGGCTATTGGAACCCCCATGGTGTCTTATTTAAGAGAGTCTCGAAGGTAAATACCAGCTCCGTAAAGGGCACAATAGCAGATTCAATGAGGATTATGCTACTCAACACCAGGGGTTGTGATCACAACATGCATGCACTCACAGCACTCCTCAGGATGGACAACATCAACATCTGTGCAGTAACTGAGATCTGTCTTAAGACTCCTGAGAGCACACCAGCACTACCAGACTACAACCCATACCACACATTTCAGCCACAGAATATGGACTGACGCAGACATGGACAGACTGTATCCATATCCATCAGGGATACCTACACCTCCAGGTTAGTGGGGCAGCATGATACCTCTGAGATCATCCATGTGCAGCTAACATTGGCCACAAATGCAATGCAAACTGTGGCCTGCTACGGATCACCCTCCATGACCCAGGACCACCACTCCACCTACCTGGAGACAGTGGAGAACATGACAGTCCTAACGCACACCCTGGCATTGGTTAATGTCAACTACCATGCTATTAACTGGGAAACCTACTCCAGTACTCACTTCCAGGCCCACTGCTTCATGGAATTTATCATTTCATATGCCCTGTATCAGGTGATAACCTCCCTAATGAGGGGTGGAAACTGCTAGAAGTGGTCATCACCAACATGGGTAACAGGTACACCACAGCAGAGGTTAACCGGTCACTGGTTAGATCTGACCATGAACTATTCACTGCTCCACACCCAAGCATCTCCCCCACCCATGGATACCACAGTGTATACCTTTCCTATAGCTAAATTTACACTACTAGTGACAGGGGTGGGGGTTTCACAGCCCCCACGCTAATGGGAAACACTGCTTGAGATACAGACAGATTTACAAATGCAGTCTATAAGCACCTACATGTATATATGGATTGTGCCATCACTGGTAAACCAAGACTCACTCCTCCTAGACAAGGACACCAGTCTGGTGGACCTCTGCAATAAACAGGCTATACTACAGAAGTAGGACAGTGTTCCAGACAAACAGCAAATCCCACAAAGGGCAGACATCCGTGACCACTATTAGTATGATACATAGGTCCTTCATGACCTCATCCAAGGCTAACATTAGCAGGAGAATACTCAAGTATTTGAAAGATAACCACAAAGCCTTCTTTGGCTATGTCAAGGATCCAAGTGGTGACACACAGATTTGCACAGTGCCTGTGAAATATAGCACAAAATATGCTGACCCTACTGATATCACCAACATCCTTGCAGATACATTCAGTGCATACTTCACCCCCTAAAAAGCCCACAACACTACCCAAAAGGTACAGTATTCCACACATCAGAGACACACAGGTGGAAATGGCCCTCTCTAACAGCAGAACACAGTGTCAATGGAGGCAGATGTTGTCCCAGACTGCATCTTGCAAACTGTACAAGACAACCTGACCCCCCACCTAATTTAGCTTTCCAACCTCAGCCTCTCCACAGGCTACATGCCCATACAATGGTTCATGGCAATGGTTATTCCACTCCATCAAGGTGGAATCACAACTGACCATGGTAACTACCACCCCATAAGTCTGACTAGCCTGGTCTGCAATGGTATGGTTCGCATCCTCATGGCACACATTAACAAAGACATTGGTAATCTCCGAACATGTGACCCAACCCAGGTCAGCTTGGTTGAGTACATTTCATGCCTACTGAACCTGTTTGACATCTTACATACAGTCAACAAGACATTAGATGATGGGGGAGGTGGTTCACACATACTACCTGGACCTCGCCAAGGCTTTTGACACCATGCCCCACTCAGGTATTATTGATAAACACATCAGCCTGTACATACACCCACACATCACAGGTTGGGTTGCCAACGGGCTTACACACGACTAGCGGTCTCCGGGTCCAACTCTTGACCAATCATGACTGGTGTCCCACAGGACTCAGTCCTGGGAGCCCTACTGTTTGGCATATACATCTCAGAGGTACAGGCAAACACAGGCGGACTACAGCAGACCATGTTTGGCAATGACTGCGAACTGGGAGCCATGATTGATAGTCCAGCTGAAACAGACATCCCTCAAGGGGCCTCACAGAGAACATCACAGGCTGTCAACGTCAATGGCCTCCAGCCAAGTGCCACTAACTGCATGGTCATTCCATTGTGGAATATTAAGCACCCACATATTAACACATAAGTGGAAGCCACTTTAATACGGATGAGGTAATGGGTATCTGGGGACTAAGGTAGATAGTGATCTCCCCTTTGACAATCATATTTCCACAGTAGTTAGGACAGTCTTCTATGTAGGCCATCTGATTACTCAAGGATTCCCATCTAGACATACTGGGGTTATAGTGCCCCTTTACTCATCACTCATCAGTCCCATCATAGGGTATAATAACCCATGTGGGATGTACCTCAGAAGACACTTCCAACAGCTGGGAGGACCACGAATGTACCTCGCCAAGGGGAATACTGGCCTACAACTTATGGCCCATGCAGCCAGACTGAATAAACTCCTGCTTTACTCATTGGCATCTTGTTTACCCAGAGATGATCTCCGCTGGCCAACACAGCCATGTCAAACTCAGGCTTGATGGATATGCTCCACCTATGGGAATCCATGTCACAGTGAGTCACACACTGTAGTGAGTTGAACATTGCCACAACAATAACTGGAAGATGCTGGAGAGACAGATTCCTGTCACAGACACTCCCCATACTTTGGAACAACATCCCTAACTACATTATACAGAGCCCCTCTCTAACACTCTGCAAGAGAAACCTTGAAGAGTGGATGGGGAACAGTAGATGCACCCCCTGGGATCCCGCCATTGACTCTGCTCCACAGAGGGACAGTTAATGAATCAATGGGGTGGCAAAAGCTGACACATTTTGGCTGGGCTTATGAATGGCCTCTGGCAGTTGGCCAAGTACCTACTTATGAATCTATACATACAGTATCTGCATATGCTGATAGCTTAATTTACTGTTCAGGTGTTGACTTACCTTGTGCCAATGGCAGTTGTGTGTGGAATAGTTGAGGGCTGCCTATGTTGGATGCACACAGTAGACTGCCTATACATGACAATTTACAGGTAGTCTTGTGTGTGTGCCATCCATTTTTACCGTGTGTGCAGGTGGAGAAAGGTGTCAGTCCCTTGGTGCCTACACTGTCAGTGTGTGTGCTATATGTTCCCTCTTTGCCAAGGCATGAGCATACTGGGCATGCCTCCATCTGCCTACTGGGGCTGACTCAGGGTGTTCGTGGTCTGGGTACCTCTGTGCCTGTGGGTCCCTTAGCAATGGTGGAGGGCTGTGAGGGCCTTCATCATTCTGTCCCTGCTGCAGCTGTTTCCACAGGACCATATTGTGTAGCATGGCACACACTATGAAGATGTGGGCACACGTGCCTGGAGAGAACTGTAAGGCTCCACCAGATATGTCCAAGCAACAGAACCGTGATTTCAGCATCCCAAACACACACTCTATGATGATTCTGGTTTGTGCGTGTGCCTCATTATGGCATTCCTGCATGGGTGTGTGTGCATTTCTGATGAGAATCATCATCCACAGTTCCAGTGCATAGCTAGCATCCCCCACCAGGTGGCCATTTGGATGTCCCCCCCGGCAAATAACTGATACAGCTGTGAGGCATGCCAGATGTGGGAGTCATGATAGCTTCCAGGGCTGCCAGCACACACATCCATGATAATGCCCTGGGCATTGCACATGACCTGGTAGTTGATGGAGGGATATCCCTTGCGGTTTATGTAGCACCTACCCTGCTCACTGGGTGGTGACTTGATGTGTATGTGCGTGCAGTCTATTGCACCCAGTACCTCCTGGTATTCTGCCACATAGTGGAAGAGACGCATATTGCTGGACAACTCCTCCTGCATTCGGGGGAAGTATATGTGCTCATTGGCATGTGGTAACATGGCATCCAGGAACTGGTGTAGTACCCTGGATGCTAATGCCTGTGAGATCCCCATGATATTCCCAGTTGGTCTTTGAAAGGTACCTGTAGCTAGTATTCTCAGGCTTACACATACCTTCGTATCCACTGGGATGGGTTCACCTCTGTTTGTTCTGGCTCTGAGGCATGGCCGGCACAGCTCCACAAGTTGCTGTAGGATGTCCCTGTCCACCCTGTAATGCTCTACTATCTCCAGATCATGTAGCCCCTGGTAGGTTACCCCGGGTCTGAACACTCTCCTCCTCCTCTGGTGCCTGAGGTGGTCGTGTGCATCATCAAAGCTATGGCAGCCCCTAACATGTACATACTAAAAGTTCCCCGTCTGTATACACCACTGGTGCAGAGTGTATGAGAATACACAAATGTGTGTGAGGTGCTTTCACACTTTATACTATTGTGCTATGGATGCTACCGATGTCAGTGGGTGTGTATGAGCTATTCCAACTGCAGTGTGTCTTAATTATGGGTTTTGCAATGAGTACTGCAAGTGTGGGACCTTTACTGTGGAGATCTTCTTGCCTGCCTTGATTAATCTGTTGCCCTTTAATTCACTTTTAAACCTGGATCCCCTCCCATTATCAGGCATGCATCCACCTGCCGTCTTTCTTGTTTTGTACTTTCCCTACCCAGTCATGGCAAAACATGCCTTGTAGCTGATATACTGCAAATCAGCTTTGTTCTGCTTTGACACTTTACTGTTTTCTTTGCAGTACAGCCCCTCCCCTTTCCTGTTCTGCAGATAGCTGCTTGCAGCCTTGTTAGCTGTTGTCAGTGGACCACTGTAGGCTCCTAGGTGTTAATTAGTCATTTGCACTCCAATTTCACCACTGCAGCATTTCCTTATTTCTTTCCTATATCCTTCCTGTTTCAGCTGCAGTGCGTGCCGCTCAAACCCGTTTACCGGGTTTACACGCGTTTTTATCTCCGTTCACATGCATACTCGGTTACCTTGTTTACTCTCAGCTAAGCATAGCTATGGCCAATTTAACACACCCCTATCCTACAGCTTTACCTAGCTAGGGGAAAACCGGTTTAGCAATGCTCCAATGTGCTTACAGTAATGGCAACACACCCCTCTCTTGATGTCACCTTTATCTCAAGGGCACACCTCGGTGTTATAATGCTACGCTGTGAGGTACATCCTTACACCAGCAGGGAATCTGCAATTCACTATTACTCCTTTAATTTGCATGGATTGCCTACTAATTCCTAGCTACTGTGCATAACACTGTCACTGCCCCTTAGCAAGACTTGTGCCATAGTATGGTGTAGCATGCCTGCCATTGACTATTATGGGGAAATCACGATATGTGTTTCATTGCGGTTTTATTCTATATTTTTTTATATTCCTTGCAATCCCCTTTGTGCAACTCTGCCCTGCGCTTCCACGTCACGATAGTGCAACTATATGTATTAAATGTTAATTTTATATTTTGTACATTTTTTATGCCTATGGCTATATATTTATCCATTGGCATATATTAACAATATAATACATGTGTTTGGTTGGCAGTCATGGCTCCGATTTTATGTTTGCAAAAATGTAAACCATTTTCTATGGTTTACATTTCTACATGCTTACACTATGCCTGCACCACTTCCTGAATCGCTACATACCTTCATTTGCATGCGACACTGCTGCACATGGGGTAATTAGCATACAGGGCCCAGGAGTTGTGCGGGTGTAGCGTATGCAGGTAGTGCACGTGGAAACAGCTCGTACCTGAATCGCTCGGTGTCCATATTTGGTGTTAGAACGCCGATGCTACGCCTGCACCTGGCGCAAGCTTCATGAATCCTGGGGACAGTCTGTGAGTTCTGTAAGTAGAGGGTTTGTGTATACTGGGTGGCTGGGGAGACTTTTTTTTCTAGTGACTCACTGCTATAGATGTGTTACTGTGTATTGTAGTGTTTGATTTACAATGAATACTAATTTAACCTTGAAGGCTTAGACAATGCCTTTTTGTTACAGCTTTAGTATATGATAATATACCAGGTATTTGTGTGGAGTTCAGTGAAGGTGTGTAGTGCTCACAGACGTTCTCTTGTGAGAGTGATACCTTCATCTTAGCTAAATATTTGCATCTCTCACAGATAGTTTGTTTCGAGGTAAGTAATAGTTCATCTTCTGTGATCATCAATTACTACATTGCCTAAGTAGACCAAGTGTTACAAGACTGTCAACTGAGGAAGACAAGCTGGATGATCTTCCATTTACTCCATGAGTCTAGACATTTGGGATATAAGCCTCGTTTGTATAGTATTTGACTTTGAAGAAGTTTGTATGAGTGCAACACAATAGATAGTATAACTACAAAATGTTTCCAGTACAATAAGTAAATATTGGTAAGGGTCTATGGTCTAAAAAACGAAATCAATTTAACTTGGTCCTGAAGTAAGGGGTAAGACCTTTACACAGCATGCTGCTGGGTATATCAACTCTTACCAAGAGTAAAACTTCAATTTCAGTGCCTATCAAGTGCAAATTTGCTGCACAAGGTACAGCTCAGCACAATATAGCTGCAATAAGAATTCAAATAAACAAATGAAAAACTGTCTTAGCTTCAAGTTCAAGGGAAAAATAAACAGTAAAAATGCAGAAAAATGACAGAACCCTCTCAAACTGATTTAAACAATCACAGCACAGAACAGAAACTATTTGAAAAAGCAGTGCAACAGTAAAACACCTTCAATTAATAACTGTGTCTTCAGAGTCAGAGAAAACACTTTGTTGCTTAACTTTGTTCTGTTCTACACTGACATTGCTACAGGAAGATTAGAGAATTCCACCATTTTATGTGTAATATCTTGCATGCAATCTACATTTTGAAAGTCTGCAATAAAAGAAACATAAATTCCTAAGTGCAACAACTTAATTATGTAACATTTAGATACAAGTAAAAAGAGATAAAGTGAGGGTGAGAAAGTGTATATCTGTGTTTGTGTTAGAGAGAGAGAGAGAGAGTGTGTGTGTGTGTGTGTGTGTGTGTGTGTGTGTGTGTGTGTGTGTGTGTGTGTGTGTGCGCGCGCTTGTGTGCGTGCATGTGTGTGTGTGCGCGTGTGTGTGTGTGTGTGTGTGTGTGTGTGTGTGTGTGTGTGTGTGTGTGTGAGAAAGAGAGAGAGAGAGAGAGAAAGTCAGGAGAAGGCCACACTGAGTCTTTGCAGCATTTACTGATCACCAGTCTAAAATCCTTCATTCACCCAGTAACACTGGGGTATCTGTAATTTTTAAGAAACTTTGTGAATATTTCATCCTAATTTAATGTGCACCCCAATGTAGAATAAGTGAGAAGACCCTGAAATCCTAGAGAAGTGTGCTATGCCTGTTACCCATCACTCTGTAGTTTCAGGTTTCATTTGATGTATAAGAAGGGCTCACAGCTGCCTCATTGAAGTGTGGCCTTCACAAAATGCAAGCTGATTGTTTGAGAACCTGGCAGTGCAAGCCTGTTATTGGAAAGACCATCCAGCTATAGTGACAACTGAAGACAAGCTTCATTATATTATATGATGGTTGTACATTTTTGACTCTAATTATTGTGGTGTTAGAGTAAATCAGATTATTATTGTCTAGATACTGTCCATAACCTTTTTTTTTTTCTGAATGCTGGACTGGGGGGAATATTGACAGACAATTAGTGAAGTGTGTAGCATGTTCTTGTAGTGAAAACTGAAAGCACAGCTAAATAGTAATTCATAGAATCATGAAAATCTATAGGTAATATCTCAAAAGTTGTGGAAAAAACAAATTATCATACAATGACATGCAAGTGAAGCAGCTCGACCTGATGAATACTTAACATACAACTATGTCAGGTAGGAAATGACATAGGCATTGTATATGAGTATAAAATTAAGGAGAACACAAATAACTAGTAGTGTTATACGCAGAAATGTTAACAACAGCAGGAACTTTTGTTAATCAGCATTTTATGACCTTTATAGGTAGTCTGCAAGATGAGAGGTGCAGCTGTCTACACAATAGGAAATGTTGCCAGCAGCCCGCAGATGATTGCAATCACCCCTTCCCCCAGCTGACAGACTAAGAGGTCCAAGATAAGTGTTGGTTGACATGTGCAGACTATAAACTAGAATTAAAGAACTACATGGAGTTTTTTATCTGTGGATACCAAGGTCATACTTCTCAACTATACAGATTTTCACAGAATATCCAGATTTGTGCCTCATAGTTTTGGTACATTTTTCATAAAATTGTGGTTTTCTGGTAAACTATTAGCAAATCATTAAAGATTGAAGTTAAAAAATAATGACAGATGTTTGAGCTTCAGACTTCATACCCTTCAGAAAATCCATGCTAATGCACAACCTGCTATTCTAAAAACTTCCTAAGTTTGTAAGAGCAATATTTAAAAATTGTCCCTATTTTTGGGTCTTTGTCCCACTTATTTATGTCTTTGTCCAATTTCTTGCTCTAAGAGGTTGAAAGGTATTGTGACAAAGGAGGTACTACCAGCACAGCTAGATGGAATTCTGTAAATAATTATATGTTATTTGTGAATATCAACATGATTCATATAAGATACTTGTATTAGAAATGTATTAGAATTGTATGTCAGGTGTATATCAAACTGCTTGTACAAAAGTGTGTGTTAAAAAGGTTTTTGCAAAGTGCTTAAAATGTAACCACAGCATGCCCTACTGGAATAGAACAGAAATGTACTTGCACTATTGTAACTGTTTAGATGTATATATTTTAACAGTGGGAACTGGAATACAGAAGGCTACATTCAGAGAAATAGCTGAAATTAAATTACTTTATGGCCTCACAATAAAAAAGGTGTCATTTTTCAGTTTCCCTGCAGCAGGAGACATAATGTCTGTACTAGAGAAGTTTTCTGTATTGCCTTTAAATGTGGAGGAATGTAAATTGTTTTACGACTTCCACCATTTGCCAAAGATCTGAGGGAAAAGCCCTGTCTGGGTATTTTTACAGGTGGGTGCTAAATACGGCTAACTTTCAGCAGTGGGGGTTTTACCTGGGATAGAGTCAGATGACAAGAAATTATGTAATTCTGCAAGCTATTCCAGCAGTAATATTTGAAATATTAATTTAAGAACTCTCTGAGAGAGACATAGCATTCTGTATTCTATCTTGGACCTGACAATAACCATTCACCACACTTGCATTGCTCTTTAAGTTAACTAGGGTACAGTCATTCTCTTAGCTTCAGTCAGGAATATAGTGAAGTATAGTTTCAATGTTTTCTTTATTTATTTGAGATTGTCCTGCAATATTATTTTAAATACTTTCTGTGATTTTGATTAATACTGAGTATTTTCTTGTTCTTTTATTATTTATTATTAAATATATTCATTATTAAATATATTGAAACCTTTCATTGTGGCTGATCTGTCTAAAGGTATTTAAGTTCTGAGAGTACATGCATATTTATTTGGTGACACTGTATGGGCCATTCCTAATAGCCTTGCTCTTGGTCAAACTACAATTTGTATTAATAGTGACCTTACACAGTAAGATTGGACACCCTTTATTAAGGGCCTCAAAGTAGCTGATAAGGAGTTGGCTGGTGGCAGTGATACCTACCTTATAGTCTGGGCAAAAAGGGGTATAGCTAGTAAACCTGTTCCAGCCTTTTCCAGGTGTGCATGTGTGTATAAATCAAACCTCAAAGAGTGTGTGTGTCAGTTACTTGGGCAGGGAGACAAATCACTGGTTGGACAGAAAGGATGCGGGAGGTCTTGGCTTGGCCACTCAGCTGAGATCTCAACTCTATAGCTGTGCTAGTGGGGAGTCATACTGGGGATCTGGAGAAAGAGGGAGAAACCAGCCCTGGACTGACCGTAGTCTCTGTGTTCTCTTAAGGGAAATTGCACTTGATGGAGAGAACTGCATCTGGAAATACTGTGTGTGTGTGTACCTTGTCATCCTCCCAATGTACAGCCCCCACTGATGCCAGTGGTGAGGATTAAGGCTCCTTGATTACTGTTGCCAGTAGTGGAGAATCACAGGTATGACCAAGGTATGTTAAGTTACTACCAAACTTACTATAGGGACTTTCAGAAACAAACTAGTCATCAGGCTATACAATACTTAAGATGTTCCTTGCTACATTGCTGCCATGTATGGACAGCATATCTACTTTACCAGTCCACCAGGGTGGAGAGCCACTACTATGTGTGGCTACTATGATATCATCTGCCTCACTGAATTGCTGGGAGGCAGAGATTGCTCTATGAGGCAATAAAAGTCCCACCCAGTGTCCACAGACAGCATTATATCAATAGGAAGTGCTACCATTCTGTTAACTGACAGGTAGTGTGAGTGATGTACAGGGGCTAATAACCCATGCAGCCACACAACACCATGATAATGCCTGTGATTCTCACATATGGCATACAAGTTATCTTTATCACAGTTTTCTGCACAAAGGCATCCTACAAAGCCACCTAGTAAGTAAATGCAGGCACAATTGCACATCTACATAGCCAAAGACAAATACCTAACATGTACATAGCACTAAACCCCCAATTTCTCCCCAACCCTATTGCATCACAGGTGATGCAGATTAGTACTGGTAACATAGCTGTTAAGGTTTATACCAAATCCAAAAGGAATGGCTGAACAGCAGTATAACATCACATGAGTTCAAAGCATAGATGTGACAGTGCATGGGTTCTCCTGCTGATGTCTAATGTTTGGACATGTCTGAAAGAAGCATTTTGGTATGTTCCTTCTATAGTTTACCAGATATTTGAAACATGCTGCATGCTGCACATTATATGCCAACATCAGGCAGGCTAACCAGTATAATCACGACTGCTCACCAGTAAAGCAGCAAGCACATTGCAACTGCCATGACATCTGCAATACAGATGGTACTGGAAAATCAGCAGTGGCTACAGCACATACCTCCAGACAATGCTAAGCACAGTATATGGCAGAGCAGGCAAAGTGGCAAGTATCATGCATAATAAAATGATGCATGCAGAATCATCTAACTATTATGCTGGTCAGCACATGGTTGGGCCACAGTGTGCATCAGGTATCTACACATGCACCATGCAAAAAGGGATGATGAATTTCACGGCCATCATCATTTGCACTGATGCCTAAAAACACATGGACACATGGCAGTCTACACTACCAGCACTGTGGGAACACATGCTGATGAAGACGGGTGAGGATTGTGGGATCTGTGTCAAATATGACTTTCTCAGTGGTGTGGGTGAGGGTGTCACTATAGGAATTTGTGCAGATAGAGGACTGTGATGAAGATTTATGAGAGATAGACTATGAGACCATGTGGCATGACCCTGGCACTGTGAAGGCTGTGCAAATCCAAATAACCCTGGGACACAGATGTGGCAGAACTAGTGTAACAGGATTGCACACAGGGTGGACCTTAAGTAGCTCTGTAGTGTGCTTCATCCTGTCATTGCTGTAAGTATTTTGAATCCTCAACTCTAGCAGGTTCAGATTGTGTACCTTGTGATGGTTATCCAGTAGGTTCACCTCTGACATGTACATGCCTGCAGCCATGAACAACATTGAGGTGCACAGCACTGATGGAAACATTGGCTGCACAAGGCCAGTCATGATCTCATCCCTGGCCTTCAATGTTTCCTGAATGCAATACACTAAGCTACCCAACTCAATTTCCATGTGTGTGTATGTAGCTGTGGATTGTGCCAGCGTTACAGGCCTGCACATATGTTGATTAAGTCTGAGAGATAACTGCATGGCAGGTAACAGCTGTAGTCAATGCTGTGTTGCCTCACTGTCCAAATGTCTGATGCCATGCACATATACAACCCTGCTGACCTACCACTGGCAGTAGTTGTAACATCATTCAAAGTTGAGATAGTCCCTTTAGGGTAAAAAGTGCACCACACTGTGCAATTTGTATGGTGGGTTACTGTGTCATCCTGGTCACTATGTGGAGGCCCACCCAGGAGTGAGATGGATAGTGTCAGTGCTTCATGAGAAGGTGATGCAAAGTCTATCGACTTCATCATCAAACCCTAGCAAGGGACTGACCTCAGCCTATATATTGTGATGGCCTTACAACTAGAGGTGCTACCACACAAGTAGTGTGGCCTTTGGATACAAATACATAACAATATTTTGTAATAATGCTCATTACATAAGCCCCATGACCCATAGTGTGTATGCTACTGACAACTGAATTCTCACACTGAAATATGAAGCATCTGGCAGTGATCTCCTGAGTTTGTATGCCCAAAGCAGCTATGAAGAACAGAGCCAGCACTTACTGCAGCCTTCACTGCAGGGGTACATTCACAATGGCACTATACCTCCTGCAGTCAGGGTATGTACTTTTCTGGTGTTCATGAGAGCTGAATTGCATCTGGCTGATCCTAGACCCTTTTCAACACCCCCAGATATGATGCTTGTTCCCTAATCATCACAATACAGGGATGGAAGAAAGGATTTTTCCTTAGTGAGTGACTGCAGACTTTGATGGAGGACCTCCCCCTGTCGCTGTCCTTTCAGACATTATGTTATATGTCTTCTTTGAGGCCTGTCTTATCACATCATTTGCATGATTCCTACACTGATGCATGGCACAGTTCCTCCCACCCATAGCTCTGACACTGCATCACTATTTATTATATGATAACATAAATGCTGATGGTTGTATCATCTCCTGAACAGTTGATGTCCATGTATTTCAATAACCTGTAGCAAGATGACATTCTTGTCAAGCCTTATCATGTAAAATCTCAGTTGTTCTCTACCTTTGGAGGACATGCATGCTCCTTGGGTAATAAGACAACAAAATTGGAAAGGCATGTGTGGGCATACAGAGGTTGCTAAGTAATAGTGGCAACAAGCTTGAAGATATGACTGGGTACACTGGGATAGATATAGTGCTGGGATTTCCTATGTTTTGCTCACTGCCTAGGAATGCCTAGAGAGAGTGACTGTTCTGTGTCAGTGGAATGCTGTTGTCTGCTAAGTATGTATGGGAGCAGATGCATAAACACAGTGGGGTATTGCTATAGGTGCCTGTTGTAGAATCATTAATAATATACAAGCTTCTTAACCCAGCAGCCGTACTTTTTCAGGATGGCTTCAATAGTGAGATAGTTACACTTATGTGACATTGTTAATATATCTCTTACCACAATAACACATATAGCTCTGTAGGGTGTGCACCCTGTGAATTATCTCATATGAAATTGCTGCTTGTGTATTGGCTGAAAATTATTCAATCTGTTGAAATAAATCTGCTGTCCCTTTTTCCTTGATATGCAGATTGAAATTCAAAACAGTGTACTAGTTTGCACCTTACATATAGTTAATGAAGATAGATTCAACCTTTGTTTATGAATTAGCATGCTTCAATAAAGTGCATCAGTAGCCTGCACCAGTGAAATAGAGTTGAATCCCTGACTACAACACAGATGACCTGAGTTTGATTAATGGTTGGGAAATGTGAAGGCCCAGACCAGGTGGATGGGCACGTCCATCTGGTGTGTGTCTGTGTGTCTGTGTTTGTGTGTGTGCACAGATGAACCATCATAATTGATCCCTTGTGGTGGCTGTGGTTGTGTGTGTGGGGACTGTAGGGTTGTTTTTGGGCAAGCTTTGGCTGAGTTGCACCAGGAATCACAGATGATATGCCACAAAGCTCATTCCTTGCCAATCCCTGGGATGGTTTGGGTGCATACAGGGGGGAGGATTAGGAAAACATTTGTTCTCAACAGAATGACACTGACCCAAGAAGCCTTGATCTCCTCACCAATCCCAAACATGTGTCAGAGAAGCTAATGTGGGGTTTAGTAGACCCAGTGTATGAAGACAGCCTCTTAGTAAACATCTGACTGTTATTAACTAGCTGTGTATTAATGAAGGTACTGTCATTCAAACTGCATGTCCTCCATGTTATTTTAAAGAACTCCCACCTGTTGGAATCTCATCTGTCTCAGCAGTCCCAAAGATAAAGTAAAATTAACTCTCAGATAAACTAAAACTCTGAGATAAACTAAAACTAACTAGAACACAGCATTTATTTAAGGGACAAAACCTCATGAAATAATAACAATGTATTATTTGACAACTCCAGATGAATGAAAATATCTTCACAAGTATCCTTTCATAATGAGTATTATATATTGTAAATTTTCAAGTCAAAGGGAAATAAAGTTGAAATCTATTCATCTCAGAGTTGTCTGTTCAGTTCAAGTATTGGCTGTGCTTTATTATTTTGCAGCTTATTAATAATTAACCAACAGAAGAATTCCACAGAAAGACTTCAATCCAAGAATATTTTTAAACAAATAAGTTAGACCTTTTCTAAGATTTTTTCTATTATCACTGTAGTCAGTTTTTCCAATATAATTGCATATTGTCAGATATAGAAAGCTGTTGCTTTATTTATTTCTTACATACCTTGAAAGCTTGACTGAATCTTTGAATTATTAATTTTATGAAATTGGAAGCATGATTTCAACCTATGAAGTGATAAAGGAATTTATTGTTGTGAGCAAAATAGGTTTTACAATTAAGACTTGGTGGGAATCCAGAATGCCTGCAGTGTCTAGTTCCACATATAGGTGGAAATGTATTGCAGATGTCAGGTATCAGGAAGAAACCTAGAATCAATGTGTGTAGAATGAGTAATCCCCAGAACTCCTTTCAGGATGACTTTATGTCAGAAGAATTAACAACTGGAACTATTTCCCTAGTGGACTAAGGGCTATGCATAACTATTCCTGGTCAAGTGAATGCAGGCATGATCACCCATCCATCCTAGAGGTGGTGTTGTTGTGCGGCATATTATCAGTTACATACCTCTCAACTGTCCAGACTTTTGCAGAATGGAAAGTAATTGATGATGAAAGTCATTAAATAATGACAGACATTTGTGTTTCAGACTTCATATCCTTCAGAAAATGCATGCTAATGCAAAACATTGTATTATATCAAATTTCTAAGTTTATAAAAGCAATATTTAAATTCTGTCTCTATTTTTGGACCCTTGTCCTCCCATTATTTTTGGCTTTGTCTAGATTCTTTGGGTTAAGAGGCTGAGAGGTATGGCTGCATAGTTCATATATAAGTTAATACATTGTATTTGTTTCTAAACAATAAATGGTAGAATAGCTTAGGATTGGGGTAGGTTTGGCCTAATGGTTAAGGTCTTACTCTAATAAACACAAGCTACAGTGTTTCATTCTGGCCTTGAGTTCTTGACTAGGCTTAAAATGTCCCCTTCAGGGAAGTTAACATAGTATTATTTATCCATGAAATAATCAGCTAATGCATTTCAGACTGCTTACAGAGGAAAATATAATATGAAAATTAGGATAGTGACTAAATATTTGATTTGATACTATGTTAAGTATATGCAGATAATGGTTTAAAAAATACATATATATTTAAAATATGCACATGATGTTTCTCATATGAATTATTTATTTATTGTCTTTTGTTTACCAGGAAAGTCCAACTTGGCACAAGTCCCATTTTCAGGGAAGGCCTGGAGAAAAAAGGTCTACATGCATGCCCATATGAGTGAATCCGAATGATGTTATGTAAACTTTTTATTATACAGGCACTAAAAGAAGTTCAGAAGGTCTGATAAGGAACTGGATTTCATTAAACAATTATTGTACAGGTATTCTTAATTTCACACAGATAATAGTTGGCACTGGATGTCAAAGTGAATGGGGTATGACTTAAGGAAATTGAGAAGTTGTAAGGGAGATAACAATGTGAATGTTGCTGTTCTGTGATCCAGGTTTTGATTCTACCTCTCAGCTTTCATTTGTCTGCTGTGTGACACTTAAAAAGAGAGTGGTTTGGGACAATTAGGATACTGAGATCATCTCCTTGACTGCATGCCTATTAACTATTTATAAACCAAAGGATTAGACATACATTAAAGTGGAAAAGGAATTATAGGATTCCTGTGTGTGTGCACGTTTGTGGCCCTGGCATATATATATATATATATATATATATATATATATATATATATATATATGTGTGTGTGTGTGTGTGTGTGTGTGTGTGTGTGTGTGTGTGTGTGTGCTTGTGTGCGTGTGTATGCATTTTATTATTTATTCATAGGTTCATAGACTCATAGAAGATTGCTAGGCTAATGGCTCAAGAGACCTTACAAGCCTAGACAGTTTTACTCAGATTTTACCCAATTTGCTTTCCCTAGGGGAAAGATAACAAGGGTCAGAAAATGGGGTTTGGACTAGTTTTACAGACTGCACCTGTCCATAAGGGATATGGGTGCTATCTCAGGAATAAATTTGTTATTTCTCATCCATTGGTCCAAATTGCACACAAAGATGGTCAGGAAAAGGCTCTGCTTCATGTGAATGGGAAGCCTATTCCAGAGGAGGTACAATCTCTGAGACACATATCTGTCTCTTCAGCATGATCTATTCATGTCAGAAATCAGGTTTAGATCTTTGGAATGGATAACCCAGTGCAGTTACTTTTATAAATAAGCAACATTTCCATCAGGGCTAGGTCAGAGACTGTCTCGCAAATCAGGCATAGATCACCCTTCAGTAATCAGTAGGAAACTGAATACAGTGACAGGGCTTTGAATTGATCCACATATGACATACTGGTCAAACCCTGTATTTCTTTGGTGAGAAACCTCTGAGGACACTCTGACCGTTGAAGGTGCCTGGTGAGGTACATGCCAAAGGGTGAGTTGTACTAATTATTGGTCTGATGAGGGACGAATACAGTGACCTTAGATCTGGATGCCATGCCCTTACTTATAAGATGAGTAACACAGATGGATTTCCTCACCACCATGGACACATGGTGGTCAAAGTTCAGATTACCTTCTATCTGAGTACCCAGGTCTCTCACCACTGGGTCCACTCTTAGGGGGAGCTATCAATGTTGTAATTTGCAAGGGTATTTGATATCTCAAAGGGTATTATTATGCACTTCTTTGCATTTAGTTTGCGGCCATGGCTCTGACACCAATTAGTCTACATCAGACCTTTCTGTAGGATATAATTATAATTTGAGGAGTCAATGATTGCCCCCAACTTGCAGTCATCAGAAAACTTGATCAGCCAAAGGCCATCTACATTTGCCTTGACATCTGAGTAGTATATCCCAAACAGGAGGGGGCCCAGCACTGAGCCCTGTGGTACTCCATTGGTGGCTGGCTTCTTGCTCATGTGGATTCTCCCACTCTAACTTAATGTGTCCTATCTATGAGCCATTTGGCTATCCATCTGGTGATGGTTGAGGTTTATGCCCAATTTTGTGCATTTATCTATAACGTCTGAGTGGGGAATTGTGTCAAATGCTTTGGCCAGGTCAAGATAGGTGGCACACAGCACTGTCCTACCCTCACCCATGACCTTGGTGACCTTCTCAAAGAAGTCAAACAGATTGACCAGGCAGGATCTGCACGTGACGAAGCCAAACTGGGTTGGGTCTAGCATTTGGAGATTTTTGCTAATCAGATCCATAATTATCCTTTCCATGGCCTTGCATATGAGGCTAGTCAGACTTAGGGGTTGCTAGTTTCCTTAGTCAGTTGATGGTCTCCCCTTGTGTAGAAGGGTGACTGTTTGCTGTCCTCCACTCTACTAGGACAAAGCCAGCATGGAGACTGTGGTTAAACAGAGATCCAAGTGAGTCTGCTAGGTCATGTTTCAAGCTATTTAATAGGCAACCTGGAATTCCACCAGGCCCATTGATGCCATATTTCTAGCATTAGAGAGTGCAGTGATGACCAGTGCTTTTAAGATAACAAGCACAATAATGGTAGGAGTATTTCATGGGGAGTGGACAGAGGTGATGAAAAGATTAAATTTGAGCTGAATGTATCAGCGAGCAGGTTTGCTATTTCTTCTGGTTGAGTATAGGTAGTGCCATCTACAGCCAACTCAGCACATTGTTTAGTATTTCCCTTAAGATTTCAGACACAACTGAAAAGTGCTTAGTGGTTACCTTTGCTTGGGAGGCTATTTTCTTCTCATGTTCTCTGATTTGTCTGTTGAGACTAATGAGTGATTTTATTCCTCCGTTGTGCACCTTCCCACTTACTTCTAGACAGGAATTTCTTCCTTCTGTTGTATAATCTATTTATTCCAGGAGTCCACCAAGCTGGTTTGTTTTTCTGGCTAGACCTGGGTTTAGTTCATTCAGGTACTGCTGTTTCAATACAGTTAAGTGGTTGTACAGGGCATTTGTGTATATTTCTGCACAGGCCTCCATGTTTTGGGGGTCTGGGAGAGCTTTAAAATTACCTATGCATTCACGTTAAAGAAGGTAATGTAATTTGCCTTGGAAAAATTTTTTAGGTTTTAGGGTTTGATGGGGGGTTCTACCATTACATTTTTTTCAAAGGAGACCAATTTATGATCTGATCTTACCAATGAGGACATTACTCTGAGGGGAGGGGGGTGCAATGCTCCTCCATGTTTGTGTACTATATCAAGGATGTTTGAGACCCTAGTGGGAGTGCAGACCAGCTGTAATAGAGCATTTGCATTGACAAAGTCCAGGAAACTCTGAGCCTGCATGTTAGTGGTCTTATATGTTTCCAAGTTTATGGAGGGATAGTTAAAATCACCCATGAGTAGTGTGTTGGGCTGAATGGTAAGTGATTCTAGTAACTTCAGGTTTGCAGAGTGGTTTTCATGGTTCATGGTTTGGAACTTGTAGCTAGCGATGATATGATGGGGGATTTTGCCTGTGGTCAGCTGGACATGAAGTAGCTCAAGCAAGTCATCCTGCTTGACCAATCTAGAAGTGTGATTGTTTTTTATGTAAATGGAAACACCTCCTCTTTAATTTCATCCTTTTCAGAGGGTGGTTTGAATGTGTGATAGGCCTTGCACTGCTGGGGTGCTTTCTGTAACCTTGAACCCCCATCTCTGTAACTGCACAGATGTCAGCATTCTCCAGGGTGAAGACAGCTTCCAGGGAGTGTAGCTTCTTGTTAAGACTCCAAACACTGAGCAAGTGTACCTTCAGCTTGGCATTAGAAGAATTTGTTATATTGGTAGGTCTGTTTGTTTGTCACTGCCTAAAAAGGTACTATGGAGTGGCTAATGCCTTGGTCAGTATTCAAAAGCCTAGCAGCAACAGGTGCAGACCATCTCTGGAAAAGCAGCATAGTCTGTCAATCATGCCATCCCAGTCTGAAAAATATTGGATACCCTTGGAATGTCACCAGCAGCTAAGCCGATTATTGAAGTCAATCATTTTCTGTTTGTGTTGTGGTATCATTCTTGGTGAAGTTAGAGTGCTACTCAATGTGAGGTTCATATCAGCCTGCAACACATATTCAGAGAGGTCCATCATGTCTCTCTTCATATAATCAAGGGAGGTTGCACCTACATGGACTATGACTGAGTCATACTAGTACTTGTGGTTGAATTACCTGAGTGCCTGTATGATCTGGTGAATCCTGGCCTCTGATAGGCAACTGATTATAACCCTCTCTTTATCCAACCTGGTGAGGAGGGCATCCGTGTGTCTCATGTCAGTGTCTCCTATGACCAAGATTTTTGAATGTGTGGTGTTTTGCCTTAGGGGTATCTTTGTGGAGACACTGTGATGTGTATTTTTTATTTGGAGTGGTTAATGTGGACTTGGTTTTGTTTGCATGTTGTTTCAGAGGGCAGTGTATGGGAGGCCTCTGAGGTTTTGGTAAATTACTTGTGAGTATCTCTGTATATCTGCTTTTATGTGTTGAGACCTTATTTAGTGAGGGAAATGATGTGCATGTCTTGACAATGTGTTTGTCAATTGATTTGCCAGTATGTGACAGTCATGTCTCAATTTTCATAGTGTAACTACATCTGTCCCATAATGTGTTTGTTTTAGGATTAAGTGTCTGTCTTTATACGTAAGACAATTGCTGCATTGCGTCAGGATGCCTCTGTGCACCAGGCTGGCCACAGAGATAGCAGGAAAGTGCATATCCATGGTTTCAGGTTTTTACTATGGGTTTAACCAGAGAGAAGAGTGGGTAAATTTAACTGGCTGGGATGACAGGATTTGGTTGAAGAATGGGTGTTATACTCAGTGTGAACTGCAGCTGTCCAACAAGATGATGCTGCTCTGTGCACAACTCAGATATTCCTAGAGCAGCAGGGGGAATGGGGAAAGCTGCAGAGATAGTCGCTCTAAGGGAAGTTTTAACTTGATAGCATTTGCATCTATACAGGGTACTGTTAAACACCGTTGCATGGAAAGCAGCCTAGTGGAAACAATGGGCATTTACAGAATCAGAAAACAAGTTTTACAACAGCAAGGCCTACAGTTCTAGCTGGAAAATGGATACTAAGCTTTAGTCAGCAGGTGCCAACCATACCCCTCAACCTAGAAACATAAAAAATCTGGACAAGGCTCATGAAAAATAGGTACAAATCTGTACGCTGATTAACATCTGATTTGCATACATAATTACATAACCCCACCCACTCCAGTGGAATTGTGGGATGACAACTTTCAAACGCAAACTGAAGAACAATCAACCAAACTATGGCACCAGAGTCCCCCAGCAGCCACTCCGATGACCCATTACCTGGCTATTTCACCCCATTTACCATAAACACTAATGTGTGCATACTGCATACTGCTTTACTTCTACAATTATTATTTGGATTTTATTTTTACAGCACAACAATGCACAAACACTAATACACATCTAGTAAAAGCGATACTGTCTCACAATGAAAATAGACTTGGCATTAAAACATGTCTGCCCTTGAAACTTACATTAATTGAAACAGCATTTTAAACCCACACCACATTCAAAGAAAATGCATCTGACCAGTGGTGGATAAAGATTACCTTTGGGCTGTTTTCAAATCATTGGCCCCTTGCACACAAAACAAGAAACACACATGTGTTCTTTTTTTGATGCACCTTCCTGACTTTATTAAATTATATTCCTTGTATAATACAGCACACTTGTTAGAGTGCATTTTAAATGTATTGTTTAAACATTTTTCCAGTAGACTCTACTGTAGGCAATGAAACAAAATACATGAACCAATTATGCCAAAACTGCCCATTCAGAACATTTTCCATCATACAAGTCTACTTCCACACCCACACTATAAATAGAATGGCAGCAGTGTAAGCCATAGGCATCTTGCACAGCTCCTCACACATTTTCAATTTCATTTTTTTTTTTTGGGAGGGGGGGGCAAAGGGTCAAAAACCAGGGACACATTTTAAACATTGAGGTATAATTTTGTAAAGTTGCTAGAATAAAATGCTGTGTTACCACCATGCATTTCACTAGTAAGTCTTGAACCCAGGACCCTATGCACTACAGTCAGAGCAACATACCACTATGCTAAATCAGCAGTTTCCTGAAAAATGGGAAGACTGAAGCTTACTGGCTATCATTTAGTGAATCCATTTCTCACTTCTCACCACAGCTCTCAACCTGTTAGCACAAACAACCTGGACAAACAAAGCCAATAATGGAATACAAATTTAGTTCTCACTATAGCTGTCAACTCTTAGCAGAAAAAACCTGGGGGAATACAAATTCAGTTTTCACTATAGCTCTCAACTCAGCACAAAACACCTGGGGAATACAAATTCAGTTCTCACTATAGTTCTGAAGTCTTAGCACAAAAAAAGTAGGCAAAGCTGACAAGTGGTGGTGGCTAGGGACTTTAGGCTCTTTTTACCCTGTACTGAAGGTACAGGGTTTCAGCCTGAGTACCTCTAGCCACCAGGTATATTGAATGGGGGGCATTTACACACACACACACACACACACACACACACACACCTCTCCATACCTTACTTCAAATAGAAGAGCCGTTAGCTCTCTCCATACCTCACATTCGTGGCCAAACAAGTTCTACTGATTCCAGTTTGTCTCGCATATGTAATCCATCTGCACTCCATAAAACTCTTCCCGCTCTCACTCGGAACTGATGTGAACTCCTTCAGCTCAACTGGTGATTCCATAAAGCTTCTCTTCTCTCACATATCCAAAAAACTCTTCCTGCTCACATTTGCAGCCAGACGGAAATAATGTGAGCTCCATCAGCTTAATTCTGACTGGCTGGTAGTCCTGATGGTTCTGATGTCATCGTGCATGTGATGATGTCAGTGCCGATAGTGCAAAAATTGAAAACAAAAGGGAAATAAATCAGAAATTAAGGAGTGACACCCCTTCATTTGGACCCCAAAACTCGGTAAAAACTGAGTAAATTGGTATGGTTGGGAGGTATGGTGCCAACTCAGAAAGGTTTGTTACAGCACACTTCTTCCACTAGAGTGCAGTCAGAAAATTAATGTGAAAATGCTGGTTTTAGAGCTTAAATGCAGGGAAACCACACCATCGTGTTACTAGGGACCTTTAAAACTAGCAGACACAATCTGATTAAGTACTACAGCAGCAGTGGAAACAGTTCATCTTTGAAACTCTACTAAAGTGTGAGAAATATAACTACTAATACAGGATTCTTATGAAATACAGTAAAAATAATCAGCAGAAGTGCAAAATGATACTTGTTTTCATTCTGTTAGTAGTAGATGGCTTTAAATGAAGGAGATTCTCTATAACTCTCAGGAAAGTAACTAAACTAAGAGCGGCTCTGAGGAATTTAGCACAAACCCACACAAACATGGGGCAGAAAAAGCAGCTTTGCTACAGCACAGTTCTGCCACAAGAGTCCAGTCAGAAAACCCTCTTAATGACATAATGCTGGTTTTGGAGTTCAAGTGCAGGGAAACCACACAATCTAGGTACTACTGTCCTGTAAAACTAGCAGACACAATGTAATTAAATACTACAGCAGCAATGGAAACAGTTCAGCTTTGAAACAGTACTAAAGTGCAAGAAATGTAACAAATACAGGATTCTTATGAAATAAGAAACAAAACCTAGTTCATAAGAATCATGTATTTGCTACATTTCCTGCACTTTAGTACTGTTTCAAAGCTGAACTGTTAACAGGATTCTTATGAAATACAGTAAAGATAATTAGCAGAAGTGCAAAATGATACTTGTTTTCATTCTTTTAGCAGCAGATGACTTTAGATGCAACAGACTCTCTATAACTCTCAGGCGAGAGTTTAATTTCATGTCAATGTCTGAATAATTACATTAAATGTATATTAATATAAGCTATTCTCTGATAATAGGGGAGACAAAATTAAAACAGATTTTTTGACCAATGTAATTCAGATTATTTTTATGTTTCTAAATAATCTATATAAAGGATTTGTTTCACAATGTACACACATACACACACACATCTATATATATATATATATATATATATATATATATATATATATATATGGGTCTACTGCTTAACATCGAAAAGACACTTCTCTGAAATTAAGCAGTAGACCCTACACTTCAGCAAAAGTCCACTTAAAACGAAAGTGCACTGTTGTTGAAGTCTAGTACCCCAAAAAAAAAAAACACTAAAACATGTTTTTGCAGGTGGGCAAGCTCCCCTGCACCCCCCATGTGGGGGGCTGTGCCCCCCACACCCCCCTACTTAAATATACCAACTCCGAGATTGCACTACAGCGGGGAAAAGGGAATATTCCCATTCTGCACTGTAGTGTGACTGCCAAAGTCAATGTTCGAAGTTTCACTACTTCAAACAAGTGGACTCGGTGAAGTGGAGTTCGAAGTAGTGAAACTTCAAACAAATTGACAGAACCCATATCTATATATATATATATATATATATATATATATATATATATATATATATACACACACACACACACACACACACACACACACATATATATATATATATATATATATATATATATATACACACACACACACACATATATATATATATATATATATATATATATATATATATATATATATATGGGTTCACTTCTAAATTTCGAAATCCCAAAAAAATCTCGATTTTAGAACATTGAGTTCAGAATCCTGAGATCTTGGAATCTCAAAATAGTGAACCCTCCCCCAATGCACCACTAAACACATGAAAAACAAGTGTATGCAGGGGGGCAAGCCCCCTGCACCCCCACACCCCCCTCTACTTAAATATACCAACTCCGAGATCACACTACAGCGAGGACAAGGCAAATCTCACAGTCTGTGCTGTATGCTGATCTCCATTCAGGATTTCGAAGTTTTAAAACTTCGAACATATGATCTTCGATCATATGAGATTTTTGAAGTTTTAGACTTCGAAATTCTGAAGTGCACCCATATATATATATATATATATATATATATATATATATATATATATATATAAAGTAAGAACACCTAGCATAAATGGGTATTAGAAAATAAACAGAGGATTAGGGTGATAGTTTGGATGAGATTTCAATTCAAACTAGGAACCCTAAGTTCTATGGAAGGGAACTGATTTACTTGTAGTTTATTTATCTTTAGCATTGTTAACTTTCGTTTCTTTGTCTATGTCAAACAAAACATGCAGTCAGGCAATAGTTCACATTTTGCTTTTTTATACAGACATTATGTGAAGGATCTGCATTATTACAGAGCTCATAGAATAGCAATTTACAGTATAAAGGTCAGTAACATAAGATATCTACTTTAGAATGCATTTCTTTAAATGTAAATGGCTTTATCAGTGCCATTAACAGAAGTAGTATGCTTAAGTATTTAAAGTGCATAAAACAGAAGTAGCTTTTTTTACAAGAAACTCGTTTATTGAAAGTTGATATTAATAAATTAAATTCAAAGGAATGCATACTACCAGCAAGTTCTACGCTGTAGTGTGACTGACATTTAAAGAAAAGGAAAGATAAGGGGAAGAGGGATTTTATGGACAAACTCTGTTATAATGAAGCTATGATTCTATATTGCCCAGGGGTATTGATTTATAGTTATGATAATGGTATAACTGACACGGTCATTACTGAAAAACAAAAAGTAACCTTAGTAAACATGTAGTGGATTCAAGGATTTAGAGCTAAATTCTCTAGAAAGTATCTGGAATGGTTAACTATGAAACAAATTTATGGCAAGGGACTTTAAATGTATACATAATGAAAATTATGCTAGCGCAATTAACAAACCTAGAATTTCAGCATTAGTTAAGGCTTTAGTAAACATTACTGACTTAATCTTATTGATGTTACTACCCTTTCTGAATCAAAACATTATTTTACACTCATTATTTTTATAGATTTGGCACACAATAAAGAATTTATAGGGCATTTATCTCAAATGATTGGGTTTCTAAAATGAAAATGGCAAATGTGATAACATGCCCTTGATCAGATCACAATGCAATTGCTTATACGGTAATGATAAACTCTAGAAATTGACTTATTTTAGCAGACGTTCAGCTTGTAAAACACAATTAAGGGATTTTAAAGAGTGATTCCTAATAGAAATACAACTATTTCTTAGACTTTAATAATAATGGTGAAGTTTTTGTATGACCCTCTGGAACTCAATGAAAAAATATTTATATAGGAACGTTTCAACTTGGTATTAAAACAAGAACAAAGTAATGGGATAAAGATTTATTGGGACATTGGGACTGCAATCTCAAATGTTAGGCAAAAATTAACGTAAATATAAAAAATGAGAAAAAGGCTTATTATCACAAATGATAAAAACTTAACACAAAATTTCAGAAGAGCCTATCACAAGATTTCCATTAGTTCAGAAAAGGCAAATCGTATTCTCATTCTCTGACTCCTAAACGTTTACATGTTTTTAGGTCCAAATGATAGGTAATGTTCTTTTTTTTAACATATAAACTTTTCTTGCCATTCGCATCAGTTCTTATAATAGTCTCAGTGTATTTCACATGAATGGTGCACACCAATGTGTGTCAGTGTGCCAGGACCTAGACTTCAGCTTAAATTTCCTGCCATACTTGTCATTCAGGTCAATCACAAATATATGCTCTTTTTGCCACAAAACCACATAAATTAACAACACATAAAGAACAGCAACCACTAGCATGCACCATGCCATAAATTCATTATCATCATTTCTTTACTCACAGTTAACCCTGCCAAAATATATGTTTCCTGGTTCCTATCATCAGTTCTGTGCATCTCAACAATTACTATCTGTCTCTAGAAATGGTCTGACTAGCCTATGCCAAGTGCAAAAGTGCTAGCGCAGGAACTTTCACGTGAATATTCTAAGTTTTTAGGATTTAGTTACATATTTTGTCAATTTGCAAATGATTTCCCCTGATACTTGACAGTATTTGCACTCCTCAGTCAAGATCCCGTACCCTCTTCGCTGCCTCTGTAATGTTATAATTGAGATCAGTCAGTGCTTTTACTGTCCTTTTTACTAAAGTCTTCCCTCCAAAATTGAAGATCCCTTACCTGCAGAATATAGCAACATGGCAGAAGGCAAGTACTTCCTACTCCATAGTCTTTGATATGCCTGTATTAGTCTCTTGTATGGGAGCTAAAGAGCACTTTCTATCTTAAAAATCTGTTTGTCCCACTTCCATTCTGTCCACCCTCTTTCTGATCTGCTCCCAATACAGTATTTCTACACCTGCAGCTTGCCAGTTTTTCAATCCTTGCCTCAAATTACCTTCACAGTTCTGAATTACAAAAGGAGTAACATATTTTTTCATGAAAGCATCACCAAACTAAATTACTTGCAAAGGTTCTTAGCATGGATCATGAATGGGATGGATACAACTCCACTGCCCTTGGAGATGGTCAAAGCATAACAAATTATTCGAAGGCTATGGCCACTCCATTCCTCTATCAACTTCTTCCATAGACAATTATATCCAGAGTCCTGAATCTGATGAAATATTTTCATTTTTATCCCATCCCTTTATATGTTTGGGTAGGTAGTCCCAACCCTCCTTGTTCAATGGGGAGACATACTTTGTTCCACATTACCCTACACTTCTTTCTTTCCCAACTGAAGTCTTTAAAACTGGGTCCCCATTTTCTTAATCAAATCAACAAAAGGAACAACCAGAAATGATTGGAATAAATATAACATCAGCTGCAACGCTTGTAACACTTCTGTGCTGTGTTTATTGATTTTGTTGAATTTATCACTGTTTTTCAGCCTGCACTTGTTAAGGAAACATCATATGTTTGTTACTGTACTGCTCTTAGGTTGTTTTAACAGTATTCTAATATTTACTAACCTCATATGGTACTGCAAAAGCTGTTCTGAGTTTGGCAAAGTTCTCCTGAGCCTGCCAAATTATTTCCAAGTTTTGCAAAGTTTTTCTATGTAGTTGTTATAGTTCTCTTATATTGTGCACTTTTTCTGTATTTTGTTGTGAACTTATTTCCAAGGGTTCCTGATTCTACAGGAATTCTGACTTTTGTTGTTAAGCATTTTTTACTGCACTTGAACTCAAAACCAGTTCATTTTACATTAAGAGGGTTCCTTTGCACTCTCATGACAGCAGAGTTGAGTTCAATCCATCTGAGTTGGAAACTGTTTGCAAAAAATTATTATGTTTTATCTGATTGGCCTGTGGGATTAACTGTGTAAAAAGTTTTTCATCCTGCTGGTATAAATGCACAAATGTAGTTCCCCGTGCCTTGTATACAAGCAAACCTTTTCAGTTTAAAATCCTCTATAGGAAATGCTTTCCATAGTTCTCCAATATTCACAGCTGCTAGAAGAGCTGCCAGTTTTTGCAGAGGGCAGTGCTACCACAGGTCATCTAACTGGAACTGCTCAATGTTTGGCGACTTTTGCCAGAGGTCTGGAGAGATTCTCCTGATATCCAAAGCATCCACTGCTAAAAATAAAAATAAATAAATACTTTGTGAGTTTCCTTTGCACTTTGCTGACTATAGGTTATCATTTGTGCTGATTTTACTGTATTTTTCTGCACTTTAAAAAATCTGTTCTATTGCCTTAATTAGCTAGTACATGGCATAGACTACATTCCGATCTGTTGAATCTAGACAGTATTGTTAAACTTGAGCATTACTCCAGCCATCTTACATTACGAGGGCCCTGCCTGCACCTGTGTGGCAGAAGTATGTAGTCTGACCCTCATCTGAGCTGGAAATTACTGAAGAAAAACTTATTGTGTGCTTTCCCATTGGAAGTTTAGCTTAAAAGTGTTTAATTCTGCCTATATTTAAGCCTCACGTTTGCAAGAGTTTGCATTCTTTTAAATGGAGCTGCTCAATGTTTGACAACTTTTGCCAGAGGTCTGGAGAGATTCTGATGAAATCCAAAGCATACACTGCTAAATCAAAAATATAAGTATTGTGTGAGTTTCCTTTGTACTTTGCTGATGGTATTTTATCATTTTGCTAATTTTTACTGTATTACACTTTAAAAGCTGTTCTGTTGCTTTAAGTAGCTAATACACAACACAGACTGGATTCATATCTGCTGAAGCTAGACTGTATTGTTGCACTTGAGCACTATTCCAGCAATCTTACATTAGGAGGACTCTGCCTGTACCCTTGTGGTAGAACTGTGTATTCTGAGCTTCATTGGAGATTACTGGAGGATGGCTCATTGTGTGCTTTGACTTTGGTAGTTTAGCTTAAAAGTGTTTAATTTCACCTGTATTTAAGCCTCATATTTGCATGGGGCTGTGCACCATGCAATGGGGTTCAGTGGTGCCCTGTATAGATAAAAATACCTTGAAAGACAATTTTCTCCTAGACATCTATTAGTGAACCCTCCCAAGCTTCCCTGCTGTAAAATTGCATGGAACTCAGTTATGCATTGAGAATAGTTGCCATAGTTTTCACCCCTAGCCTTCAATAAAATAATCTCCTTTGTTAATCCAAGATCAAAATCTGGTCAAACTAGCCCATTCCCCAGTAGCAGTTACAGTAAAACCTGAAATAATGGATGGTCAGTTTCTAACCATTTCTCCAGCCAGCCTGATTCACATGGACATCCTGAGACAATGTAGTAATTGCGTCATATATACTGACAACCACTTCCTCCTAAAACAAACAAATACAATATGTGAGAACTGTAACTACACTATGAATTTGGAATCAATTCTCTCATGTAATAACAAAACAGGCATCAAACACATTTGTCAGCACACACACACACACACACACACACACACACACACACACACACACGCGCGTGCACACACACACACACACACACACACACACACACACACACACACACACACACACACACACACACACGCAAACACACACACACACACATTACCTCTCACACAAAATAATGTCACAACACATAAGCCCACATATGTGGAGGTACTCAATAGAAGCCTACCAAAATATCAGAGCTCTCCAAAGAACAAACCAGTTGCACACACTGCAAAAAAAAATAGAACCCACTACACATAACAACACACACACCAGTGTCTCAGCAAATAAGTCTGTAAGGCAAAAAAAACTCAAAACCAAATGTTCTGGTCATAGTTGACTGCATAGTGATGTCCCCTCACCAGGCTGGAAAAGGACAAGATCATGGTCAGCTGCCTGTCAGGTGACATGATCTATCAAATCACACACACATTCAAGTCACTCAACAACAATTACTGTTATGACTCTGTCATAGTACATGTTGGAGTGAATAAATTGAGATGTACTTCTCTGGACTATATGAAGAGAGATATGACTGAACTCTCAGATTATGTGTCCCAGTCAGGTATGTCCATAGCCCTAAGCAGCATTCTACCTTCACCCAGGATGATGCCACAATATAGACAAAAAATGACTGACTTCAACAATTGGCTTAGCTTCTAGTGTCAGTCCAGGGGGACCCAGTATCTGTCAACCTGGGAAGACATAGTTGACAGACCATACTGCTTTGCCAGACATGGTCTTCACCTGTCTCCTCTAGACTTCTGGATACTGGCAAAGATGCTTTCCTCCCCCATAGTGCCTTTTTAGGCAATGTCAAAGCAGCAACATTTCCAATGTAAAAAAATCCACTCAACAAATTCAAGGTTCTACTGGTTAATGCTAGTAGTCTAAATGTGAAACTGCACTCCCTGGAAACACTCCTCACCTTGGAAGATGATGGCATCTGTGCAGTCACTGAGACATGGTTCAAGGCCACAGAGAGCTACCTGGCTGTGTATGGCTACAATGCATTGCACTCATTCAGACCCCGAAATGAGAGTGAAAGAACCAAAGTTGAAGATGCATCCATCTTTATTAAAGCAAAATACACATTGAAACTTGCTAAACAGTATGGCTGTCTTGAGCTGCTCCATGTCCAACTAACTATAGGTAAAACACCCTACCACATCATTGTTATCTACAGGACTCCCACCATGAACCAAGAGAAGCACACCAACTACCTGGACTTACTACAGCCACTCACTATACAGTCAAACACTTTTATCATGGGAGATTTCAACTATCCTTCCATCAATTGGATGACATACATGAGCACAAACATGCTCACCCTGAGGTTCCTGGAATTTGTCAATGCAAATGCCTTGGAACAGCTAGCCTGCACCCCCACAAGGGGCTCAAATGTCCTAGACATATTACTCACTAACATGGGGGAGCCACTGCACTACCCCCTGTGTGTTTCCCTCCATGGTAAGGTCACACCATAAATCTGTCTTGTTTGAAGTAATGATCAGACCTGACACCCCCAAAGGAGCAAAAAACTAAAACATTTCTCCAAAGCAACTTACAGCCTTTTAGGAGATGGTGTAAAAAGTTTCAACCCTCCTACTAATACAGCCAACAATTACTCCTATGCAGAGCAGTATACAAATGCCCTGTATAAACACCTAAACAATTGTATAGACTTGGCTGTACTTGAACAGATCAAAACCAGGTCCTCCCGAAAAAACAGGCCACCCTGGTGGACCTCAACTATAAATAGGTTATATAACAAAACAAAAGGAAAAAACTGATGTCTAAGAACAAGAGAGACTTATTCAGTAGTAGAATACTCTCCACAGCTTGAACAAGCAAATCAGATATCTTGGAAAGTCTTCTAAAGCTAGTTATGAAGCTTAATTAGTGTCCCTAGCTAAGTATAATCATAAGGCATTCTTTAGTTACAGCCAAAATCTAAAAGAGAACACCTGGCTATGTACCAAATTGATAGTGGATGGTACCTGTCATACTGAACCTGAGGAAATTGCCAACCTGCTAGCTGACAGATTTGGTACAAACTTCACCACCCTATCCCCAACAGCCATACCTTAAAACATACATGACACCAGTCCTTTACCTAGTACCTCCAAAGAGCAGATCATACCCATGCTCTCCAAGGCCAAACACATAGCTTCTATGGGGCCAAGTAACATCCCAGGCTGCTTACTAAACAATCTAAAACAAGACCTAGCGGAACCACTTGGCACTCCCTTTAACCTCAGCCTGAGCACTGGTTTTGTTCCAGCAGAGTGGAGAACAATGACAGTAATCCCCTTGTACAAAAGGGGTCCACCAACTGACCTTAGGAACTATAGACCCATAGATATAACCAGCCATATCTGCAAAGCCATGGAAAGAATCATTATGAACTTTATCAACAAGGACATAAGCAACCTTCAAATTCTTGACCTGACCCAGTTTGGCTTCATTAAGGACAGATCATGCTTATTGAACCTTCTGAACTTCTACGAGAATGTCACCAAAGCCCTGGTTGAAGGCAAAACAGTACATACTGCCTATCTTGACTTAGCCAAGCCTTTTGATACAATCACCACTCAGGTATCATTGAGAAACTCTCCCAGCTGGATATTAACCCTTACATCACTAGATGGGTAACCAACTGACTCAACGACAGAAGTCATACTGTCAAAGTTGGGGATTCCATCTCTATCAGTAGAGCAGCCACCAGTGGTATACCACAAGGATCTATGCTGGGTCCTCTACTGTTTGGAATCCATTTATTGGAAGTCTAAGCAAAAGTAGATGGCCTGTGGCTTACTAAGGTCACTGCTGATTGCAAACTGGCACAATCATTGCATCCCCAAACAATGTTAACATATTACAAAAGGGGCTAACATAGACAGATGATTGATGCCAAAGTCACAGACTAAAAATAAATGCAAAAAAGTGCATTATTAACCCCTTTTGAAAAGAGGAAAACCCTGCAAATTACAATATTGTCAGCACCCCCTAAGCTCAAACCCAGTGCTGCAAGATTTGGGAACACAGGTTGATAGCAATCTAAACTTCGACCACCATGTGTCCACAGTGGTAAGGAAAGCTTTCTATCTTGTGCGTCCCATAATTAAGGTCATCACATCCAAGACTAAGGATATTAGAATTCCTCTGTACTTGATCCTCATCAGACCACTAATAGAGTACAATGCTCCATTTCCATGTACCTCACCAGATACCTGCAGCAACTGGAGAGACTACAGAGGTTTCTCACCAAGAAAATTCGGGTCTATATTAAATGAACGAACACTAAAAATGTCGAGTATGACATACTCAACAGCTTTTAAGCAAATGTTCATCTAAGCAAAACCCCAGAATGTCAAAACAAGGAGTTTCAAAAAGTTATAGTTGGCCAGCCATTACGAAGCCAACGGCTGACAGCTAAAATGCACTGTATACCATTACAACCTCACCCCCAAAGAAAACAAAAACAAATCGACAGACAAAATAAAGTGGGGGGTTTCACTCCCCCACACCCCCCTTCTTAAATATACCAACTCCGTGACCACACTACAGTGGATGATTGTGATAACATTACACAGGGTGAATGTCGATACCACACCACAGTGGAGGACTGTAAGAATGGCTAGACAGGGTAAACGTTCTGACGTCAGCCATTGGCTTCATGACGGCTGGCCAACTATAACTTCAAAACTCCTTGTTTTAACATTATGGGGTTTCACATACATGAACGTTCACTTAAAAGTTGTTGAGCATGTCATACTCGACATTTTAAGCATCTGTTCATCTAATAGGGACCCGAAAATTCAGTGCCTCCAAAACATGACCTACATGGAAAGACTGAAATCCCTTCATTGGACTCTGTATCCTACAGGCTGCTAAGATGCAACTTGTGCCTGGCCTACAGAGCAGTCTCTGACACTGCCCTAATGGAAATTCTGCACATACACAAATCAAATGGGACAAGAGTCACTCACTCCAGGGATCTCAACCTAGACTGTGACATTAACAGAACATGCTGGAGGGAGAGACATATCTCCTAAAGATTGCCGCTCCTCTGGAATAAACTCTCAAGTCACATAAAGCAGAGCTCCTCAATGACCCTATTCAAGCACAACCTAGAACCTAAAAGATTGGATGGGAGACCATAAATTCACCCCAAGTGTGGTACCTAGGTCCCTCATGGTCAGGGGCAGTCAATGCTGATCATAGAGTCACTCTACGAATAATGACAATCTTACCAAGGTCATTTAGGGAACATAGGTATGACATGGCTAGGCCTGTAAAGGCCCTAGGCCATTATCCTAGTAACCTCCTATGAACCTATGAACCTATGTGTCAGGTCCTGTATCTTCTGGCCCAAGTCTAGTGGCATGTGCTTCCACCTATCTATGTCAAGCCTTACTGTTCACAAGTCTGCTAAAATGATTTTTGAATTAAATCCTTATACTTAAGTCTAAACTATACTTCCAAGTATTTCAGTGATTGATCTGTATGGGGGAAGGGGGACCTCTGCATCAAGTCAATTAATGGTCTAAAATTAACACATATTGCTCTGGTCTTTCTTCCATTTATCTTATAACCCAATATATGCCAAAAATCCTGAAAAATTTTGAATAGCTCCCCTACATTTATTTATTTTTTTTGTTCATTCATTCATTCATTCATTCATTCACTCATTTGTTTTTGTTGAGCAGGATAGTTTGACCGGGCAAAGCCCATTTTTCAGCATTGGCCCAGGGAGGAAAAACTCCATCTAATTACAGTCTGCATATTATATATACAAGTCAGCCTGTGGATCTGCAGTTGTGAGCAGTTTGTTATCTGCATAGGGGGATCAATACTTCTTGACCTGCCCTTTCATGTCCCTAATACCCGAACTCCTTATCATTTCTGTAGAGGCAAATAGTGGTGGGGATGGGGGACCACCACTTAACATGTCAAAAATGTCTGATAACCCTGCCTATGCCTACATCCTTTCCTCGGATTCCTATAAATATTGATGATCATCAGTATTAATCAGGGGGGAGGAATGTGAAAAACATGTTAACACCTAAGAAATGCTCAACTCACTTGGTCAAATGTCGTCTCTGCATCCAGGCTTATCGCAGCCAATTTTTCCAAGTACTATTAGCATCATAGATGAGCAAAGCCGTTTTAATAATGCTGTCAATCATTTGCCTGCCTCAGATGAAACCTCTCTGCTCCAGACCAATCAGTTGGGGCGTCACTGTAGCTGAGGTCTCTGCAAGAATGGACATGAAAATATTACAGTCGTGGCTCAACATGGATACAGGTCTGTATGAAGAAGGTACATGTAAGTCTTAACCCCTTTGGAATGACTTATATAATTGCCTTCCTCCTGTGACTCAGAGGAAGAATCCTATTGAATAATGCAAGCATATGTTACCACATTTTTTATCCCCTCACTCTCCAAAATTTAATAGGGATCCAATCTGGCCCTGGGGTCCATTTTAAGTTCCTCAAAAGTAATTTAGGCTGTCAACTTTTTTGCTTGAATGTCATCTAAATGAAAAGGTGGAGCAGATTGCAAACATTGCCTCAGTCTTTCTCTCTCCTCATCTCACTCTACTTGGGATAGATTCATATAATATATCTGGAATTCTTACAAAATTAGAGCTGGTAATCATTTTTAAGAAGGTTGTGCACTGATCAACAGCTTAACTTCAGCTTTCCCCAGTGTGAAAAAAAAAAAACAAGGGCCAGGAACTCTACCATTTTTAATTAAATTTAGTTACTGGCTAGTAAGTTCACTGCCTGGATGCCAGCAAAGAAGAAACTAAAAGAACCTGAAAGAAAATCAACTAGAAAAGGTGAAGAGATAACACTGACTGGGAAAATTTCTGCAGTTGTTCAAAAAAAAGTAACTCAAGCTCCTGCTTTGGTACAAGACATGGCTTCCAGTAATCTAGAGGAAATAATATATGTAGAGCTGATATGTTTTCTCTTACTTTTGCACAGGTGAATGTCAAGATTAAGACCCTTGGTTTAATCTAATATCAAGTTTTAAGTGGAAACAAGTAAACAAGAGAACACTGAATGTGATGAAAAGTTTTCCTTTAGCAATAAATGTTTTGCTTATCTTTAGAAGCCAGCAGCCGAGGGCTACATTTTTTTTCTTACATTTCTGTGGAGACAGGCTGATTATAGAGCAATAAAAAGCCAAAGCACTGGTTTCTTCAAGGCTAAAAGTTAATGCTTTCTGAAAGCATGTAAGTTGTTTTTCACTCTTGGGTAAGAAATAAAGATAAAACACAAATTAGTATAAGTAGAAGCACAGGCTGTAGCATGTGTCTTAGCATGGATAACCTCAGCTTTAGGTTAGTTAAGGTCTGTAAAACAAAGAGACTTTGGTTTGATTTAAGTACCTTTTTGGCTTGTTTATTGTTAGAAATTACTAATTCCACCTAAACACCCAGTTTCTAGCATTTATTTGATACTAAAAAGCCTTTTGCAACTGTTTTATTGTACTTATTTACAATTTAAATTTGTTTTTTAAGCATTTAAAATGTTTTAACTGTTGTAGGCTACACACTCAAGTGCGATATATGTTTTTCTGTGCCTTAAAGTGTTTATTTTGTGTTCACTGCCTTAATTTCTGAAAAACATCAAACAAAAAATTAAGCTATCTTATACTTGCTTCCCACCTTTCTGAAGCTAGTAGAGTCCAGTTTTCAGAGTTTGCTGTATCCAGGGATGTATTGAAGTTTGTGTGTTGGCCCATGCCTTACTTTGATAGTAGGAAGTTTCTCTGTTCACCAGTGAGAGTGGGGAGCATTGAGCAGCCTATCTGTCCCTGGAGGAGTGGTTTTGAGCTCGGAATTTGTAGTTTATTGGCCATTTTGGGCTAATTTCTATCCCTTTTATCTTCCTGCTATAAAACCCCGCTTTTGCGTGGTTTTGCATACCACGCAGTGCTGGTTAGCTGGGGTTAACGATTCCCAGCTCCACAAGGTCTGCTCTTTAGTTTTTCCCTTAGAACTTGTCTGTCTTTCAGCCTAAAGCACCCAGACCCACACCATTCAGCCCAGCAGTTGTTCTAAATCTACTGCAACACTAAGCACTCAATCCCCACATCTGCCAGAAGGGAATAGTCTTTATACCTCCCTACTTATTCAGGCATATCCAAGAGACAGCTCCCGGTGTACTCTCCAGCCTACCTGATGACCCTGGGCATATTGAGGCAATGCTACAACTGCCTCATGTACACAGACAACCCTCTCCTCCTACCACCAAACACTAACACTTGAGAGAGATGCACTTATACAGCCAATCTAGAGGCAAAGCTCTCTCTAAACAAGACTGAAACAGACAGTCAAGAGGAGAAGGGAACAACTCGCAACACCCCACTCACAACACACAGACCAACTAAACCAACACCTCAAAAACGCATACATAGAAACACCAAGACATATAAGGAGGCTCTGATTAAAAATCTAAATCTGCCTAGGCAACAGAAACCTCCAAAGCAGACACACAAGCAACCTCCTCCCACCAACATACCCCAAACAACACATAGCCCACAAACTTGGTGTGCCGCACAACCACAGCCCAGAAGGCAAAACAACATACCCAACACACTTGTGATAGGTGACTCTATAGTCAGGCACACCAATGCCCTACTCACTAGACTGAACAAAGAGAAGATTAATGTCAAATGCTTGTCAGTTGCCAGAATCTGCCACATAACGCATGCACTCAGGTCACTACAGGGCAAGTACAAATATAACTCTGTCATAGTCTATATTGGTGTAAATGACCTGAGACGTACCTCCCTTGACTACATGAAAAGAGACATGGAAGAGCTCTCCGATCTTGTAGCCCAGGCAGGTATGACCCTAGTCCTGAGTAGCATCCTGCCTTCACCAAAAATGATACCACAGTACAAGGATAAGATGATCAACTTCAACAATTGGCTAAGCTTCTGGTGTAATTCAAAGGGGATCCAATATCTGTCTGCCTGGGATGACATGCTTGACAGGCCATGATGCTTCACTAGAGATGGCCTGCACCTGTCACCCCTGGGATTCAGAATATTGGCCAAGGCTCTTGCCACCCCTATAGTGGCTTTTCTAGGCAAGGCCCAAAAAACAAACCCACCACCATAAGAACTACAGGAAACAAAAAACTGAGGGCAATTTTACTCAATGTTAGGAGTCTAAACCTCAAAATGCACTCTCTCGAGGCTCTCCTCAAAATGGAGAGCATCGATATCTGTGCAGTGACTGAGACCTGGCTCAAGGCTCCCGAGAGTACCCCAGCACTACCAGGCTATAACTCATACCACACGTTTCGGCCACAAAACCTGGACTGAAACAAGAAGGGTGGAGGTGTGTCCCTATTCATCAAGGACATCCACACCTCCAGGCTAGTTGCAAAATACGATGCCTCTGAAATCATCCAAGTGCAACTAACCCAGGGCAAAAATGCATTTCAAATTTTAGCTTGTTATAGATCCCCCATCTTGACCCAGGATGCTCACTCTTTGTTCCTGGGGACATTGGAAAAAATGAGGGTCCAATCAAACACCATAATAATAGGCGACTTCAACTACCCAAACATTAACTGGAAAAACTACTCTTGTACTAACTCCCTGGCACAACGATTCCTGGAGTTCACAAACTCTAATGCCCTGGATCAACTTGTCAATGCTCCCACCAGGGGCAACAATATTCTGGACCTGGTCATTAGCAACATGGGTGACCGGTGCTCAACGCCTGAGATCAACTCCTCGCTGGTTAGATCAGACCATAAACTAATCACCCTAGCTATCCACATCCTGATCCCACCCCCACACAAGTAAACCATTGCAAAAAATTTTTCCAACGTGAACTTCATGCTTCTCAAAACTGAGGTGACCAACTTCGTGACACCCCTGCAGATGGATAATACAGTCAATACAGTCATGACTGCTGAATCCTACACAAATGCACTCTAGAAGCACCTGCATGAGTGCAAGGATCGTGCTATCCCCAACAAAACCAAGACACTATCCTCCAAAAAAAGGAAGCCAATCTGGTGGCCCCCCTGCCATTAACAAACTCTACAATAGAAGGAAGAAACTGTTGCAAAAGAGAAAAAAAAACCCAGGTATGGAAAAATTCACTGACGAGCCTCAGTAAGAAACTAAGATCTCTCATAAAAATCCTTCAAAGCTAATTTTTGAAAGAAAAATTGCCACGGATTCCAAAGACAACTACAAGGAATTCTTTAGCAATGTCAAGAATCTCCATGGCAACACCCCGATCTACACTGAGCTACAACAGAACAGCACAAAATATACAGAGCCAACTGATATTGCCAACATATTGGTAGATAGGTTCAGTGCAAACTTTACCCCCCCTTCACCCCCCAAAGGGCCCATAACTATATGAGATGGTTGTAGAGCCCCAGCAATCACAAACACACAGGTAAAAATGGCCCTCTCTAAAGCAAAAACACAGCATCCATGGGACCGGACAACATCCCAGGCTGTGTCTTATATGAACTCCAAAATGAACTAGCCCCCCCCCCCACCTAAAATCCATGTTCATCCACAGCCTCACCACAGGCTATGTGCCCACAGAATGGCACACAGCAACGGTTATCCAAATCCACAAAGGAGGAACCACCACAGACCCTGGAAACTATAGACCTATTAGCCTGATAAGCCTGGTCTGCAAGGCCATGGAGCATACCATCATGGAACTCATAAACAAAGATATAGGTAACCTCCAATCTCTGGATGCTACCCAATTTAGATTTGTAAAAGGTAGGTCATGTCTCCTAAACCTGGTAGACTTCTTTGAAACAGTTACAAAGGCCATAGACAAGGGCAAGGTAGTCCACACAGCATACCTGGACCTCGCTAAAGTGTTTGACATGATCCCTCATTCAGGAATCATTGATAAACTCACCAACCTTAACATAAACCCTTACATCATGAGATGGGTGGCCAACTGGCTCACAAACAGAACCCACACAGTAAGAGTTGCTGACTCCAGATCCGACTCCAAACCAGTGACAAGTGGAGTACCCCAGGGTTCAGTCCTGGGACCCCCCTGTTCAGTTTATACTTCTCTGAAGTGCAAGCAAACACCAAGGGTCTATGGCTAACCAAGTTCGCAGACGACTGCAAACTGGGTGCCATTATTGATTCCCCTGCCGACATAGACATCCTGCAAAAGGGCCTCACCAAGACTGACACCTGCTGTCAAAATCATGGCCTCAAACTAAATGCCAAAAAGTGCATTGTTATCCCCTTTTGCAAAAACATGGTACCCATAAATTACCAAACGGGGAAGTTCACTTAACACAGAAAGTCTGATAAAAGACCTTGGGACCCAAGTGGATAGTAACCTCTACTTTGATAACCACATTGCCACAGTGGTCAGAAAATCCTTCTACGTGGCCCATTTAATCACAAAAGGGTTCACATCTAGAAATAAGGAAGTCATCGTTCCCCTCTACTCATCACTTATCAGACCCCTCATTGAATACAATGCCCCATTTGGGATGTACCTCACAAGACACCTACAACAATTTGAGAGGCCCCAAAAGTACCTCACTAAGAGGATCGCTGGCCTCAAACAATTGCCCTATGCCGACTGGCTCAAGAAACTGAAACTCTACTCAGTTTCGTACCGCTTACTCCGAGGAGACCTCTGTCTGACATACAAAGCTATGTAAAACCCAGAATTATTGGACATGCTCTACTTGAAGAAATCCCAATCTCCCCGAGCTACATGCTCTAGGGACCTAAACCTCACTACAACAATGAATAGGACATGCTAGAGGGATAGATTCATGTCCCAGATGCTTCCCATGCTCTGGAACAAGATTCCCATCCACATCAAGCAAAGCTCGTCATTAGCACTACTCAAGAAAAACCTTGATAAGTGGATGGGTGATAGGAAATTCACCACTGGGGCTATGTCTGGGGTACTGCTCGATAGAGGGACAGGAATTTAACAAAACATGGGTGGCGTAAGCCAATGCACTGTTGGCTAGGTTTGCCTTGGCGCTCGGGCTGATAGCCTAGTACCTACCTATGAACCTAGGAACCTAAACAGCACTCCTAAGGATAAATGCCTTGTTGAATGAGAAAAAGCTTAAATAAAATAATCCAACTGTCTATACAATGAAGCAAACACGTAGAAGGACTATAAACATAAACTTCAAGCAAGTTTATTACAATAAACCTAGTGCACAGGAACAGGTAAGTGCTTTCACAGTTAGCTTTATCAGACCAAAATACTGCACACCCAATAACCAAGTTTAAATACAACAACCTGGACAATCAGACTGCATAATGAAAATCACATGACAAAAATCCCACGACAGAAAATCACATGATGAAAAGCATTGGGTTGTACCTTAAGCACATATTGAGTACAATATATAACATGGATTTATAACTAAATTTAACCGTGAAAGTAAATATACACATCACAAAATACAACATTTTATAACAGAAAATAAAAAATAAAAAATGTATATGTATGCATAGATATCTGTATATAATCATAAAACATTAAATTAAAAAAGTCATTACACTTTTAAATGCCTAGATTTCAATACATGTCTAAGGAAGGCTTTTTCATTTAAGCCTTTCCCCTTATCTGCCCTAAGTCGAATGATCCATCTCCCTTCTTTACTCTCAGTGCAGTTCCTAATGTCCTCTTCTCGTATACTAGGAAAGGTACAGTCAATGACCAAAAAATGAAAGGTATGACTGACCCCTTCTTACATGACATGCTTAGTTAGTGCATTGTTGCTAGAACCTATCCTTATATTGTAGAGATGTTCCATAATCCTGTCTTTGAACATTCTATCAGTTTTATCCACATAATAGGAGGCACACACTACACAATAAGCAAGGTAAACCACATGCTGGGTAAGGCAGTTAACAGACAGCTTAAACACGTACTTATAACCGGTATCTGGGTGAGTAAATGTTATTACAATAATTACACATACCACATGGCCTAGTGCAAAAATCCTTATTAACTATTGGCATGAGAGTATCTTTTGGTCCACACAAAATTCTTTTCAAATTCATTTTATTTTTCACATTTTTAAAGACAAAATGAGGGTACATGCCACATCTATGAAGTAAAGTATTTCTGTAACATGGTTTTCAAGTTAACTAACTCAGACTGAAAGCCATCATCAGTGGCATTCAATCTAGACATCCTTATACCTTGTCCTTTTACCACATTCTTAAAGACAAACTGAGGGTGCATGTACATCTATGAAGTAAAGTATTTCTGTAGCATGGTTTACTATGGACACCAGTATTGACCAACCCATTATCCAACATTTGTACAAAAACATCAAGATAGGCTGTTGAAAGGATCTATATTAAATCAGCAAATTCTTAAAATAGTGAACGCTGATTTATCGACCCTTTAAAAGTGAAAGGTTAAAATCCCGAACACACGGAACAGCAATTTAATTGCTATACCACAAAACAAAGACAAAAAAAAACTTCAAAGCACTAAATAAAGTGGGGGAATGACAAAGGTTAAAGTATTGTATAATAAGTGGAATCTTATTGAACAAGAAGAGGCGCAACTGTGGAGTGCTAAAAGAGAAAATAAGGGAATACCTGGATAATATGCATGAGGTTAGAAATGTTGCTGTTAAGCAAGCACAAAAACTTTTAGCACAACAACTTTGGCAATGAAAAGTAGAAAGGGTTGTTACTGAACTTGAGGAGCCTATACCAAGAAAAATAACCAGAGATCCTGTAGAAGCATTTGAGATATTTTGGAAATGTTACAAAAAGTTGTATAAAGCAGAGAAATTTGGAAATTCAAAAAAAAAGCACAAATGGAAATATTTATGGAAGAAGCTCAACAATTACAGTTAAGTTAGGAGGTGATGAGATAAAAATTGTGACATATAACCAATCTACAGGATAGTCTCCAGGAATAGATGGTATTCCAGTGGAAGCTAGGGAGGAAGAAAGTAATAAAGATCTGGAAGGTTTTGTTTAACAGTATTTTAAAAGGAGAGGAAGTACCACCATACAGGAACACGATGTGGTGGCTGTAATACCAAAAGATGATAAAGATCCATCAGATCCAGCCAGTGGTATAGCTAGAGTTTGTGCCACCCAGAGCAGTCTTTGAGTTTGCCTGCTGGACCAAGGCCACACCCCTCGTGCTGCCTGTAACCCCACCTATTTCTACCCCATTACCTGTCCAATTTGCCCATTTTGTGACATCATTGTGATGTCACCTGATAGGGGCACCCGCTTTTTCCATTCCTGGTGCCTTCTTTCTGCCAATTTACTATGCTTTTCTATAAAAAAAAAAAAAAACAGTAAATCTGCAGAATTAACAAACTCTGATAATCTATTCCTTTTGAAACAGAATACCAGAGTCTGTACAGTGTTGTTTGGACTACAAGAAAATCAGTTTGATTTCTAGATAGTCCAGAAAAAAATGGATAGGTGGAAATGTTATATTTTCATATCTTCCTCATAAAATGTGTGGTTTTCTGGCAAATCACTGAGGACTGAAGTCACTAAATTATTCTGGTAATAAGATTCAGAATACTGCCTAATTCTCATACTTTTCAAAAACGCCAAAGCAGTGCAAGTCAAATCACCCAAAATACGACCTCTTTCCACACAGATGCAGGAAACAATTTTATTAAGCTTTAACAATGCTTTTCGTTGTTTACAAAAAACAACTTGCTCAGATAAAAACATTTTAAAACACTGGGGTTTAAATTCCCCTCCTTCCTATCACATGTTTATAAACAGTAACATGAGTGGCTGTCCATTTCTTGCTTAGAAAGCAAAGTCCACCTCCCTTCAAATAAAACAAACTGTTCTACTATATTGTAAACATCAAGGAACATTAGTTGCATACATAAGCCGACCTAATGAATAAATAAAAACATTTCTAAAAAATGTTTACAAAAAAATATTTTCTTTAAAAATATTGTATTGTGAAGCGTATATTTATATACATCTGTACAAAATATGCTTTAAAGCATGTGTTTGTATGTATCCAAGCAGTAATACAAAATATTAATGAAAATAAAAAAAAAAAAAAACATTTTTTTTACTACCGGCTTAAGCTTCTTAGTTTTAAAATAAACGTAATGGAACTTAGTTCATTTATCCCTGGATAATGGCAAGCGTCCTGCCTCAATTGCCACATAAGTTCATTTTTCTCTAAAATCAATGAATATGGTCCCCCTCTCCCCTCATTCCTAACTTGATTTATTGCCCAAAATGTAAACTGGTGTTGTGGGTACTCCATGATGTGTCTTGCAAGTGCATTCTCCGCTTTGTGTCTCCCCATGGCATACACATGTTCGTATACCCATTCGCTGAGTTTTCTGTTGGTTTTTCCAATATAGAATACTGGGTAGCATGTGCACTTTGCTAGGTATACTACCTGCTTGCTTTGACAGTCAAGTTTGTCCCTTGTTTTATATCTCTTGCCCCTAATCTCAAATGTTTGACCGGTATCCATGTATTTACAATATCTACACATGTTGCATTTAAACATACCCATTGAGTTTACCTGCCTATTTGGTTTCCTTTCCAGTATTTTTTTTCAAGTTGTTTCCCCATTTAAAAACAATCCCAGGTTTTTCCTGGAATTTGTTTCTCAATACACCTTCGTTCATTAATATGTCCCACTTCTTTTGGATTATGGAAACCACACTTTTAGCATCTAGGCTGTATGTAATAATAAAGCTGTAAGGACTAATAGTTTGTCTGACAACTGGTAGTTCCGTGATGTGTCCACTGTGTTGGTTCAAGATGGGCAAATAAATTCCCCTGTCCCTTTTTAACTGGACTTCTTCAATTAGGTACTGAATTAGGGTGGCAGAAAACTCCACGAACGGGTATACGAACATGTGTATGCCATGGGGAGACACAAAGTGGAGAATGCACTTGCAAGACACATCATGGAGTACCCACAACACCAGTTTACATTTCAGGCAATAAATCAAGTTAGGAATGAGGGGAGAGGGGGGCCAGATTCATTGATTTTAGAGAAAAATGAAGTTATGTGGTAATTGAGGCTGGACGCTTGCCATTACCCAGGGATAAATGAACTAAGTTCCATTATGTGTATTTTAAAACTCAGAAGCTTAAGCCAGTAGTAAAAAAAAAATGTTTTTTTTTTTTTATTTTCATTAATATTGTTTATTACTGCTTGGATACATACATACAAACACATGCTTTAAAACATATTTTGTACAGATATATATAAATATACGCTTCACAATACAATATTTTTAAAGAAAATATTTTTTTGTAAACATTTTTTAGAAATGTTTTTATTCATTAGGTAGGCTTATGTATGCAACTAATGTTCCTTGGTGTTTACAGTATAGTAGAACTGTTTGTTTTATTTGAGGGGAGGTGGAGTTTGCTTTCTAAGCAAGAAATGGACAGCCACTCATGTTACTGTTTTTAAACATGTGATAGGAAGGAGGGGAATTTAAACCCCAGTGTTTTAAAATGTTTTTATCTGAAGAAGTTGTTTTTGTAAACAACGAAAAGCATTGTTAAAGCTTAATAAAATAGTTTCCTGCATCTGTGTGGAAAGAGGTCGTGTTTTGGGTGATTTGACTTGCACTGCTTTGGCGTTTTGGGAATTTCTTGCAGTGTTTACATTTTTACAAGTTTGTCGTTAATTCTCATACTTCCTAACATTTCCTATCATAGCATTTGAAAAGCATTGCCACTATTTTCCCACACTCTGTAATTATGTTGCACAATGAAGAAATTTGATGTTTGAATAAAACTGTGTGCCCTGTTATAATAATCAAGAAAAAAATATTTATAATAGAATGCATATCTTACCTGCTTCTGGACTCTTGCTAAGATACACCTGTAAACTTTTGCCTTATATACCCTGCCTTCCTCTCCTCAGATATTATCAGAAGAATTAACTATCCACCCTGTCTCAAGTTACTGTTCTTGAGAAATATGTGTTTGTAGAACAATGGCATGGCAAGCAGGTACACACTCCAAAAGTTGTTTTAATGAAAGTTTTCTTGCAGCCAGTTTCCTTATTTGCATTACTTAAATTCAGTCATGTACATTTTGTACACCTCCTTCAGACAGCAAACACAGATATCGCAACACATGAACTCTCACAGCCTTGGAGTAACTTGAAAAAGAAACACCCTTCACTGCAAAGTTTGCTTAGGCTAGTTCTAAAATGTAACACTTTTTGATGAGGAGTTGGGGGGATGCAACATTTTCTATCACATAATTGCATTAAGTGTTTTCTAAAGACCTTCTGCTGAGTGTAATATAGCTTTAGTAGAACCTTTTTTCTTAAATGATTTCTGAACTCTTTTTTTTTTTTTTTTTTTTTTTTTTTTGTATTTTCATTTTTTGAGGACTGTTAAGTCGGATGTCTTTCTTCAATTCGCTGCAATGTCAGATGTACCTGTGAAGGTTCAAATTTTCTGTGATTATGCTGCCCCATTATACCCCATGTCCTTTCAATTTAAAATAACAATCATTTGTTGTTTACGTTTTATACATGTCTATGTCTTACTTCACTGATGGGAAAAAGTCTACCCCAAGCTCATCTGTGAACAAAATAAATCCACCTGTCAGTTAGCACTGGTGAATGCTTGAAGAAACCCATAATGTGTGTGATGTGCAAGCTGAGGCATCACGAAGTACAATGAGCTCAGGAAATGCTGCTTGTAGGTAAAGCTTCATCTTGCTTGCAGGCAGCAGTTACACAGCTCCAGCAGATTGCAACCCACATTGGTGCAGAAAGCCACCAAAGTTCAGTGGAACCCCGAAGGGGCAGTCCAGCATGGTTACATGAAGTAGTGTTATCTTATTGGTTAGTGAGCAGATGACTTGAACTTTATTTAAAAGTGCTGCCTGAGGTGGGCAGCCTCTCTCACCCTCTCCCCACCACCACCAGCTATGCCACTGGATCCAGCTTCATATAGGCCTATTTCAAATTTAAACTATAATGATAAAATGTATATGTCAATAATGGCTAAATGAATCACAAAAGTGTTGCTAAAATTGGTAGAAATGGATCATTGTGGTTTTATGAAGGTGAGGCAAACATTTCACAACATTAATAGAACAGTGATGATCCAGGAGGAAACAAAATATAAAAAACATGCCACTATTGGTGGTGGTGGATCTTGATGCATAAAAAGAATTTGACAGAGTAAATTTGGATTATATGTTTTTGCATTCCCTGATACAACAGTAAGGTTAATTAGGAGGACATAAGAGGGATCACAGGCAAAAATCAAAGTGGGAGGGTACCTCTCGGATAAACTAGCAAGAAAAACTCAATTGAACTGAATAAAAACAAAGCTCGAAAGAAGCATGGCCAATCCAAGACAAACTTTTAATAAAAAAAACAGAGTAAGTGCTTTCACCAAGCTAATTTAATGACTTCATCAGCATCAACTTTAAACATGTTAACAACACTATTTAAACATCCTTCCTGTTAGTCACATGACCTGCTGAATAAATGGAAGTCACTAAACAATTAAGAACCTACAACAAAATCATTAAAAAATATGTAAATATCATTACAAAAAGCATAAATAAAATAATATATATAAAAAATCTATGAACTTAATATACAACCAAACAGCAGTAAAAAACACTTCAGTTCAAAGAGAAAAGGGATGGTGATGCAGCAGGGCAGAATCCAAGAAATAAGGAGAGGAGAGTGGAATTTTGCATGTAGATCCTTAAGGAGAATAACAACAGTAATACATCATTTTATATTCAGAAACTGTCAAAACATATACCAGGAACTAAGCCAACACAGCAACAGAGAAAAGAGATTCTGCCAATAGGCAAGAGGGGACTGGAGTTTACTAGAGGAAGCTGGCAATGGAACTAAGGTATTGGGAAGAAAATAATTAGAGAGGGACAGGTAATAGGATGGGAAGAGGCTAAGAAAATATTTGAACTGCAGTCTATAGACTGTCTTCCCTATCAGAGATTGATATCAGAGTATAGGCAAAGTGAAAGGGATAAGGGAATCCTAAGCAAAGGACCTGCATTGGTTGAGTTTTTAGATGAATCTAAAACAGAAGCTGCTGTCAAAATGGGATACTTAGTAGGGCATATACAATATTCCATTATAACTATATTAATCAATCAGGAGGTCAGAAAAGACTGATATGAGGGACTAGATGGGTAATTCACAAGGCATCCTAAGGAAGCAACAAAGTATAAAAGATTTAGGATTTTTGCCTGCAAGTGTTTGCACAGGTATTTTTATACCTCAAGCAGACTCCAAAGAATTTTTCCTCAGGTAGATGGCAAATGTTGGAGGTGTGATGGGGAAGAAAGCGATACTTGGGAGCATATGTAATGAGATGGCAGACTTTAAAAATTCCCTACAGAGTACTTTGACAGGAATACTGGGAGAGCAAATGACTAAAACTTCAGGAAAAATATTTTAGAACTGGGATACAGGATCTGATTTTTCTAGACATAGTAAGGCCTTGTTAAGTTTAATTCTGGTGGCTGCCAAAAAAAGAAGTTACTAAAAAATGGAACTCAAAGTCTAAACCAACTGTAATCATTTGAAAACACAGTAACAATAGGAATCAAATTAAGAAAAGAAATAAAACTGTAGCAAGCCAGATTTAAACAGTAAAAACTTTAATAACCACTCACTTTCATCCACTGAAACACTGGGAATAATTATATAGCAGCATCTAACAAAATCAAAGTGCCATGGCTTTTCGTTTATTTACTGGTTTATGAGTATTTTAAAAGAAGACCAGTCACTTAGCAACAATGAGATTATTGTGCTGTATGAGTTGTTAGATTGAGTACTAATGGATAACTTTGCTTTTTTGAAGGTGAATACTGTCACCAAATACCTGGAGTTGCTATTGAAGTAGCCTGCACCCCATTTATGTGAACTTGGTGTTACTATTCTGGGACAAGCAACAAATATTTATCTCAAGTTATTTTGATTTTGTACATGCATGTTTTAGATTTTTTGGATCACATTCTCATTTTGTGGAAGGGCTACACTGATTGTTTTTTGAAGTTTGTAGAGTTTCTGAATGGAACTGCAGCCTTTCTAAGGTTTACTTTTAGCTATGATTATACTAAAATTGATTATTTGGACATGTCCACAGGTAAAACCAGGTTAAACTGAAAATTCACATCTGCAATTTTTCGCAAACAAACTTTTTCCAATTCGTCCTTCTGCTCTGACAGCTGTCATCCTTATTTTCCAAAGATAAGTATAGCTAAGGGTCAGCTGGTGCAGCTGTCAATGTTGATTAGTGATGATGGCATATTCAAAAGTGAAGTGGGGAAATTGGTTGATATGTTCCATGCCAGGAACTACCCCATTCCTTACTGAATAATATCGAGGAAGAAATTATGAGAGGGAGGAAAGCAAAGTTTATTCCCATTTTGGATGGAAGTAAAAAGGACCTGGCGAAGGAATTAGTGACTATCAACAGTGACAAACAAGGGTCTATGGTATTGCTTTCAATAGATAAACCCCTCCCCTACTTGACATACTTAGAAAAACCTGGGCTTTGACTTTTTCTCAGGAGTTGAAGGTGATGTTAGGGGATGCATCGATTGTGGCCTTTAGTAGAGGTGAAAACCGGAAAAGGTTTTTGGAAAAAGGACATAAGAAGACTGCAAATTATTTATCTACAGCTAGAGTGTCTAAATGTGGTGAATGTAAATATCTTGGGTTTGTTAATGATAGTCCTTATGTTAGTTTTGAAGGGTATGACAAGGTTATAGGATGCCCAGGCTCATGTGATTATGATTATACTGGGATTGTTTATGTGACCACTTGTGTTTCAATAGAATGCTTAAAGACAGAATTTATAAGCATGTACATTACATTAAGATTGAAAAAAACCCTAACACTTTGTTTAAGCAGTCTACAATATGTAAGGATTTCAAGAGCTTTACTTTCTTTGTGATTGACAGAGTTATAAGATGTGAGAGAGTGGAGATATAGACAATATACTTGAGCAGAGAAAACTGATCTGGCAATTTCATTTAAATGTATGTCATGAGCCTACCATCAATTATAGTGTTTCTATTTCTAGTATATTAAAACAAAAAGCTATGGACAATTGATTTTGTTAGATGTGGCTACATATTTTTTGAATTTTAGGTCAAACAATCTTTGCTTTTTATGTTTTGATTACATTCATTGTTTGAACTACATATATTTTCATGCTTTTATTTATTTACATTTGCAAACTGAGGATATGATTTTTGTTTCTTTCTTGAAGGTGTATATATTTTTGGTGGTTGTTTCTTCAAGGAAACCTGGAAGCAATGAACTTTAAATGGAACCTGACTTGTGATTGGTTAAGTAAGAAATTAAATCGTTAGAAGAGGATGTGTTTTTACTCTGATGAAATTTCAGTGTTTTAGGGGACAAAAGCAGTTAGGTTTTACTGTTAGAATCTGACTTGCTGCAGCTTCAGTTCTTTTCTTAGTCTAAACCAACCATACACGAAGTAGTGAATATTGTAACAGAGATAAAAGAACAGGAAGTAGGATCTTTAGAAAAGGGTAGGAGCACATTGTATAGAAATACTAGAAATTGTGGGAACAATATATGCTGAAGAATGTTTTGGAGAAGGAGTGAGGTTTACGAAAAGGCAGAAATTGAACAATTTATGTAATTTTTGATTGTTTATATTATATAGAAGAATATATGTGATGTATAACGTTTGTAACTGTGAACTTGTTAATATAATGTGTTTACTTTTATATAAATGTAAGTTTGCCTATGTCACAAGTGATAATTCAATAACTTTTTTTTTAACTAGAGCTGGCCTTTTTACTAATACAGTATCTGTTTGCATAGTCAACTTGGGGATCACTTGAGTTATTGCTTTCTAAACCTCATGGCTTGCCTGTTTTGATAGCCCTACAAACAGTGCATGCCGTCTTTTAAGACTTCTTAGTATCCAATATTTGCTGTTATTTCCCCCTGAATTTTTTCTTCTTGTTCTTCCTGTCACTATGATTAAAATCTAGGACTTTTTTGCAGCTGCACTAATTACATCTTTTTCTTGTAAAACCTTCCCTATTTGACAACATATCTTACCCATATAACTCTTCATCTGCCAATGCATTGTTTCTTTAAATGAATCCCATGAAAGTTTCATTCATTCTGCTCCCTTCACACCAACCTGAGATTCAGATGTCCTCAATACCAATCTCTAAAGTCATCCTTTTTGAGACAGTAACTAGGAAATCTCCAGTGGTTTGGTACACTCTCCCTTATGGAAGCTCTAGCTTACTTCCCGTTATAGTATAATATTATTATCGGGTATTCTTCCCAGTGCTGCACTCTATAGCTGTGTTCCACGGTAATATAGAGTCTCTCTATCCTAGAGAAAGATCTATTCCTTCAGGAGAAATAAGTGAACATGTAATGGAAATCCTTCTCAAAGTGACATCCACAAACCCCATCTCCTTAACTATCTTGACACAAATTTGTCCACCTTAGTTACTCTATCCACTCATGGTTCCACAAACACATCAGTTTGATGTGTAACCACATTTCAGTCTCCCATATAGATTGAGTCCCTCCTGAATATTAATATTCCATCATTATTGCATAAGCTGTGCTTGCTGAAAGTTAGAGGGTAGCTATGTGCTGCCATGGTTAGCTTCTGCCTTTCCCAACCCATCTTAAATGCATTGTACCTTTGCCGTGGATCAGCTTTGGTTTTATGGACATTAGCAGGGAGATCTAGAAACAAGAAGGGTAATACCCCTTTTATATCCCTTTTTCTCTGGCAGTAAAAGATGGTAGGGCCCTTCTAGCCCATCTGCCCTTAAGCAGCTCAGTGTGTTTATCTTGGTTTAAATGCATCTTCTGAAAAGCAATAACATTAGGATTAGCTTTACCCAAATGTTACACACCCCCTTGAATGAATGAACAAGGCTATTAACCTTCCATCAGATAGGTTTGAGTATACTGAATGCCTCACAGGTAGCTACTAGGCATCCAGTCCAGGAGATCCAATTGCCCCAAAGCACTGTCTGGTTAACCAACTTGCTCAAAGAGTTGGGGGGGGCTTCCCCCTTCCTTTGCTTCTAAGGCAAGGAAGTAAATATTTTATAATGTACATGTAGGTTTCTGGTACCTAAATAATACTAGAACCATATTGTAGGGAGACAAGAAACCTAAGGTTTGCATTAAACTGTAGGAGAGGGTGGACTATTCTTTAAATTATATTAACAGATCCAGTTTTGTCTTATCAAGCAAAATGTGAAATGCATTGCACAAAAAAATGCTGTCAGATCCACTAAGTATCTATAATCTCTAAAGATCATTTACTGAATGTGCAAAAAAAACCTCAAAAATACTTCCTCACTGGAACTTGATAATATACCCAGTTGCTTATTTAATAGTGTTAGACATGTCCTCGCACACTCACTGCTTAAACTATTTAACCTAATTTTAGCTACTGATTTCATACCTAATGAGTGGTACATTACAGGCACGATGCCACCCCATATGGGTGGCCTTACAACCATCCAAGTTAATTACAGACTTATCAGTCTTAAAAGCCTCGCCTATGAAGCTATTTAACATATTATAACTGTCCACATAAACTATGATATCAGGAATCTTATTCAACTTGATCCCTAACAGTTTGGCTTTGTGAAGGGTAGATCCTGTCTACTGAATGTTGGAAACATCTTCAAAGGGGTTACAGAGCTGTAAATGATGGACATACAATACATCTTGACCTGGGCAAGGTCATTGACACCATTCCCAATACTGGCATAACAAGAAGCTAAATCCTTTATAAATCAACCCATATGTGATATGTTGGAAAGCAAACTGGCTGAAAGACAGAACTCCCACAGTGAACTGCAGGCACTTCATCAGAAAGTATGAAAGTGACCAGAACTGCTTTTCAGGGCTCAGTGCTGGGGCATATCTTTTTTGGCATTTACTACACACATCTCGAACCAGAGAGTCAAGTCTTCTGTCTAATGAAATTTGCAGACAACCACAAACTTGGGGATGTTACTAAGTTACACTCTAACACCCAGTCCTTCTAGAGTGAACTATCCTCAGTAAACTCTTGGTGAACTAAAAATGGCCTCAAACTAAATGACAAAAATGTAGTATCATCAGTTTTGGTAGACAACCTGCCACCCACCATTTTACTATATGGACAACAACATACATCTACAATAAGAAAATGCAGTCAGGGACCTAGGAACTTGGGTTGAAAATTTTCTTTTCTTTTGACCATCATTTGACTGTGTTTGTGAAGAAATCCTTTTATTTAGCACAGCTAATTGACAAAGATATATCTTCCAAATCTAAAGAGGTAATAATTCACTTGCACTCAGTATTGATAAGACCACTTATTGAGTACAATGCTCAGTTCAAGCTCTATCTCATTAATCATCTCAGACAGTTAATAAGACCCTAAAGTTTCCTAACCAAACAAAAAAAAGAAAACACAGCCCTACAGACCCATAGCTATTAAGGGAGGCTGGAGGCTTTGTCTCTTTGTAAAGTGTTTTATAGACATTTGAGCTACATGTATGCTTTGTTTAATTCTCCACTAAGAGACCCAGTTGTACTGGACCTCTTGTTAACTCCAGAAGTCCAATGGCTCCACCAGTACTACAATTAAGGACCTAAATCTTCACCAACAGATCAAGAAAATATGTCTGTGGGACAGATTTACAAGCCAGCATCATCCAAAGCTCTGGAATAAACTTCCCCTGCATGTTAATAAATATGACTCACTATCTTTCTTTAAACATAACCTAGGTGGCTGGATGGTTATTCACAAATGTATTCCAGGAGTGACTCATATGTCCCTTCTGGATAAAGAAGCTTTGGCATGATGGTCAGTATTTGCAGAGCATAAATGGTCATCAGATTCAATGGGATTGGACTGCCTATGAATATATCAGACTTCATATTTACCTATTACGTCCATGAAACTATGTTCCATTATTAATAAAATTGTCAGCTGGATTTTCTGCCAAAGCATCTCAAAAACAAAGCAGTCATCATCATTGACAAAACACATAAGTATAAATGTAATAAAAAAAATGTTGACTTCTGTTTCAGAAAAAAAATATGAAATATTCACTACATTATCCTGTGAGGCTTGACTGAGAAATTCTAACCACGTTTTTAATGTTTTAATTTTTATGGTGATTTATTTTCTTATTTCCTCCTCTATATAACCTGCCCAGTAGTTCCTGACCTTCAACTCAACTGGCCCATTTGTTCTGTGGGGTGTGATCTGGGCATCCCTGGACTATGTGAAAGAACTATGGCCCATTAATTTCTGCCCAGGTATCCACCTGGTCTATTCATTCTGCAACAGTGAGAATGAGGTGGTAGGGAATAGGCCAGCTTACTTTATCAGCAGAGTAGTCTATCCTTCCCTGTGGAGTACACCCTTCCTCACCTTGGCTGTCACATCTCCATTGCATGTTGCCAGCCAGAAGGACTATATCTGTACATGCTCACTTGGTTATTGGCATATAAATGATGGCAGTGTGTGCTCAGATGTTCATGCTCCATCAGTGTAACACTTAGTGCTCCTGTTAGGTGTCACTCAAGTGGTAAGTAAGAGCTGCCACCTTCCCCCAGGATGGATTAGCCAGCAGTGGTCATTCAGTGTCATTGCCCACAGTCAGCTCCACAAATTGCCTGAGCTGCTAACCAAGCTTTGATTTTCTAGGTCATAGTCAGGGCTTTATTTTTTTATTCCACTAGAACTGCCATTAATGGTGATTTCTAACTCTTCTTTTTCTTTTTCCATTTCTAAAGTAAACAGTGTTCAAAATGTTCCTTTTACAGGTATTGAGTTTCTCACATGGTAAAGCATTGTTTATTGCCATATATGATGTGACTTTTTGAAAACAGGAGTCCTTACAATTCATAGTGACTCTTTTGGCCAGGACTCAGTGAACAGACTATAACAGTCTGGCTTTCCAAACTGCTGATAGCTATATCAACCGGTGCACAGTTCATCTAAATGCACAAAATGAACAGAGATTGAATAAAAGGTATTTTTCAAAGGAAATATACTCTCTGCATCCCAAATTGGAGGCTGTACTTAACATCTTTAATATTTAACTGTACTGACTCCAAGATCAAACAACTGCAGAATAAAATGGAACACTTGGTTTGAGTAGAATTTGCCTTTTCATTTTACTCCTGCTTATCAAACCCTGGAATCAGTATATTAATACACAAAGAGTATGTTCAATAAAACAATGGCTGACACATTGGTGAGCTACCAATTGTTTTATTGGGTTTCTCCAGTGAGATCCTCTTCAGCTTTTTTAGTTCCACATTTACTGTTTGGCCATTGCTCTGAATCCTCACCTTGGAGACCTCCTACTGTGTTTCCTTGATTGTCATGATATGTGCATAACTGTCAAGAATGTAATCATGAGGGTGGAGCCTGAATGGCTAACTGAAAGCAACAGTATTTTAGAGCTCCATATAACTAGTTAAATAAGACAGGAAAAATATTATTTTTTATTCTTCAAAGTATAAAATCTTATAGATAAAGGACTAATTTACATAATTAGAAACTTTGGTGAAGTTTTACAAATACTTTTCTGTCAAAAATCTTGGAGATATATTCACTTGTTAAAATGAGCAACTCTAGGAATTCTCACCAGGATGCTGCTTAAAGAAGGAACTACAACAGATGAAATCTACCCTGCAGGAGTTGTCTTTGAAAATGGATGATTTTAAAGAGAACCTAGAAAATCTTAAAACAAACAGTCAAAAACAGGCTGACACCCTCAAGGAAATGCTACAACAACACCAGACAAGGATAACAGGAATAGAGGTTTCTCTAAATGACTTAGAAAGTAGACTTAAGGAAGAGGAAACACAGAAAGAACTGCTTCTTAAACAAAACACTTGGTTGGTTAATAAAGTAGATGACTTGGAAAATAGGGAGAGGAGAAATAACATCAGGATTTTTGGATTACCTGAAAACAGAAGGTGAGAATATTATTTCCTTTTTATCAATCTGGATCCCTGACTTTTTAAATTTAAAAGAAGGACTTTCCTTTGGCACTGAAAGGGCACATGGAGCTCTTGGGAAACCTGCCAATAACTCAAACTCTCCTACTAGGTCAATAATTATCAAATTTCTTGCATACTTGGACAAGGAACTAATTTTAAGATATGCTTGGAGGAAGGCACCTCTAAAATATAAACAGAGCCTGATAAGATTTGATAATGACTATTCATCTAGAATAATGAAACAAAGGAAAAAAGTGTGGCCAATGATAAAGTTTCTGAAACAAAATAACATCAAGGTGCAACTTGCATATCCAGCTTAGATAAGAATACTGTATGCCAACGAGATGAGGACTTTTATTGACTTAGAGGAAGCCTCTTCATTTATTAAAACTAATAATGTGATTACTTTACCAGAAGATGTGGATTGGATGTCACCTTCTCTCAAGAGAACAAAAGAAACACATGTCTGGACAGATGTCAAAAAGAAGAAGCAAAAGACTGATACTGTTACAGCCAAATCTCTCAGTATCTACTATGATATGAATTGTTTTAACATTACTTTAAAGGACCAATTTTACTGCATGGAATTTTAAAACAAAGGTAACTAACTATTGGAATATTTATATTTTTTGAAAATAGATGACACATGAGAGTTTTCACATTACCTCAGGTATGTAAAACACAGTACTTTTCTTTCACAAAAGGAGGGTTATATAGCACATAAAATATTTATACTGTAAATCAACATACATAGTATATGTGTATTTTCTCTTAATTTTCTCTTTTCTTTCTCTCTCTTCTCTCTTTTCTCATTATTTATTTTAACTGCATCATCTCCCTTTCTAAATTCTCTCCTATTTACTATACTAATATAGTCTGTATATATTTAATAACTCACTATCTATACATAGATAAATAATAGTCTAAAATAATCTAGTTTTAAGGTAGACTAATTGGAATAGTGAACTTAATTAATTATTACAATATTTATTAGATTAATGATAGTCACTGTTATGCTTATTGGGACTGGGGACATGTTCGTGATTAACTCTGAAATGTTCCATTCATGTAGATATGTCCTTTGAATTATTTCCTTTAAGTATTAAATATATTAAAAAAAGGAAGGAAAAATGTACTGTCGGTTAAGAAAAGCGAAGCTTTCTTCACATTCTATTTGTGTTGCCATAGCAACAGTAAACAATTGCTGCAGTTTCTAAGGACATTGTGAACCTGCGAAGTGCATTTAGCCTCACAGATAACAAATAATAAGAAAAAGTAATGTTGTTTAGTTATTAAAATGAAAAACAACCTAAGCAAGGTAAAATAAATACATAATAGGGCTATTTGTAAATATTTTATGATTGGCAATATTGTAGTTGAGGGCCTCACCAGTTCGATTCGTGCAGAAGTGGGCGTGTCACAAATTGAGTGACAACCTGGTCTGCATATTTAATTTGCTCATGTATAAATGAGATGAAAATATTAAATGTACACAAATGGCCCATTTCTTCCCTGCCCCTCATAAACAAATATAATATAAGTTTCATTAATTTAATGCAGCTCGGAAACTAAATGTTGTTGGAAAACCGGCGACCATACTTTAGGCTTGCCACCTTTTTAGTTGCCCACACTGGGACATTTTTGTGGTAAAACAAGATTTTGCAGGACAAACAGTATATCCCATTTCTTTACCATTAGTATTTACCGAGCTGTAGTGCCCCCTCGAGCTAACATGCCGAATACCAGGTGAATATTCATGAAGTTAGTGTGAAGACATCGCTATGAATATTCACTTTTATTTGAACAGGGATAAACAATAGCAGATGCCATTTGAATACAGTTTTTTTTTATGTTGGCAAAACAATAAGTTAGGTTCTTTTCGGTGGTCGTGGGTATGGTTTGTCCTGCAAAATCTCGTTTCCCATTTTGGAGATGGGGAAGTTAAGAGGTACGATTCACTGTAGACCGACAGGTTAAGTAAGTAGCCATCAGTATGTGTTTCACATTTTGAGGGCTAGTGTTTCCCATTTTGGAGATGGGAAGTTGTGAGAGGTATGATTCACTGTAGACTGACAGTTTTTTTTTCCGGCGATATTGTAGTTGAGGGCCTCACCAGTTCAGTGCACTTTTTCTTCGGTTGTATATTCGGAGAGAATGCATATTCATGAATGCCATATCAGGGGAGGGGTGGGTTTGGGGCGGGGCTTGCTACTGCACATCTGGTGAGGCCCTCAACTACAATATTGCCTTTTATGATTTATCATCATAGGATTACATATTCCTGGAAACACAAGTGAAATGTTCCCAAACTACATGTGCACTTAAATGTTGCTGCTTGATTAAAAAGTATTACTCAGTTTAACATGCTGATTCCACAAGTTGTCTGCACTGTAAAAGTTACATTTTATATGTTACTTGAAATTGACAGTCTCTAGAGCACATATTACTTTTGGAAGCATCTTATCTTTGCAGTTACCTCACACTCTGTACAAACTCACTTAGCAACTGATAGCTATTCATTTAAAATATCAGTTTAAATATTAAATGTGCCCTTGAAATGCTATTGACATTTTGACAAAATATAATCTGAACTGTAAAATGAATGACTTGAAAGAAGTGAAGTAATGCATAAATTTCAAACACAGTTCTTGACACTACAGTATAAATAAAAAATGTATATTCACAAGGAAGTACTGAAATGTTTTAGTCTTCGAGTTAAAATAGCTTACTGTCAACATTTTGCGATATCAGAAAGTTTGAAGAGCTAGGAAATTACTATTTGTCTTTATAATGATTAGACAGATGTTAGACTCTGCTTTGTTTAATGAATTGTGACACATGTTTATGAGGAAAAGTGGATTCAATTACTCACATTGGACTACACACAACTGAAATGTCCCCAAATTACTTGTGAACTTAAATGAAACTGCCTGATTAATAAGCATAATTTTCCTTTAACAACCTGAATCCATAAGCTATCTGCTCTATATATGCTACATTATATATGCCACTTGCACATGACAGTCTCTAGAGCACATGAAAAAATACATATTATTTTTGCAACGTGATATATTTGCACTAACCATACATTCTAAACTAACTCAATTGGCAACTGACAAGTTATTTATTTAAAACATCAGCCTAAATATTAATTGTGCCCTTGAAATATTGTTGCCGTTTTGACAAAACAAAACCTGAAGTGAAAAAGGAATGATTTGAAGAAGTGAAGTATTGTACAGATTTCAAAGACAGCTATTGACACTACAATATAAGTAGAAATGTATACATGCAAGGAAAAATTGAAATGCTTTACACTTTTAGTTAAAATAGCTTATTGTTAACTTTTTGCTTTATCAGAAAATTTAAAGAGCTAGGAAATTATTTCTAATTTGTCTTTATAATGTTTACTAAAGTGATGTTAGTCATTGACTTGTTTAATGGATTGCGAGTCATGTACAAGACGGACTACTGAATGTTAATTTTGTTTACCTATGTTTGCTGAATTTCTTTTATTAGTACAGATTTAAAACAAAGGAAAGAAAGGGAAGAGAAATCTCTGTTTTTGGTCAAGGGAGGAGAGGCTTAAGAGTATTCTAACTGCCCTGAGAACTCTCTAAGATGTTCTAAACACTATTTGATTAATACTTACCTAAGGTAAGTCTTGATTACCATATTGATACCTATACATTCATTCTAGACCTGATGTGGTTACCCATTCTGGAAGCAGGAGGTGCCCTATGCAGGGTGGGAATTGTCAGGGTGATCATAGTTCATTCTTAGACTCTACTTTGTAAATATATAAATATGTAAAAGCACTGCACACTAGAATGTAGGGCGCCTCTACTCAGAGTCAGGATATCACTGATAAGCCATGTCTTTTCATAAGTGTAAGTTGAAGTTGGTGAGCTGAAGAGTGGGAAAGTAAAGGAAGACAGTACAACTACAGTAAATTCATATTTCATTGGTAATCACTCATTGTCTCCTACAGAATCCTTTTAGTCAAATTATTTTAGTAATAATCTATTTGTTGTTGGCTTATTTAGTGTATGCTGTTCTGTTACATTTAATGTATCTGAAATGACATATCTGACATGTTTGGGATCTCTTAAGGGTAACTAAATATTGGATATTTTCTAAGTCAACATAATAATCGTTTACACTACTAACATTCCATCATGTTATACAAAATACTATAGAATAATAATAGAATAATATAGAATTTCATATCTCGTTTAAGAAAATTCTCCATATAATAATTTAACATATGGAGCTCAATTGATATTGTTGATTAAAAGTATGAGTGATAATCCAATAGATCTATCTTTATCTATTGGATTAGGAATGAATTTCATTCCATGTTTAATGGGAAATTCATATTTACTTGTTTCTGATACTTTAGAATTAATGTTTTAGAGAAGTACTTTTTTAAAGCCTGACCAGAATTTTACCCTACTTGTATTTAAAGAAGAAAGAACATTAAATTACAGTCCCAAGTTTACACACATAAAAATAACATTCAGTGTTATCAGAGAATATGGTATAACTACTATAATCAAAATAAAAAAAAGAAGCAAAATGTTTCTTCCAACATTAACTTGAAATGGATTTAGCATTCTTATCATTAAATACTAATGGCTTAAATAATGCAAATAAAAGATCAAACTTACTAAAATATTTAAATCTAAATAAGGCACAAGTAGTATTTCTCCAGGAAATGCATTTTAAGACTAATGATAGCTTTATTTGGAACCTTAAGGACTATACAGTCTTAGCTCAATCCTCCTATAGAACAAAGATAAAAGGAGTATCAATGCTCTGGAAGAAAAACATAATCACTCCAAAAGTTATTTATAAATATGAAGACAAAGAAGGTCTACCAGCATTTGTTATAATTAAATTTAATAACAGAATATGGACCTTAGCTAATCTATATTGGTTCCAAGGAATTGGAGCAGGAATGGTTAAAACACACCTAGATTTTATTTCCAACAATTATAAAGGAAATCTTATACTGGGAGGAAACTTTAATTGCACCTTAGAAGCTTCTGAAACCACCAAGAAGTCTTTTTTGCATAGCAACTATTTCAAAATCCTTAAAAAGATGGATTGATTCATTTAATTTAATAGACACTTTTAAGGTAAAAGATGATGAATCCTTATTATTTTTCCATAAAGACCATAGATTTGGAACACAAACCAAAATAGACAAATTATTTGTAGTTCAAGATTTACAAACAAAAATCCTCAATGTCTCAATAGTTCCATGCCCCTTCTCAGATCACGACTCTCTGATAATGCAGATCCAAATAGAGTTGAAACCTTTAATCCTCTCAACTAGAACTCCATCATATATCACGGAAATTAAAGAATTCAGACCCTGGATGTTGTCAGAACTACAATTATTTCTTGAAATTAATAATACAACAGAAATCAGTAGAGTCATGGTTTGGGACTCATTAAAAGCCTATTTATTTGGTAAGACCCTTAGCTGGTATAAAAACTCTTGACAGCAAAATCTAAAAAAAAAAAAAAAAAAATCAGAATCGGCCAGAAATCAAAAAAGAAATAGCGGAATTAAATAAAAAAAATAATGAAATTCTAACACACAAAACTTGTCTAGCCTTAGAAAAATTAAAAATAAACTCATTAGCTACCTCCCCCAGATATCTACATAACTTATCTACAAGAATTAAAATACAATCTAAAGCAAATAACATTAGTAGTATATATCATGAAAAGAACGGGGGAAAAGTTTCAGATACAGGAGACATCTTTAAAGCATTTTGGTTCCATTATATGGAACACTTCAAAAAAGAAGATTTAGATACCAACAAAATAAACTTAGATACAAACCTTATCAATATAAAAAAAATCCAGAAAACTTAAAACTAGACCTACAAAAACCTATATCCTACAAAGAAATTGTTGTTAAGATAAAAGAAAGTAAAAATAACAAAGCTCCAGGGATATATGGTATAATTACAAAAAATTACAAACTCTTCCCTTCAACAGTAATCTCCCTTTTTCATAAAACTTTGCTAGAAGTCCAGTCAGAAGCAAAAATACCATCCTCATGGAAATATTTTCTCATAACACCAATTCTAAAAGATAATAAACCATCAGGCCTTTGCACCTCATACAGACCTATATCATTACTGAATAATGATTACAAAATATTCATGTCAATCCTAGCTAACAGAATGAAAATCCCACTTTCAAAGACAATTAATAATGATCAAACTGGATTTTTATATAACAGGCACACACATGATAATATTAAAAGGATACTTACTCTTCTAGATTATGTGAATAAAGAAGATAGAGAAACACTTGTAGTCAGATTAGACATAGAAAAAGCCTTCGATTCCCTCAACTGGAAATATCTATTTAAAACTTTAGCATTATTTGAATTTCCTCCTCCCTTCATCTTATTACTAAAAAACATATATATTAATAACTTAGCCTACATTAAATTAGGTCCTCTCACCTCAGAATCTAGCCATATAATGAAAGGTACTAAACAAGGATGCCCCTTTCTCCTATTTTATTTGCTTTGGCTATAGAAATACTTGCAGAAATAATACACAATAATCCAAGAATAAAAGGAATAGAAGTCAATGACCAGTACATATCTAAAATAATGTTTTTTGCTGATGATATTTTATTAACCCTATCAAACTCCAGAGAGTCATTAGGAGAGCTAGAAGAAGTAATGGAGAAAGTTTATAAGATTTCAGATCTACTCTTTAATAGATCAAAATCAAAATTTCTATTTTTAAATAAGAAAAAAGAACTACAAGTTACAAATAAATCCATCATAGGAAAACAAGAACTTATGCTAAATTATTTAGGAATAGTGTTATGCAAAAATATAAATGAAACAATATTAATAAATTATAAAAACATTATTGAAATGATACAAATATATATAGAAAAGTGGAACAAAATTATATTAGCTTTTGAAGACAGATTGCAATTAATAAAAATGGCCTTAGTGCCAAAAATACTAACACTGGGATTCATGAAGAATGTGCCAGGTGCAGGTGTAGCGTTGGCGTTCCAACACCAAATATGGCCGGTGAGCGATGCAGGTACAAACTGTTTCCACGTGCACTACCTGCATACGCTATGCCCACACAGCTCCTGGCCCCTGTATGCTAATTACCCCAGTTGCAGCAGTATAGCATGCAAATGAAGGTATTTAGTGATCCAGGAAGTGGTGCAGGCATAGTGTAAGCATGCAGAAATGTAAACCGTAAAAAAACGGTTTACATTTTTGCAAACATAAAATCGGAGCCATGACAGCCGGCCAAACACATGTATTATATCATTAATATATGCCAATGGCTAAATATATAGCCATTGGCATAACAAAATGTACAAAATATAAAAAGAACATTTAATTCCATGTTTTACACTATCGCAAAGTTTAAGTGCAGGGCAGCGGCGCTCAAACCGAATCGCAAGAAAAATAGAAAAATATAGAATAAAACTGCAATGTAACACATATCATGATTTTCCCATAATAGTCAATGGCAGGCATGTTACACCACACCACACTATGGTGCAAGGGTTGCTAAGGGGCTGTGACAGTGTTTTGCGTGGTAGCTAGGAATTAGTAGGCTAATGCCATGCAAATGAGAGGAGTAATAGTGAATCACAGATTCCCTGCTGGTGTAAGGATGCACCTCACAGTGTAGCATTATAACACCAAGGTGTGCCCTTGAGATAAAGATGACATCAAGTCATCTAAGCAAAGCTGCAGGCTAGGGGTGTGTTGAACTGGCTATAGCTTTGCTTAGCTGAGAGTACACAAGGTAACCGAGTATGCATGTGAGCGGAGATGAAAGTGCACTTAAACACGGTAAACAGGTTTGCGCAGTGTGCACTGGAGCTGAAACAGGAAGGATATAGGAAAGAAATAAAGAAAAGCTGCAGCAGGGAAATTGGAGTACAAATGACTAATTAACACCTAGGAACCTACAGTGGGTCATTGACAACAGCTAACAAGGCTGAAAGCAGCTACCTGCAGAATAGAAAAGGGGAGGGGCTGTACTGCAAAGAAAACAGTAAAGTGTCACAGCAGAACAAAGTGGATTTGCAGTATATCAGCTACAAGACACATTTTGAAACACATGACTGGGTAGGAAAAGTACAAAATAATAAAGACGGCAGATGGATGCATGCCTGATACTGGGAGGGAATCCAAGTTTAAAAATGAATTAAAGGGCAACAGATTAATCAAGGCAGGCAAGCATAACTCCACACTGAAGGCCCCACACTTGCAGTACTCACTGTAAAACCCATAATTAAGATACCCTGCAGCTGGAATAGCTCATACACACCCAATGACATCAGCAGCATCCATAGCAAAATAGTATAAAGTGTGAAAGCACCTCACACACACTTGTGTATTCCCATACACTCTACGCCATTGGTGTATATAGACAGGGAACTTTTAGTATGTACATGTTAGGGGCTGCCATAGCTTTGATCCACCAGCATGTGTTGGAGACTGAAGGTGGTATGGAGGATGATGTACAGAACCACCTCAGGCACCAGAGGAGGAGAAGAGTGTTCAGACCCTGGGTAACCTACCAGGGGCTACATGATCTGGAGATAGTAGAGCATTACAGGGTGGACAGTGACACCCTACAGCAACTTGTGGAGCTGTGCCAGCCATGCCTCAGAGCCAGAACAAACAGAGGGGAACCCATCCCAGTGGATATGAAGGTATGTGTAAGCCTGAGAATACTAGCTACAGGTACCTTTCAAAGGCCAACTGGGGATATCATGGGGATCTCACAGGCATCAGCATCCAGGGTACTTCACCAGTTCCTGGATGCCATGTTACCACATGCCAATGAGCACATATACTTCCCCCAAACATAGGAGGAGTTGGCCAGCAATATGCATCTCTTCCACCGTGTGGCAGAATACCCTGAGGTACTAGGTGCAATAGACTGCACACGCATACACATCAAGTCACCACCCAGTGAGCAGTGTAGGCACTACATAAACCACAAGGGATACCCCTCCATCAACTGCCAGGTCATGTGCAATGCCCAGGGCATTATTATGGATGTGTGTGCTGGCAGACCTGGAAGTTATCACTACTCCATCTGGCATGCCTCACAGCTGTATCAGGTATTTGCCAGGGGGGACATCCCATATGGCCACCTGGTGGGGGATGCTGGCTATGCACTGGAACCATGGATGATGACTCCCATCAGAATTGCACACACACCCATGCAGGAATGCCATAATGAGGCACACACACAAACCAGAATCATCATAGAGCATGTGTTTGTGATGCTTAAATCACGGTTCCATTGCTTGGACATATCTGGTGGAGCCTTGCAGTATTCTCCAGGCATGTGTGCCCACATCTTCATAGTATGTTCCATGCTACACAATATGATCCTGCAGAAACAGCTGCAGCAGGGACAGAATGGTAAAGGCCCTCACAGCCCACCACCATTGCCAAGGGCCCCACAGGCACAGAGGTACTCAGACCACGAACACCCTGAGCCAGCCCCAGTAGGCAGACGGAGGCATGCCCAGTATGCCCATGCCTTGGCAAGGAGGGAACGTATAGTACACACACTGACAGTGTAGGCACCTAGGGACTGACACCTTTCTCCACCTGCACACACAGTAAAAATGGATGGCACACACACAAGACTACCTGTAAATTGTCATGTATGGGCAGTCTAATGTGTGCATCCAACATAGGCAGCCCTCAACTATTGCACACACAACAGCTATTGGCACAAGGTAAGTCAACACCTGAACAGTAAATTAAGCTATCAGCATGTGCTGATACTGTATGTATAGGTTCATAGGTAGGTACTTGGCTAACTGCCTGAGGGCATTCATAAGCCTAGCCAAAATGTGTCAGCTTTTGCCACCCCATTGATTCATTAACTGTCCCTCTGTGGAGCAGAGCCAATGGTGGGATCCCTGGGATGTATCTACTGTTCCCCATCCATTCTTCAAGGTTTCTCTTGAAGAGTGTTAGTGAGGGGCTCTGTATAATGTAATTAGGGATGTTGTTCCAAAGTATGGGGAGTTTCTGTGACAGGAATCCATCCCTCCAGCTATTGTTGTGGCAAGGTTCAGCTCACTACAGCATGTGGCTCACTGTGACATGGATTCCCATAGATGGAGCATATCCATTAAGCCTGAGTTCGACATGGTTTTGCTGGCCAGCAGAGATCATCTCCGAGTAAACGAGATGCCACTGAATAAAGTAGGAGTTTATTCAGTCTGGCTGCATAGGACATATGTTTGAGGCCAGTAATCCTCTTGGCGAGGTACATTCATGGATCTTCCAGCTGTTGGATGTGTCTTCTGAGGTACATCCTAAATGGGTTACTATACTCTATGATGGTACTGATGAGTGATGAGTAAAGGGGCACTATAATCTCAGTATGTCTAGATGCGAACCCTTTAGTAATCAGATGGCCTACATAGAAGGATGTCCTAACTACTTTGGAGATATGATTGTCAGAGGAGAGATCACTATCTACCTTAGTCCCCAGATACCTTATTACCTCATCTGTATTAAAGTGGTTGCCACTTATGTGTTAATATGTGGGTGCTTAATATTCCACAATGGAATGACCATGCAGTTTGTGGCACTTAGTTGGAGGCCATAACTTTGACACCCTATGTTGGTCTCTGTGAGGTCCCTTGAAGGATGTCTGTGTCAGCTGGACTGTCAAGTATGACTCCTAGTTTGCAGTCATTGCCAAACATGGTCTGCTGTAGTCCACCTGTGTTTGCATGTACCTCTGAGAAGTATATGCCAAACAGTAGGGGTCCAAGGACTGAGTCCTGTGGGACACCAGACATGACTGGTTAAGAGTTGGACCTGGAGACCGCTAGTCGTACCATGTGGGTTCTGTGTGTAAGCCCATTGGCAATCCATCCTGTGATGTATGGGTGTATGTACAGGCTGGTGAGTTTATCAATAATACCTGAGTGGGGAATGGTGTCAAAAGCCTTGGTGAGGTCCAGGTAGTATGTCTGAACCACCTCTCCCCTCATCTAATGTCTTGGTGACTGTCTGTAAGACGTCAAACAGGTTCAGTAGGCATGAACTGCACTCAACCAAGCTGACCTGGGTTGGGTCAAGTGTTTGGAGGTTACCAATGTCTTTGTTAATGAGTGCCATGAGGATGTGCTTCACAGCTTTGCAGACCAGGCTAGTCAGGCTTATGGGGTGGTAGTTACCATGGTCAGTTGTGTTTCCACCTTGGTGGAGTGGAATAACCATTGCCACGCGCCATTGTATGGTTATGTAACCTGTAGAGAGGCTGAGGTTGAAAGGCTTAATTAGGTGGAGGGTCAGTTTGTCTTGTAGTGTTTGCAAGATGCAGTCTGGGACACCATCTGCCTCCATTGATGCTGTGTATTGCTGTTAGAGAGGGCCATTTCCACCTGTGTGTCTCTGATGTCTGGGATACTGTACTTTTCGGGTATTGTTGTGGGCTCTTTAGGGGGTGAAGTTTGCACTGAATGTATCTGCAAGGATGTTGACGATATCAGTAGGGCCAGTATATTTTGTGCTATATTGCACCGGCACAGTGCAAATTGTGTGTTACCACTTAGATCCTTGACATAGCCAAAGAAGGCTTTGTGGTTATCTTTTGAATCCTTGCCTATTTTCCTGTTGATGTTAGCCTTGGATGATTTCATGAGGGACCTACGTTCCTTACTAATACTGGTCACGGATATCTGTCCTTCGTGGGATTTGCTGTTTTTCTGGAATACTGTCCTACTTCTGTTGTATAGCCTGTTTATTGCAGGGGTCCACCAGACTGGTGTCATTGTCTAGGAGGAGTGAGTATTGGTTTACCAGTGATGGCATGATCCATACATCCTTGTAGGTGCTTATAGAGTGCATTTGTAAATCTGTCTGTATCTTGAACAGTGTTTTTTTCTTAGCGTGGGGGCTGTAAAACTCCCACCCCTGTCTCTAGTAGTGTGAATTTAGCTGTAGGAAAGGTATACACTGTGGTTTCTGTGGGTGGGTGAGATGGTTGGGTGTGGAAACAGTGAATAGTTCATGGTCAGATCTAACCAGTGACTGGTTTACCTCCACTGTGGTGCACCTGTCGCCCATGTTGGTGATTACCAATTCTAGTATGTTTCCACCCCTCATTAGGGAGTTTACCATCTGATACAGGGCATATGAGGTGATAAATTCCAGGAAGAGCTGGGCATGGAAGTGAGTACTTGAGTAAGTTTCCCAGTTAATGGTAGGGTAGTTGATATCGACCAATACCAGGGTGTGTGGTAGGACTGTCATGTTTTCCACTGTCTCCAGGTAGGTGGAGTGGTGGTCCTGGGTCATGGAGGGTGATCTGTAGCAGGCCACAGTTTGCATTGCAGTTGTGGCTGATGTTAGCTGCACATGGATGATCTCAGAGGTACCATGCTGCCCCACTAACCTGGAGGTGTAGGTATCCCTAATGAATATGGATACACCCCCTCCATGTCTGTGTCAGTCCATGTTCTGTGTCTGAAATGTATGGTATGGGTTGTAGTCTGGTAGTGCCGGTGTGCTCTCAGGAGCCTTAAAACAGGTCTCAGTTACTGCACAGATGTTGGCGTTGTCCATACTGAGGATTGTTGTGAGTGCGTGCATGTTGTGATCACAACCCCTGGTGTTGAGTAGCATAACCCTCATTGATTCTGCTATTGTGCTGTTTACAGAGGTGGGATTCACCTTTGAGACTTCCCTGAAAAAGGCACCATGGGGACACAAATAGCCTTGGCCAGTATTCCAAAGTCAAAGGCTGACACATAAGCCGGTATGGTAGTGTTGCGTGCATGTTTCCCATCTGTGCTTGTTTCTCATCTCTCCTGTAGGTAACCTACTGGTAGCAATAGAAAGACTTAAACTTATACAAGTCTTCTAGCTTTCAAGATAGGATTTTTGGAGTGATTAAGTATCAGTGTTCTGTATGCTCTTGCTGTACTTAACTGTTTTCTGACTACATGGTGATATTTCATTGTATATTGTGATCTGAAAGCTCTGTTTATTCACATATTATGGCTGTGATGGCCTGCACTTTAGAGGTTCACAGATAGGTAGTAGGCTATACCCAAGGGCAATTAGAAGCATAGCTATGGTGTGTTGGCTTTCTCCACACCATTGATGAAGTAACTGAGCCTCTGTCAAGCATAGCCAATGAAGTGATTCCAGACAGAGTTGCCAGAAGCTGTTGAAGACTGGGGCAGTGGAGGGTGATAAGGGCACTTAGTGATCTAAAGAGGGCATGTTAACTTGAAAAATCAACACCGTTCAATTTTCCCCATCAGGTTTTGCAGCTATAAAACTGGAGGGGTTCCCCCACCCCCTGGCTGTATGGTTCTGGGACACATGATCCCAGGGGTGTATATTCTGTTACCCATTCACACATCAAGGTTTCCCTTGAAGTGTGTCAGTGAGGGGCTATGCCTAATGTAGTTAGGAATGTAATTTATAGTTTCTCATTTCATTTGTTATATGTTTTTATTTCAAGAGTAGGTGAAGCTCAGTGGGTTTGGGTGCCTCCGCCCTTTGCTTAGCCTAGCTTACACATAGAAATCATCTAAATAGGAAATAGGTGAAAGCAATGTTAATGTCAATAGTGTAATGGTTACAGCATTTGCATAGTATCTGTGCATTCGAGGTTCAAATCCCAATAAAGTCAGGGATGTTTATCATGTCAAAAAGTATACCTTAACCACAGCTTGCATATATAGGTAGTATTCGTCAGTATAATAAACATTTGAAATACCTATATAAACCCACGTGTGCTGGAGATTAAAGTCAACAGAGAATGTAATGTTATGTAAGCACATAGTGAGATGTTACTTCACTGAAATGTATATATCCTGAGTAGTTAGCAGATGTGGCCATGTTTGCATGCACAGGTTATACGTTTTAAAGTTTGTTTAACTGTTTAACTGCTGCTTTAATGTCACACAAACACTTTTAAACATGCTTACAACTGCTTAAATGTGCCTTATTCTGGAGTAAAAAACATTTTTAAAGCCTCGCAGGTGTTGAATCCTGGACCATGCACACTATAGTCATGGGACTTACCACTAAGCCATCTGAGCTGTATACATGTTTCATGGTCTTTAGACTACACCTTATACTATAGGCATTCCACAGTACTGACCACAAATGGGACAGCCACTTTGCGTACATATGCACAGTACATTGTAATGTACTGTAGTTTGTGAATCAACATACACAAGTCTACATATGTATAACTATTTAATACTATAAATATATATATATATATATATATATATATATATATATATATATATATATATATATATATACAGTTACATCTATAGCCATATATATAAACATCTATGAACACACTGCGTGACACAGACGCAATCCAAAGGAATTGAAGTGTACACAAAACACATGCAGCTCTGGTATTATGTCTGTCTTTCGGCTTTTCCCAGTTAGGGGTCGCCACAGCGGATCTCTGGTCCGCTAATGATTGGCAGTAGATTTTCACGAACGCCGAGGTGCTAGCTCAACGTTCAACCTTCAACGAAGGCACGCCCATTTACGCATGTCTTTCGAACGCCCACCCAACAGCTCTGGTATTATAACTATTAATATTAACCTAATTCACCATAGAAGGGATGGTTGTTGTGTATGTGGAGATTGTGGTAGGGGAGGAATGATGGGTAATGAAATCATGCATCAAGGAGAGCCTGGGTTGGATGTTCAATAAGTGAACTGGTGGGGTATACATGGAGTATGGGGATAATATAAAAAGGACACAAAACAAGAACCATTCTCATCCCTAATACACCATGTCATGCCACTTTGCAACACCTAATTCCACAAACATATGAACATTAACATGTCTCATACATATGTACACCAACTGACTGTCACATTTGTTTTCAGTAGTGAGGAGTGCCTGTAGTAAAATGTATATTCTAAACACCATAACATTTGTACATATCTCAGATGCCTTAGTGGTAAAGTCTGTGACTGTGGCGTTCATGGTCCCGTGTTCAAGGGCTGTTAATTTATTTTGAGGACAAGAATAAGGGCTGTTGGATGCAGGTGGATTAAAGCACTTTTAAGCAGTTGTAAGCGGGTTTGCACGGGTTTGCATTACGGTAAGCGGCGCTTAAACACGGTTAAACGGATAAGCGCTTCACAGGTTTAACCTTTGCTTAATGTCACGCAGTCCACGGTCAAACCTGCTTACAACCGCTTAAATGTGCATTATTAACACTTTCCTTACCAGTGCCTACTCTGAGAGGTAAAATAATAACCCCTTCCAGGATTAGAACCTGCACCCATGTACACCATCCTCAGAGTAACCTACCACTAAGCTACTTGAGACGTACCTATGCCAGTTGTATATTCAGACAGGTTAAAACACAAAAGGAAGGATTGTGTGGAATTAGGACAAACCACCATGTACCCAATGAAAGGTGTATGCTCTCTCTCTCTCTCTCTCTCTATATATATATATATATATATATATATATATATATATACATGTCGATATATAGAGCTATACATATGTATGTAGATATATAGATAGGTTAAAACATCTGCACATCTATGGAGGTACAGATAAACATGTACAATAATATATATTATATAGCTATATCTATATACATATACATATATATATATATATATATATATATATATATATATATATATATATATATATACACATACATACATACATGTGTGTATACAGCATCTGCAGTGTTCATATCTGAGTATAACATGGACCATAGCAATCACACATTCTGCCCCCCCCCAAAAACAATATGAACATAACATATGAAGAGTATATGCCAATACACTATTACAAATATGTTCTATGGACACAGTCACCGACACAACTACAATGACTGCAAATATCCATGTCAGAAATATACAGACAGCTTTCATTTAGCAAAACTTTATTACATTCCGATGCATTGCCAAAAGGATTCAAGGACTAACAGTACCTGCATGCTATACAAGAAGCATTTAACCGTGCCTTAATGAATCAGCCCGCAATTACCATAGTATTAGTCCAAAAAGGGATAGGTGTTCACATAGGGAAAGAACCCTCACACACATATAGAAGATGTATAAAAGCGGTTCCTACACACCTGCATCTGCTATGTACACCCACCAACATCTCCCCCACACCCAAACTAATTACAACAATACATACTGTCATACCATAACCAATTATTCACCCAGTGTACGACATCTACTGAAACCTTAACATACCTGGACACAGACACACTAACATGGCCCTATGTGAAATAGTTGCTGTTATGCAATGGAACAGCTGCTGATGTTACAGGGTTTGTTTGAACTATTCCCATTTCAGAGGGTTGAAAAGTAATTACATCAGGAAGTGTTACCGAGTACTGATTATCAGCACGGTATGATACACATTAACACCAAACTAAAGATGTCTAGTAAGCACACTGTAAACCCCCTAACATTATATGCGTAGCCATGCAGCCTTGAGCTGGTGAAACATCCTGGCCAGACTGAAACATATGCAGAAGTATTAGGTACAGACAAACCCTGCCCAAGTAGCAATGTTCAGAAATATAACAGCAGTACTCACATTTAGACCGAATCCTCTAGGCATTACACACAATATATTAGTGTTTGTCTCCATACCGCTGTTGCAATAGATTTCAAACAACACTTCCAGGCTGTCTTCCTCACAAGTAAGGCAAAGGGACAATGCCCAAGTGGAGTACTCAGTTATACTCCACTGTTCCATGGTATTGGCTAAGGCAGTAGCTGCACAGCTGATGTGCATGTAATTAACTACTTAGGAACACCAATTGATTATCAGGATAGCACATGTTACTGATCTCTAACTATAAATGTATGCCTTGTCACACATTCAAACCATCTGTATCTACCTGTAGAACAGTACAAAATACTGAATCACAAACCGAAAACGAGTACTATACCAATCAATAACACCTCCAGTTACTAAGAAGGTATGTATAACATTTAGTATGTCTGTGTATGTAGCACCTGTTCATTAAGAATTACAGTGTAATCAATGCATATAGTGGAAATAGCTATCTTGTAGTGATGTATTGTTGAGCAGTAGTAATGCTTGTAGTATTCTATGTAAGTACTGCTGTAGGTCATAAGGCAAACTCCTCATACATCACAAGGGATGATATATATGGGCTTGGAACTCACCAATTCTCTTCCAGCCACTGTCAGTGTCAGGGTTGGTCCAACAAGTATGTGATATAACAGGGGATAGTATATGTCGATATATATTGTAACAGTAGACATATGTATGGGTGTATAAGAACGATGAACATGCCAAAGGTGGGCTTACTGTGCAAATATGGTTTGCATTGTGGGATACTGTACCAATAACTGTGTAATGTACAGTATTTTAGGCAGATCTGTATTCCATTTTACATAGCATTTCTGTTATGTTATTCAAACATTAGTTATGTCTATTGGCAATTACAATACTCAATAACATGATACATATGACTTGTATTCATCTGACAGTTTAGCAGCATGACAGCAAATATAATTGGAAGAGCTAGGTAACTATCCATGCACATAACACCTGTAATATCCACCTATCTAGTATCGTTTGCAAGCAATAACAGCTGCGCATGTGTACATGTTATGCAAATGTGTAGTGACCCTTGTTACAGGGCTGGGCCAAATGGCTATGTGCACACCTACATAGAGTGGATATTGAGAGTAGAGACACACTGGTTGAGCCTTCAGGTGTGCGTAGCCTAATCTCTCATTGCCAACCTAACAGCAGCTTGCAAATACTGTATGTAAGGTTGTGCACAGTACTGGTAATGAAACAGGTTGCATATCATCTTTAACTCCAGTGTAACATCTGCAGTAGGAGTGTAAGATGTAGGAGACTGCTGCCCATGTGTAATAGCTGCTTCATAGGTGATGGCTTACACTATCTGATTATATCCTGATCATGTTGATAGTGGCAGCAGAGTCTATTGATACATGACTCTGTTTGGCGAGTGGGTGTCTGTGCCCAACAGAGCTCACGGTTCTGGTGGATATGTGAGTATATACCTAGAAAAGGAAACAGACTTGTAGACACTTGCATCATCTGTAATCAACTATCAGGATGTGATGTGCTCCTCAGAGGAGGATTGCTGCTAAAGGTAGCTACTATGTTTCTGTAATAGCCAGTGTTGTCATGTCCATAACACAAGTAATTACTTGTGAGCATCACTGTCTAAAACATCTTCATAAGCAATAAGTACACTAAATACAGTAATTGGTACTTGTAGTACTGAATGCTCATACAGGCATGTCCACTAGTCAGCTACTGGTGTTTACTAATGTCAGCTTTGTGTATGTGGCCATCCTGGGGGAATGTAATCTCTATGCCATGTACACTGCCAAACCCACCTAACACCACACCCCACACATTGTCTGGGATGCAGCTACAGGGGTAAGCTGGAAGGAGTCAAGTATACAGCAATGAATGGAGTGGACAGTCATGAGGTGTAGGTTAACACATGCATCTCATCATCACAACCAACACATACCCTTACCAGAACACAGTAAGGACACCCACACATACTACCAGAAATCACACACATTCACAGAGGCTTCTAAGTATCTGGCCAATCAAGTGACCCCCCCCCCCCCAAGCTGGAATAGACAAACAATAAAATACACAAAATGTGACCGGAAACATGCCCAATGGTACCCATTTGTGAATACAAACTGTAGCACTATGTTACTCACCAAGCTATATGAGGGCAAGCATACTGTCAGCTGCCTGTCTGCCATGATTAGCCACATACCCATACACTCAGACCACCTTTTGAACTATACACATGGCCCTGGCATATTCCATGTTGTTGTGCAGGACCTGTGATGCAGTAGCCTGGACTGCACGGAAACACACATGCAGGAACTGTCAGGTCCTGTAGCCCATGCAAGTATGTCCCAAGGCCTGGGCAGCATTCTGCCATTGGCCAGAATGATACTGCAGTACAGGGACAAAAGGATTGTATTCCACAATTGTCTAATGTACTGGTGCAATGCAAAGGGTACCCAGTATCTCTCTGCCTGGGATAACATGGTTGACAGACCATGATGCTTTGCCAGACAGGGCCTGCACCTGTCATCCCTGGGAATCTGGATACTGGCTACGGCTCAAGCTTCCCCTATAGTGCCTTCATCATGCAAAGTTCAAGTGGAAGTCCACTGCTGTAACAGGAACAGCCAAGCAATAAACTGTGGGTCTCTTTACTCAATGATACATTTCAGAAACTCAGTATGGACTCACTTATGTCAATCTTTAACATGGAGAACATATCTGTGCAGTGACTGAGATATGGTTCAATGCTCCGGAGAGCACACCTGCATGACCATTTTATAACACATATCTCACCTGTTGCCCATTATCCTTTATTGGAACACATGAGCCACAGGTGCACCCATATTCCTGAAGGATATGTACACCCCCATGCTAGCTGCACTTGTATAACTTCAGATGCATTATGCTGAACAACTACCTTTGTGCCAAAGTGGAATCCAAATTGCACCTTGCGAAAGATCACCCACCATGCCTCAGAATTCCCAACTGTCATATTGTGCTGTAATGGGGAATATTAGGTTTGAGACAGAAAATCATAATAATGACTACTCTCAACTATTCCGTTATGAATTGGGAAGACCCCTCATGTACCAACACCTGCGCTCAATGCATGTTGGATTTCATCAACCCCAATGACCTGGATCACCATAGTCACACAAACAGGGCTAACAGTATGCTACACACAGTCAGTCTCCAAAGCCAATGTTATGCTTCTTAAGAGCAAAGTGGTGACTGTCATGGCACCCATGCAGATGGACAATGCATGTGCAAATGCTGAATCTTATACAAATGAACTTTAAGCACTCGCATAAGTACAGTAATTGTGCCATTGAAACAGAACCAAGATTCAACCAAACACAAACAAGAAGGCAAACTGGTGGTACCCTGCCTTAAAGTGTACCACAGAAGGTAGTAACTGTTGCAAGAGTGAACACACATGAGTGGAGGTGATCCATGGTCAGCCTCAGTAAGATGCAGATACACCATATAAAACCACACAAAGCTACTGTGAAACTAATTAGCCATATATTATGAGGCCAACCACAGAGCATTGTATAGCTGTGTCATGAATCGTAATGGCAACAACAAGACCTGTCGTGCTTTACAGCACTATAACATGAGAAGTACTGCACCTACAGAAATAGCACTTGTTCATCCAGATAGGGTCTTGGAGAACCTAAACCCATGCCCACCTCTCCCCCAACAGGTACACATATTTATATATCCATGTACACTACAGAGCCCCTGTAATAATAACTATGCAGGTACAAGCTGCACTCTCTAAAGCCATATATACAGCTTTCATGGGACCTGTCAACATCCCAGGGTGTATCCTACAGAAATGTCAGAACAATTTGCTCTCCACATGCACATCATGTTCAATCATAGCTTCATGTCAGGCTGTGTACACACTGAATGGTGCACAGCAACAGTTATCACACCCCACAAAGGGGGAGACACAACTGATAATAGGAAATAGTGCACCACTACCCTGCTGAGTCTGGTCTGTAAAGCCATGAACCATGATCAACTTATTTGATGTAGTCAGTACAAATGTAGATGACAGTAAGGTTGATTCACACAGCATATCATGACCTTGCCAGGTCTTAAGACACCATCACCCATACTGTGTTCCAGGTACACTCAGTATAGTAGGTGTATATTCCTATGTCACAGGAGTGGTTGGCAACTGGACTGCTGGCAGAACCAACACTACAGAAGGTGTATGACTAATACACGGGCATCAAACCAGTGCCAGCTACAGTAATGCAGGGTTAATTCCTGGTACTCCCCCTCTTTGTTATCTATACCACACAGACTAACACAGAAGGCATCTGCATATTGATGTTTGCAAATGACTATGAACTAGGAGCAATAGTTGACTCAATGTGTGCTGCGTTCAACATACAGAAGGGCCTTTGTGGGTCGATGTGTGGTGTGCGATGTATGGCCACACTCTGACAGCTATGTATTGCATTGTCATCTCCTATGTTAAAAACCCTGTACCCATGAACTACCACCTAGGCAGCAGTCAACATAATGGAAAGTGTGTGTGTTTGGGATGCAGCTGGACAGTAGACTTTCCTTTGATAGTTACTTCACCACACCAGACAGGTAGTCATACGTCGAACCCCTAAGCATGACAGGGTGCCATCCATGAATATAGAGATCATTGTTCAGCCATACTCAACACTCAAGTGACCCATAATAGATCACATATCTCCTTTAAGGGTTATTGGCCATGTTCAGATGGCCTACACTGGTCTTCCCAATCCCTAGCTCCACTATGTAGCATGATGCCTACCCTGAATAAAGCCATGTCCAACCCAGAGATGTTGGACATGCTATACCTACACATCCTGATTTCAAATAAACACATACTTCATGGACATCCACCTTTCTAGTACAAGGATCACAACATGCTTGACAGATCTCTGTCCCATACACTTTACATACTCCTGCCATACTATGCATCCCTGTCCAGTGAAGCTGCACATTGCCCTCTTTGTGACATGGTGTGAGGACCGCATGGCAAATATATCAGTAACCCTGTGGATCATTTCTGTGGCACTGCTTGAACTGGCCACTGAAGCCTACCTGTCTGTTGGCTACAGCTATGTAACCTTTCAGCCTAGGCTCATAAATGGCCCAGGGCATATAACCTACTAGTTCACTATGACCATACATGCTATAGTTGATATCCATCCCTGCAAATACCATCAGGCTAGCCATTGTCCCATGTGTTTCACATGTGCAACACGGGTAATACATGGCAGGATGCTAAACAGCTGTACAGTGCCATGTAGATGTATATGGCAAAACACATACATGTAAAACTTTCTGTGAGCAAGTCTACAGGGTCACAGGTCACATCCCTTAAGTCTGTGTATGACTATATATGTGATATATACACAGCATTACGGTCTATTGCATTAATGTGAACACATCCAGGCATGTGCTGATAGGTAAAGACACCAGTACAGGCAAACAGACATGCCCACACCAAGACATCCACATGGAGTATGAGCAATGTCATTGCTTGACACACACATATATGGTGATAACATCAAATCACCAGTAAGTGTCAAATGTGTGTGAGTTAAACATGTCAGTGATGTTAGTGTCATGTAGATTTGCAAAGACATATTTGTAATCTTAATAAATGTGATACACATGTATGTTCAGCTGTACTTCTCTGTGAATTACTGTGACCTGTCTCCATCATTATGTCTTCCAGATATGCCACCTGCCAGGCTGCCACCATGCACCCGCTTGGAGGATGAGGTCCTCATCCCATACCTCCTCGACAACCATGTAACACTCTTCAGCCATGTGCTACAGGATGCACAGCAGCATGATGCCCAGTGGGAGGAACTCTGCAGGAGGGTAAATGATGTTTGCGGCCACAATCGCATCTATCAGCAGGTGCACCAACACTGCACGGACCTCATAAGATGGGCGAAACAGTGTGCTAATGCAATCACCATGGAACAAGGTGCAACAGGTGGGGGGCACTCACCCAGCCCCCACTCACACGTACCGAGGAGCTACTGGCCAACCTGGGGACACCTGCAGACCTCCATCCACAAGCTTTAGCTGGTATTGTGGAGGTAGGTGTCTCTCAACCACTGAGCCTGGAGTTGCCTGGTAAGTCACTACTGCACATATAACACACCTATATTTCATATAGTTACATGTGTTACTGTATAATATGTAATGTAACATCATATGCAAGGCATGTATGCACAAATGCCACATACTATAGTCTGCTACTCTATGTATGCACAGATGTGCATACTCCATAGTATAGTCTATTGTACTGGCTTATGTGCTAACATGGATATTGCACCCTGTAGCTATCACACAGTTGTGGATAATGATCTTACTGCTGTGACACTCCTATTTAGGTACCTCTGGCATTTCGCAGTGACACCAGCCTGTTGCAAGTGAGATTGTTATTTACCAGGCTTGATAATGCACAGATCATATTAATGGCATGCTATCTGCCATGTGGCCATGTAACATATGTACACATAATGTATGGTGGTCCTGTTAATATACACTGGTCAGACCTGCAATGCATCACAGTGGTTACCCATGTGGAATGACTGAAGACTATATGAAACACCTACACTAAACCTTACATACTGTCATTGCCAGATGTGTGGACAGCTGTGAATACAATGGTGGAGTTGTGGTTCACTGTAGGGACAGGTACTACAGATCAGCATTACACATGTGGGGAATACAGACAGTACTATACAGAGATCATATGTGTGCACACACTCTAAATGTGTTGGAGCTATAGTATGACCAGCCCACAGGATTCACCCTTGTGGATTATACCCATGCTATGAATGTCACACAATGTCATGTGCTATCTGACATGTCCATGACATGTAGTGGGCTGACTGCAACACTGCTCAACTATCCTGCAAAACATGATAGCTCACATCCCAAACATACCACCCTTTGTCTGATTAACCCTGTCCTCGGTGGAGTATATGACATCTATGGGTTTATGTCATATGGGATAACACTGACATGTGACATAGATGCCCATCACAAACATTGGACAAAACATGGAGGATGGCCAGAGACATGAAGCAACACAGACAGTAAAAGTGATGTACATGTGTGTACACCCTGTTGTACATTGGCTCGACACAATACAACTATGGCCTTTGTGTAATGGTGATATTGCAGATGTGAAACACTAAACATCATAGAGGCCTGTGCACAGCCTGTGTAGGCATGACATCAAAACCACCACATAACATGTCTTGAACATCTTGAGTGTGTCACAACATGAAAGCATTCACCTATACAGTATCCAAATACATACATGTGTTGCACAACATACACATAAAACCACAGCAGGCCACAGATACAGTACATTCACCTTGCTGGTGTCAGACATCACTGTCATGCTTGCTCCTCATGTGTATGAGGTACACAGATGGCATGTGGGACATTGAGTACTGCTAAGTTAGCCATGTCTGGGCATAGTTGCCAGGCATTGGTAATATGGTTGCAGATGTGCAGAGGTGTCATCTGTATACCCTACAGTGACCTGTGTCACACATTCCACATTGGGGTTTAGTGAGTATACACCTCAGTGACGTGGGTCACATTCCACATTAGATATGTATTATATCTGAACACAGTCATGGCTATGAATTGTGTCTGTACCTCACACTGTATAGCAATAGTGAAGCCACATGATGCCCTGCAATGGCTATGCACATCATATTTGTAGGGTGGACTGACAACATTGTGTCAGCTGAAGGTCCATGTTAGTATAACACGTCCCTGCATTGGGACACCATTACCTTACTGTATATTTGAAAGGACACCATTGTGTTACACATGTATGCATGTCATTCAACACGTCAGCAGAAGACATGTCATACTACATGTGATTGACAAGATCAAATGCCATACATCAGACTGGTGTACTGTTAACCTGTGCTGGTCTGTGGCACCATTGCAAAGTAGGGACAGCCATGTCAAACATGTGCATACAGCAACATGCACATTGTCTGCAGACTCAGCTCAGGGGTAGGCAGAATAATGTTGAACAGACATGCACTGCTTTGGGGGAGATATGTAAGCTAGGGCCCAGGCAAACATAGTATTCACTCCACATACCCTTCTGCTCATGTCCTCCTCACACATAGGGGCAGTGGCCAACACAAAGCATCAGTGTCAGATGTACAAAGGTCAGCGAAGGTCTGTTAACATGTGGGGTATGTTGCACAAAGCATGGCAGTGTGGTGCATACTGCATGCATTGTGTTGCAGGTATGGGGCATAAGCTAGTAACACAAATGGTGCAACACAGGGATGTATGCTAACTACTACTATAAATGTTTAAGGTGCATGCCTTCTGCTATAACACATGCATACTGTTGTGTGCAACTCAGGGATGTATGATAACTACCACTATAATTGTCTAAGCTGAATGCCATCTGCCATATCACATGCATGTTGCATGCTGTTGGGTGCCACAGCATGTGTCTGTCTGTGTGTCTGTCTGTGTGTCTGTCTGTGTGTGTCTGTGTGTGTGTGTGTGTGTGTGTGTGTGTGTGTGTGTGTCTGTGTGTGTGTGTGTGTGTCTGTATGTGTGTGTGTGTGTGTGTGTGTGTGTGCCTGTATGTGTGTCTGTCTGTGTGTGTCTGTGTGTCTGTCTGTGTGTCTGTCTGTGTGCATGTCTGTCTGAGTGCATGTCTGTGTGTGTGTGCATGTTTGTGTATGTGTGTGTGTGTCTGTCTGTCTGTGTCTATGTGTGTGCTGTGCTGTATAACTTGTAATGTACAGTTCTTGTCTGCCCCCACAGGTGTTGATGTAGGTGCATTGCCCTCCTGCAGTCTACCTGATGTTAGTGTCCCCACGGACTCTAGCAGTGATGATGAAAGTATGATTGAGGCCCAGGCAGGGTTGTCAGGTGCTGAATCTGTGCCATTGGTTGCCATTCCACCTGTATCCCCCTCATCCCCACACACAGTTCTCCTGCCTGCACATACCCCATCACCAGTGGCCATAGAGGAAGTACAGCTGGTGGATGGTAGCATGGAACAGGGAAGTGTGGAGACTATGGAAGGTGTGCCTGCACACCATGATCCCAGTCAACTGACTGGTGATGTCCCACACAGGCATGTGCCCAATGCTGCTCATAGGAAGACCACTGGCCAACATGCCCCTGCAAGAAAAAGCACATTAGTTGGTGTCACCAGATGCATGTTTCAGGCTGTAATGGAGGCACAGGCACATGCTGAATGGCACAACAGAGAAGGTCTGAGGCTTCAGAGGGCTGCTGTCCATTCTTTAACTGACAACATCCAGGCAATTGCAAGTGCTCACCATCATCTTGCAGATGTCTTGGATAGACGATTGGGTGAAATGGTGGCAGTCCTTGACCATGGCATGTCAATCCTTGAGCTTGGAATGTCTGTGCTGGAACATCTGGTGGGAGTGAGGCATCAGGCACGTGGATGTAGGCCAGCTACATCACCTGTTGAAGGTCTACGTGAACATGCTACTTCACATGCCCACTCCCATAGTGGTAGTAGCAGCAGCAGTGCAGCTGGTGCTGTGCTGTTCACACCAGGACACAGCATGCCACGTGCACGTGGTCCTGGACAGTCCCAACAGGGACACGGTTCCAGTGGATATGTGCATCAGACAATACCCAATCTGTACCTCTGCCTGGTAGTGCCCGTGCAACCCCTGTCAGGCGCAGGTCACGTGGCTGTGGCCGGACAACGTGAACTGTGGAATCTGCCCTGAACAGTCTGCAGCCGTCAATAATACCCCAGTGTAGGCCAGCCACATGCCAGACCTGTGTGCATATATACACACACACACCAGAAACAAATGTAGGGCACCTCAACACACACATGCATAACATCCACACATGCCCACTGATATCAAAGGCCCTAACCCACACACATGATGCCATCCAATGGTGCAGCCTAGGCCTCTGGCAAACATTATCACCCTGTGCATATAATGATGCTTGTGCCGCATCCCTGTCATCCACATCATCAGTGCAGGGACATGCTCATATGGTCTGATGCACAGGATGAACATACTAGGAAGACAATTGTAGATTAATATTGTTGAGTAGAGTTTGACAGGCAATGGACATGCCATGTAGTACAGTTTTAGAATGCATTTGATATGTTTGACAGTATGTATCATGTGTAACAGTAATTGCATGTTGATCTTGATGTTCTGCCTTCCTCTTTCAGGTGTAATTGCATGTGCCGGTGGATGTCAGTGTTTGCGGTTAGTGTCCCATATGTAAATGTTGACTACTCACAGGTCTGTATGACAATACCTGCATGCACTTTGTAGCTTCCACATCACAGTTTTAATCTCTAAAGATTCAATTATGTTTACTGATCTAATGATCCAAGAGCATGATAGCTGTGTAGTAAGCTACTGTGTTCAGAGCAGTCACATCCATAGTGGGTGACATCACAGGTATAGCTACCTGGAGTGGGGAGGAGGTAAAAGAGTGGTATAGCAGATGACAAGGGTAAAGGCCAGTGGAAAAAGTGGCTTCTCATTGGGAAGCAGTAATACCTGCTCACATGACAGGATGCAAACACAGACACACCTACACACTCAGGGATTCACAGGCACAGTAACACACCCACATACTCAGGGATTCATAGACAGTAACACACACACACACACACACACACACACACACACACACACACACACACACACACACACACACACACACACACAGTTTTGGGATGAGAACTCCTGCCTATGTGCAAATCATCAGTATAGTACTACGCAATTACAAGATGTGCCACAGAGATTACACATGTACAGGTAGTCAGAATGGCCTAAGATCGAGGACATCAACAGGGATACTAGATTGCAGTGAGTGAATGTGGGGTGGGGGGGTTCATCAGTTGGCTATCTAACAACAAGCCTCACCCCAGAGTGTACATTTTTACAGGTGGTTAGAATGCCCTTCTAAGATTGATGACATCAGCAGGGATACTAGATTGCACTGAGTGAATGGGGGGAGGGGGCCTTAACATTTCACTATGGTAAAATACAGCCTCACACCAGGGACAGGTAAGCCATACATACATACACACACACACACACACACACACACACACACACACACACACACACACACACACACACACACACACACACTCACACACACTGTGGCATTCACAAAGATATACACCTATGTCACACACATACAGACACTTGACATGTGTGAGATTCAACCACCTGCCTATGCCTTTCTTTCTACACTTCACTCTGTACTGATGTCTACCACAGTGTTCAGGGGAGTGAAAAACATTGGGGATGTATTCCCCACTATACGTGACATATATGGGGATGCACACATCCACATGTGCCAGTACTGTAAATCAAACACCTGCCTATCTCATGATAGGTATTACAGAGTTACAGCAGTATCGCATGTGTTACAAAGTGTACTGACTCTTTCCTTTGTCACCTGTGCTGATATATGCACAATATATGCACAGGGGAAGTGTTACTGTTACATGTGTCAAGAGGTTTGCCTTTAGTGTCACCCTTACTGCATTCTACGTTGTGTGACTTCCACTTCAATTAACAGAACCATAGCATAGCAGTTACACAGGTTATTGTAGGAATAGTTGTAACACACCTGTGAGCTGTCCTCAGTAATCATTCAACTGCAAAGTAGCCCCACCACTTAGTAGTCATGTCCAAACATCTGTCCATACCTAAAGTACTGCTTACTGTACTTTGAGCATATCACCATATACAGTTGGCAATGTTGAGGCTGCATTGCAACAGCATGATGTACTAAGGCAACAGTCATCTTCAAACATCAGACACTGCACATGCATCTAAACACACAATACATGTACACATATGCATTCTCCATCAGTAAGTGGGCTAGCAGGTCAAAAGGATACTTTCCACACCTTCCCCACACCATGTGTGAAACCTAGTCGAGCATTACACCATAATGGCTGTTGTATTCATGTACTGGTAGGTACCCACTGCCACCTTGTGTAATTTGAGTCAGTGCATCCAAACAAGCCTTTTGTTTCTAGGTGTATGAGCATGCCCAGTATAACCTTGTGTAGTTGTAGTCATAGTGCATCCCAAACGGCCCTGTGCTACTAAGTGTATGAGCATGCCCACTGTCACAGTGTGCAATTGGAGTCAATGCATCCAAACAAGTCCTGTGATTCTATGTGTATGAGCATGACCACTGTAACCCTGTATAGTGATAGTAGTTGTCCATTCCACAGATGAGCATACTCCAGTTCAGGGCTTGTTGTGCTGCAACTGTACCTCTCAGGCCTACCTATGTCTTGCCTGCAGATGATGTGCCATGTTTGTGCATGCAGGTTATAATGGACTCCTACTTTAAACACACAGGTTTACAGCTATGTACACCTTAACTGTCAGTATCCCTGTTGTTGTCCTCACTCTTAGAAGGGCATTCTGACTGCCTTGAAATGTGTAATCTCTGTGGCGTGTCTCATAACTGTGTCGTACTATAATAGTGATCTATATATAGGCAGGAGTTCTGATCCCACCACTGACAACTTTGTGTGTGTGTGTGTGTGTGTGTGTGTGTGTGTGTGTGTGTGTGTGTGTGTGTGTGTGTGTGATCAGCAAATGGCTAAGTGTGGTTGTGTGTGTGTGTATTTGTGTCTGCATCCTGTCATGACAATGGGTTTTGCTGCTTTCCAAAGAGAAACCACCTTTTGCACTGGCCTTTATCCTTGTCATCTGCTAAACCACCCTTATCCTCCCACACCACTGCAAGTAATCAGTCCTGTGATGTCACCCAGCTCAGAAGCAGAAGCAGAGTAAGTGTAATTGTATTGTGTCTGTGGCACATACCCCAACTGCATACCACTCTACTAGTTACCTTTACATAGGCAAGATGTGTATGCACAATACTGCAATACTGGCAAGTGTGTGTGTGTTTGTGTGTGTGTGTGTGTGTGTGTGTGTGTGTGTGTGTGTGTGTGTGTGTGTGTGTGAGAGAGACTACCCTGTAGTCAGGCATACACATGTGTTACGTCTTTTAACATGCTGCACACCATGGTAGTCATCTGTGGTGAGTGGAGTCTACAAATTATTACATAGTTAGGAATAGAAAAGAATAAACAGTCAAGAATGACTACAGCTGAGTATGTTGATTTCCTGTGTCACTGTCGTGCAGTGACACAAAAGTGGTCACTGGGGTGTATGTCCATATCCATCATTCCCCCACCCAAACTCCACTATCCCTGGGGTATATTTCCTTAGCCATCATTCCCCACCCCAAACTCCACATACACAACAACCATCCCTTCTCTGGTGAACAGATTACGATTTAAATGTTTTAAAACTAGAGATGCCTCTGTTTTGTGTACACGTCAGTTCCTTTGGATCCTTTCTGTGTCACAAAGGGTGTTCAGATGTGTGTGTGTGTGTGTGTGTGTGTGTGTGTGTGTGTGTGTGTGTGTGTGTGTGTGTGTGTGTGTGTATATATATATATATATATATATATATATATATATGGCTATAGCTGTGTCTGTGTATATGCGTATATAAATATGTGCGTACACATCCTGTAGGTGCATATATGTTTTTAGTTATGACAGTTGTACAGATGTAGACGTTTCACAGAGTACAGTACATTCAAGGGTACTGTACGTATGTACATAAAGTGACTGTCCCATTTGTTTTCAGTACTGTGGAATACCTGTAGTAAGATGTGTATTATAAAAACCATGAAACATGTATACAATCCAGATGGCTTAGTTGTAAGTCCAGTGACCTCAGTGTGCATGGTCCAGGGTTCAAGACCTGGAACTTGTTGATAATGTCATTTAGGACTGAATAAGGCATTTTTATGCGGTTGTAAGTGGGTGTAAATGTGTTTTTGCGACAGTTAGCAGTGGGTACACACAGGTACAAGATATGTACAACTCGCAGTACACTAGAAATGCCCTTCTTTGGCAATCCTGCTGATGTCACTCACCTAAAAATACACTTCTGTGACTGCTGTAACCCAGTAATCTCTGTAGTGCATCCTGTAACTGCGTAATGCTGTAGTGTGGTAAACTAGTTTGGTAGGTGTTCTAATTCCAGGCATGCTAACTGTGTGTGTGTCTGTCTGCCTGAGAAGGGAACAATGCTTTTTAGAGTATGCACACTCCTTACAATTCACATACTCACCTTTGGCAACCCTGCTGATGTCACCCACCTAGAAATACACCTCTGGGACTGCTGTAACCCAGTAATCTCTGTAGCGCGTCCTGTAACTGTGTACTGCTGGAGTGTGCTTTAGAACTGTGGTAGGGATCCATCCACAATCATGGCAGTTATGTATGTTTTCTGTGTGTTTCAATGTCTGTGTAGGGAGCAATGCATTATACCCTACTCACTTGCAGGAAATTTACAATGCCCTACTTTGGTACTCCTGCTGATGCCATACCCTGTAAAATACACCTCTGGGGAGCAAGTTCCCTAATAATCCTCATGGTGCGTCCTATAACATCTCCATGCAGCAGTGTTATATATATCTTGGTCATGGGTTCTATACCCACACATGTCAGTTGTGGAGGTTACTGTGAATGTCTAACCACTGGACATGTTGAGAAGTGGGTTTTGTAGTTTTGCTATATGGTGGCCATATTGTATGTCACAATGTCCACCTCACAAGGTTTACAGATTTCAATCAGCCAAGAGACTGGGTTAGCAAGCCATACCCCTACATCTGGCAAAAGGCCTGGTGAACACAGTAAGCAACCCTACTATTTCCAAGACTACTGTCTGAACCCATGTGTCATACACAAACGCACTTGCCTAGAATATCTATGTTGCTAGTACCCTGCACATTGTTGACAGATAGTAGGCATGGTGTGATTGCAGTGGGCCACAGAGGGCATTGCACCCTGTCCAGCAGTACAATAGGCACATAATTGTGAACAGTGCGCCTTCACTATGTTCCCCACTGGACACCTGCAACATATGTGGTGCCATCAAATGTGATCCACAAAGGACATACAATGCCTTACACACATGCCTTGTATGAACAGATGCCACTGACACCAGGGGATACCTGTATCATGCTATCATTGCAGGTGCAGGGTCAACCTGCTGTCTATTAGCAGGTCCTGCCACACCAGGCCAGTATTGGCAAAGGCCAGTATTGGCACATCTGATGATAACAGTCAGTGTACACAACATGTGCTAGGCAAACTAGGTAAACATAAACAAGTCACTGTACATTATTGTGGGATGTGCAGATCCCAGGCATTGTCCATGTCAAGGGCTATCAAACACAGACATAGCATGCATTACAAAGCAATGGCCACACACAATGGTAACCAGACAGGACAGGTCATACAATACCCATCTGTGTGGGACATTGCAGACACTAAATCCCTGAACCACACTGCAGACCATTGCCACGTGGCCTGATGCCAAGGATTACCCCTCACCCAGCCTTGTACAGCCATGTTGCACAGCCAACCACTACACACCCATGAAGCAATGCACACATGCATGTCAGTACTGGCACCTTGTGTCTGCGTTTGGGGTATGATGTTCCCAACCACAGTCACACCCAGTATAACTCCCCTTGGCATACTGACTGATGTCAGACATGTTCACATGTCCTAGCCCATAGAACCTCAAGACATCCCCTGTGGTGCATGTAATACCTGTGCATTACTGCAGTGTGGAAAACTTAGTAGTTAGGATGTGTATTTGTGAGCCTGACAAAGTGTGCCAATGTGCCTGGGTCCCTTAGAGAGTGTGGTTGTGCTGACAATGACATCTGTTCATGTGGACAGCCATGTGTGCTACACCTAATGTATGTCTACTATATCTCTGTTGCAGATGTCGCTCACCAGCACATATATATGTTCTTACAGCACGCTAACATGTCAGCTATGTGGCACATGGAATGACTGCATGCACTTGTAATAGTCAATGGCTAGTCAGTCAGGGGTTTGAACCCCTGTACTGGTAGGTGTGTGACAGACGATGCTTAGGTTTTAGTCTCCAAACCCTTCTTTGATGTACTTTGCCTCTGTCTGTTCCTCCCACACACCCTCTGGTGGATGTGGAAATGTACAGCTGCTTAGCGGCAGCTTGTATTTTGTAAGTGATGGTCATGATCAGGTGATGGCCTCTGCACCTATTGCAGTCCTCCTCTAGCTGATTGCATGTGGAACAGCTGTGGTGACATTCCCATAGCCAATTGCATGAAAGCACAGTACAATATCTAGGAACATCATGTTGGTGTTTGCCCAAGACAGTCGCTGTGAGTGGAAACTGGATCTGGTGTTTGGTAAACAGCATCACAGATGAAATCTGGATATTCCTCAAACAACATACGCTGTGGAAAATAGCCTAAAGACATGAGGGTGATGTGCCAGACATGACTACAGCATGTAAGTGTAGCTATGCTTCATTCAGACTACTGCCAGTTTAACAGGTTGTGTGTGGTAACGGCTAGTCTGCAAGTTTTAATAACTGACAGCACGGTGCTCTGTTTGTGAGAAAACTCCCATCTGTAGGGTCATATGTGGACGGGTCAGTGTGCACAACCATTTGTTTCTTGTGTTACTCACAGAACACACATCTGTGAACTGCAGAAGCATAGTGTGAGGATTGCAGTCAGTACACAGTGACAGCGATGAGAGTTACTGACATCGCATCCCTGATTGGACATACATCACATGAAACAGTGGTATGACAGTCACTGTCTGAGGTTATCACAGTGACATGCCAATAATGGGCCACTGTTCATAGCTGCAGTCACAAGTCATCTACGCTTTGGACAGATGTCATGCAGTATATATGCATGTGTTGTGCTCCCTCTGCAAATGTATGACATCTGTTGTCTTGGGTTAATGGTAGTATCTATGCATGTTGTTATAAGTAATCCTGAATGCTGTTGGGTATTAATAAGCCTTATCTGTGTTAAAACTGCAATGCCATAGGCTGTATGGGATTGCAGGTCCCGGCGGAACCACCTGTCCCACTTCAGCTGGCCATGGCACTGGGCACCAGCATGTCTGGGGCCTAGCCTTGGGCCTCCACCTCTGTTGGCTCTGCACCACCTTCAGGTGGAACTGCCACTGAGGATGGGGCTTTCCCCCCCTGGGAGCAGATCCAGACAGGAACCTGTCAGCCATTGTACGGTCCAGGCCATGGTGCATAGGGAGCTCAATAAGGGGTTTTGAGGCCAGATATGCCAGCTCGAGGGCAGAGTGGCACAATTAGAGGGTGAGCCTGCCCCTCCTAGACAGCCCCCAGCACAGCCATCCTTGGGGCTGTGAAGGTGCAGTGGTGGCTGCCCATGGGTGGAGACCTCCATCCCACTGTTTCCATTTGGGGGCTCATGGCCTTTTGACTGCCAAACACTCCTCCCTGTCCAAGGTGTTCCCCCAAATGTGTCATATACTGCCCCTGTATGCTGTCTTGTCTGTCATCCTACACAACCTATTCTCCACAAGCATACCTACTCTCCTTCCCCAACATCCCACTCTCACCTTACAAAAATCGACACAAAAAGCCAATCTGTTCCCAGAACGACTTTCACCCCAGACATAGCTGTGCATTTCACACACGTGTCCACTGGACACATGTAACCATTTTAATTAGCATCACAACATACTACTGTTGTCCTCACCCCTCTCTCAGGCACACGATCCTGGTATGCACATGACGCCTAAAGGTTTCAGGTACACGTGATGCAGATGACCTCAGTGTACACACAACATTACTGGTCCCTCTATGGTTACCCCATTTAACTTTTTAATGATGATGTTGCACACAGCACCTTGCAAGTGTACTGTTCTCACATTATGATTGGACAGTAACTGTTTTGATAATGTAAATAAAATGCTCAAAGTAATGTATGTGGGCAATGTACAAATGTTACTGTGTATTAATGACACATGTCTGTCTGAGGGAGTCTTGATATTACATAGGACAAACACCACTGCATAATACAGGAGTTGCTGGTGTTTTCCTTTTCATTCTTTTTTAATGCTTTGTTGTCGCATTGTTTGTTCTTGATATATCTATATATATCTATATCTATGTATGTAGATATATCTGGACATAAACACACACACACATACATCTACATAATGAAATACATTTCCTATACTGTTGAATGACTGTGCTGGATGATATGTTTGTGATAACATCTGATGTTTGTATATCTGCCATGGCTTAGTGGTAAATCACATTAGCTGTGGTGTGCAGTGTCCTGGTTTTGAACCTTGCAGAGGCCGTTTATTTTGTTGCTGGGTAGAACAAGGGCCATTGGATACGGCATGATTAAGGCACTTTTAAACAGTTGTGAGTGGGCGTGCGTGATGGTAAGCAGTGCTTACTTTTGCTACAGTTCCTGACACTCAGTTACCTTCCTGATTGCTTAACCTGTGTAAGCAGTGCTTACTCCTGTGCAAACAGGCTGAAACCCACTCACTGCTGCTTAAAAGTGCTTACTTCCGCTTACCTCTGTGCTAATTTCTTTAAAAGAAAAGAAAAAAGGGGTGATAGGAAAGCGGTAAAAAAGGGGCACAAAGAGGGAAAGACAGTAGCAAGGTAGCTAGGGATGTGCAGGAAGGGTGTAGGGAAGATCCATAGCTGTCCATTTCTTCTAAAGCAACGGCTGTGAATATGCAATAAATTTGGTGGTACATTTGGGCACTCACAACCCTGCAAGAGGGGTGAGGACAACAATAGTATGTTGTGATGCCAATTAGAAATGTTTACATGTGTCCAGTGGACACGTGTGCGAAATGGACAGCTATGTATGGGGCACGCTTTTTTTGCGGGAACAGATTGCCCTTTTTTCTTTTATTTTTAGGTGACAGAGGGATGTTGGGGAAGGAGATTAGGTATAATCAGGAAGGATAGGTTGGGTAGAATTACAGGCAAGACAAACAAGACGCATACAGGGGCGGTGTATGACACAAGTGGGGGGGGACACCTTGGATGGGGTGGGGTGTTTGGAAGTCACAAACCCACGATCCCACAAATGGATACAGTGGGACTGAGGTCCCCACACATGGGCAGTCACCACTGCACCTTCACAGCCCAGAAGGTGTGGAGCTAAACAATGCTAACCTCTGGTTACAGTTTTTTACACTCAGCTAGCCTCTGCATTGCTTCACCAGTGTGATACTCGCATACCGGCGGCCAAACAGGCTTACACCCACTTGCTCCTGCACTTGCAAATGCACTGCATTTGGTGTTTCCATCTGACACTCACACCCCCTAGGTGGGGGTGAGGACTACAATAATACCTTGTGATGCCTATTACATCGGCTTACATGCCTACAGTGGGGTGTTGCAACCATGTGTTTGTAGATATTGTGTAGTGGGTTATGCAACGACACATATGGTCATACCGTACTTAGCCATTTAAACTGGACTGTGCTGTGGTGGGACCCATATCGGGAATGGCTGCCCATTAGGCATAAGCATGCCGGTCGACTGTACAGAATCCATGGCCTGTCCAGAGTTTGCTTCATACTATTGGTGTGTTCATCTTACAATCTGCACCTGTCTGGCAAATACCTGGGAACTGACACCATTAAATACAGACAAGTAATAGGGTTTAGGACCCCACATCCTTCAGCTGAGTCATACTAATGCATACTTATTATTCTATCAGCTTTCTAAGGTTGTAAGTGGAATATGTGCGTTCTGTCTCTATTTGTTCTCCCAACGGTTTATGTTCTGTCCAGTGGTTTTGCTCTTAGGGATTGAGAGGTATGGGCGTAAGCACTGCCCATTTCGGAATATTACTTACATCCCTGGGACGGTCCTAATACATCTGCGCTAGCCAACACCTGAATGCCTAGGCCAATAATTGCATACCCATAGTTCCCCCTCCTCTACAGCACTCATCCTTACTGTGGGTGCAGGTGGGGCCTAACCACACCACAACACACTGCCCACTCTCCACGTGTCAGGACCCATGTCGTACATCGTGTCGACCCATGGGTTATCAGGCTTGCACAACCTACTTGTCTGTGTATGTCTACAGCCAGGTTTGATGAATCATTACAAGGACTGACTCCAATGATCAGTAATTTGTGGGTGTCCCATAAGGGACATTGATGTCTTTGTTTAAAGATTAGACCTGGCAGGTCTCTCCCACTAGTAGTATCCTGCCTGTGGTCTGGGAAGCAGTGGTGTGTTTACTTGTATCGTGTGTTTGTATGTTTCACCTATCTAGGTGGGGGTGGTTGATGCTACGTGTTACACATTTGTTGATTGGACCCCTCACCCCCATTTGCATGGCCTGTGAACATATGTAATTCGTAACTGCTGTATCATATCCTAGCTATTTACATGTGTATATTTACACATACACACACACACACACACACACACACACACACATATATATATATATATATATATATATATATATATATATATATATATATGTATATATATCTGCATTACTATATACAGATATATCTGTACATGAATGCATACATGTATATATTTATATATTGCTGTCTATGTATATCTAACAATATATGGGTGTCTGCATATGTATATATCTAATGTGGGTATGTATATATATTCTGTCTCTGTATGTATACATTTGTACTACAGAGTGGGAGAGGTATATCTCCATGTCGATATGAGTAGATATGTACACACATTCCTCTCTCTCTCTCTCTCTCTCTATATATATATATATATATATATATATATATATATATACACACACACATCTACATCTGGTTATTCCATTCTCTGCCATGTGGATTAGACTTTGCTGCAGTGGGACTCGTAGTGGGTGTGGCTGCTCATTGGGCGATGCCTCTACCCAATGAACACTTTTGCTCACATCCCTGGGGCTGTCCATATAGGCCCACATCAGCTAACACCTGCACACCTAGACCCATAGCTAGCTACCCATAATTCCCCCACCCACACTTCCTCTACTGCACCCATCCTTACTCTGGGTGCAGGTCGGATCTGAACACACCACTACACGCTGCCCACTCTCCACTTCACAGGACCCATGCCATACGTTGTCTCTACCCATGGGTCATCAGGCTTTCCCACCCTTGTATTCTGGATATGTACACACCCAAGCCAGAATGGTCACTGTATCAGCTTCCTTTGGTTATATGTCAATTTTTGAGGCATCCCGCAAGGGACGCTCCTGTCTGTTCCAAGATTAGATTTCACGGGTGCACTCTGCCCCCCCCCCCGGTTGTAGCCTGCCTGTGGTCTGGGGAGCAGTGGACTATTTACATTGTTTGTGGGTTTGTATGTATGTTTCCTCTGTCTAGCTGGAGGGGGTGGGTCATGCTACGTTTTACATGTTTCTTGCTTGGGCCCCTCACTTCCATTGGCATAGCCTGTAAACATATGTCATTCTTGTGTGCTGTTTCCTATCATAGCTGTATAGCTGTGTAGATCTACGCACGCACACACACACACACACACACACACACACACACACACATATATATATATATATATATATATATATATATATATATATATATATATCAACGTACCCCACAAACCAATGTAGTAAATCCAAAAAACACAAAACCCTGATGGATGTAATGCAGTATCAAATTATGTACGCAAAATGCTCCAAAATTGCTCCAAGATGCTCCAAAATCACGGTAGACAAATAAAATAAAAACTGTTTAATAAAGAAGGAAAACGTTAGCGCTATCGCGGTTGCCCGCTTCTTCAGACGTTACAAGATTAAAATCACAATCACCCATTTAAATATAACAATTCAAAAAACGTCACATCCTATTACAATTGATTCTTAGTAAAAATACACACACAACTTCACATTCACGTCAGATCCCATTCATCCGCATAATAGGCTGCGCTTATAATAAACATAAACAATGCAGCAAAAGAACAGGAAATAAATGCATTTAAACGCATATAAACACATGAGAATGACACTATGATGCTTGTTATAAAAATATAATAATTTCAGAGCGTCACATCATACCATAATCAATTCCTGTTAAAAGCACACAGCGTCTCATCACATTCATCCGAATAATAGACTACACTTGTAAAAAACATCAGAAAAATAATACTGCAACAAAACAGAAAATGAATACAATAGATGCATAAAATGACATTACATTACTTGTTTTTAAAAAATCAATTGTCAACATCTCATATAAAAAGCATTAGTAGTAGCACCCATCATGCACAAGTATAAGAAATCTACCTAATTGACCATACATACATATCTATGGATATACAGTCAATCTGATGGCTAATGTACAAAACCTGACGGTGCCAGATTTAATTGCCTAGACAGAACAGACTGTCCAAAACACACTATCTAAACATACTAATGGATAACAAACCAAGGAGAAAAGATAAACACCATAACAAGGAGGTCCAATTAAACCACGAGTAACTAACAGTCTTCAGCCACAATTACTTGCTCCACCACACTGGCAAAAAAACGATAAGGCGATAATCCAAACCACTTTATTGGAAAACAACAGATAACAGATGACCCAGGTTTCGTTCTATGACGAACTTCATCAGATAACCAACATCCAACATCTCATTCCTTAAATACAGTTATCCCACCCACTAATTACATCAATTAACTAAAATTACTCAATAGAATAATTTAATTATTCCATTTAAAAACACAGTATACCATTATATGCATATAAAATAAATAACTTGAATACAAAATACTAAAAACACATCCTATACCTTATGAATATATATAATATAATATATTTAACATAATATGAACTGTACAGTTTGACAAGGAATAATAAAATCACACTTCATATTTCCATAGATAAATTTATGTGTATATATATTATATCTAACATATATTGAAATTGCATGGTATTACATAAAATATAACCATGTGAAGTTGTTAATGAACACACGTAATAATATTAACATGAACATAAGTTAAATCATGAATATGTGTATATGTGCCGCTGTATAAAATGCATGAAATATATATATAAAAATAAAAATAAAAATAAAAAAGTATGTAAAACAAACCTTATATATATGTATATGTATATAAACACGAAAATTTATATAGTAAAAATTCTACATAAAAGATGGAAACATAGTTATGTAATATATGTGTATAAATTGAAATTATAAGTGTATATTATCTATATAAATGCACAATATTGTAGCAAAAATAATATTTCCATAACCATAATCTACGTTGTGCATAGTTAACTCATAATGTGGTCACAATTTACCTGCCTTTGACCATGATGCTTTTCAAAATGGGTTTTATGGTACAACACTCATTTAGCCCTGGAATGTTACATGCATCCAAAGCTAACTGCCATTTTAATTCACATATGTCCAAATCTAAAGGAATAACCCTACCTTGTACATCAAAACTAACATTATGTATAATACAGAACTTGAATATGTGTCCGGTATTGCCCATTATATGCCTAGCAAGTGCATTAGTTGTTTTAAGATTTCGAATATCTAATAAATGCTCTCTTACTCTATCCCTAAAATGTCGGGAAGTCTTACCAACGTAAAATGAGTCACAATCCTGGCACAAAGCCAGGTATACAACGTTAGATGTATAGCAGTTATAATGTCTCTTTAAACTAATACTATAACCATTGACAACAATATTTTTTCCGGTACAATAAATGTGCGAACATATACTGCATCGCCCACACTTAAAATTCCCTATCTGTCTACATGTGGTTATGTTTGTAGAACCATCACCTCTCTCAAAACTATTTTTAAATGATGCATCCTTCTTATAAACAAATTTAACATCCCCCTTAAACAAGTGTCCTACTTTTTTATCCTTACTGATTATGTCCCAATTCCTCAGAATAATATCCCTAATGTTCTGAAAACAATCATTGTATACTGTTATATATAAGGGAATACTACTCATCTTGCCTTCTTCACAATGAAGATTGGTATTGATCAGGTCCAGACCTGTAGATGTCAATATGGCCTGATAAAATCCTACTCTTCTCTTGTAAGACACCTCATTTTGTATTTTGGCACATAATTGTTCAGGATACCCTCTATTCTGAAACATATTGGACATAAACTTTAATTCATCCACAAAATCATCATCATTACTAACCATTCTGGCAGCCCTGACCATCTGCCCCTTGACAATTGCTTTTTTCTGATGGTCAGGGTGCCAGCTGGTGTAATGCAAATAAGCATTTGAAAAGTTGATTTCCTATGAATATTAGATGTAACTTTACCACAATTCTTATCAAAGGTTAACCTCACATCCAAATATGTTATTTCTTTCTCACTTATTTCATGGGTAAACTTCAAAACCTCACCGTATTGTTAATGTACCCAATAAATGATTCCAACATATCCTTTCTCTCATCCCATACAATAAATATGTCGTCAAGGTATCTTGTATATAGTTTAATATGCTTAAAATACTCAGTTTTAAAGATGTACTGAACTTCCCAGTAACTCATAATCAAGTTAGCGTAAATGGGGGCACAAGATGCCCCCATTGCCACTCCATTTGTCTGCTGATAATAATTACCCTCATAATATATATAATTATTCATTAATACTAATTCCATAAGGTTCACCAACATATTTATCTTATCCTGATCATATAACTTAGTTTCATATAATTGCTCCTCTAGCCAAATAAGGCCAATATCTTGGGGAATTGTGGTGAACAAATTACATACATCGACCGTGATGAATGAATCTCCCTCCTTCATATTTAACTCCTTGATTTTAACCAAAAAATCCCAAGAATCTCTACTAATATAGGGAAACTTAGTCAAACATTTCTTGAGGTGGTAATCTAAAAACTGACCAACAAAACATGTCTTATTTCTCTTACCATCAACTATAGGACGAAATTGCAAGTTATCCAAGCCTTTATGAATTTTAGGTATGCCAAATATACCGCTAATTACTGGATATTCATTATTCATATAATTATATTCATCTTCTATTATATCTCCTTTATATAGCATATTTTTGAGTGTTAAATCTATCTTGGCATACGCTATGTTTATTTCATTAAGACTTACTTCCTTGTAAGAGTCTCCTTGCAACATGCTGGTCATATAAGAAATGTAGTCCTGTGTACTGGTCACAACCACCCCATTACCCTTGTCGGGTTTCATAATCCTAATGCTTGACTCATTACATATACTATTAAATATCTCATATTCCTCTTTGGACATATTATAATGTATTAAATTTTTGTAAGTCCTATAAAATTTCCTCATTTCATTCTCACTTAGTCTTTCAAAAATAGCTATTTGGTCATTCATTGGTGGATTGAATGCACTTGCTCTTTTCGGTGCCCTGTCCTTCTGTCTATATAAGTTTTCATCATCAGGGCACATATTAAACCAAGTTTTTAAGTTTAATTTGCGAGTGAACATTTTTAACTCCATAATTGATTTAACCAAGTCCCCTTTCCTACAAAGAACAAAATTGAACCCTTTTGAAAATAAATTCACCTGTTTTTCATTCATACTTGTTTTTGAATAATTATATAATTTAAAGTCACCCACTTCATTCTCAATAATCGTAGGGTGACTCAAAACCGCATACATAGTACTATCTGTATCTGTAGTAGTGTTAAAATTTGATGTATTTTCATACATTTTTCCCACTTCACAATATACATCTGGATCCAAATTAATATAAAAATTCACGTTTGTGTCCATACTTTCATCGTCAAGACCAAATGCCTGTCCTGCAAGGTCTTCCTTAACACATGTGTAATTTGATAAAATACCCTGTGCATCATGTCCCATCTCTCCAACAGATATGTTGTTATTTGTATATTCATATACACTCATGTTCATCAATTCTGTGATGTCCACATCAACCATTTCGTTATGCATCACAATATTTTTATGCATCACATCTTCATAATTAAATTCTCCCACTTGTGGACAACCACCATCATTTTCATTATTATTAACTAAAAGTGACTTGCTGTTACATGGAGACCCAATGGACTCTACAGTCATCTTTGAGCCACTCGATGCTTTTACAATACATGTATCAACAATGTCATAATCATACGAACTGTTATTGACTTCTAAATTAATGTCTATACCAAGGCCACACTTACCTATACATATAAAATGATCACACATATCCATATTCACACAAGTGTGTCCAGAACCATCATGCACATATCCCAAGTTCAAATCTGTACAGTTCAAACACATATCTTCAAATGTCGTCATTGTTACTTCCGTGCCTTCCACCCGTTTTTTTGATTGTCTAAAAAATCTTTTTTAGACCGAGCCCCTGTACGTTGGTAATCAGTATTTGGGCCACTTGGGCCTGTGTTTTTAAGTCTCTCGGACCTCCGGACGCCTTCGTCTATCTCCCCTTCATTAAGCGTACTGGTGTCCCGAACTTCCCCCTGCTCTGTACCGGAAATGACGTCTACCTCGTCACAACTATGCCGCACACGCCCTCTTTGTGTTTGGTTACCATGACGACTCTCCGTTGCTTTCGAATGAGGATAAATCACCCCCAGCTCATATCTCTTAATGTCTCTATCAATTTTGTTATTTTTCCGGCGGTAAATATTGTCACAACTGAGTTCAACATCTTGTATAATGTGCGTATAATTATTGTAGTATTGATCAAATAACAGATCCTTGCTGATACTGTTATTAAGCAAGTCCAATTCCTCAGTCAGCTTTGCAATTTTAATGTTGTTAAATTTCACCATAATTTCCATTAATTGTAAGCCACAGTGGTTAAAAAACTTATGCAGTTCAGTCAACATCTCACCGTTGCTTTCACATCCGTTCGGATATTTCCACATACGCAAGCCTTTCGGCACTATTCCAAGTTCACAATTCCTAACTAAATAACCATTTTCTAATTGAGTTCTCTTTAGTTTGAAGAGCTTCCGCTCAAAGTTTTTAAGCATTTCTTTCATCGGTTTGACATCTTTATTAACCACTGTGCTTTCCACAACCTTTCTATCTTTAAACAAATACAAATTCTTCTTCCAATCATCATTGCAACACCGCTCTTTACCTCTTAATAGACTGTTGCTGGGTATCAATTCACTAGTACTTCCACCTGGAGAGCCATGGCTAGGTGTAGCCTGAGTGAGCGGTAACCCCAGACTATCGCTCGTACTTGGAAAAACAGATGTTGGTTCAGTGTTCAATAATTTCTGTAATAGTTCTGAATGCTCCTTTAATTGTACCTGAATGTTCTGTAGCACACTCGCTAGGTCTACCGTGCCTTCCTCATTATCCATAATACCAACGAAAGACAACACACACCAAACTAGTAAACACCGTAACAAGGAGGTCCAATTAAACCACGAGTAACTAACAGTCTTCAGCCACAATTACTTGCTCCACCACACTGGCAGAAAAACGATAAGGCGATAATCCAAACCACTTTATTGGAAAACAACAGATAACAGATGACCCAGGTTTCGTTCTATGACGAACTTCATCAGATAACCAACATCCAACATCTCATTCCTTAAATACAGTTATCCCACCCACTAATTACATCAATTAACTAAAATTACTCAATAGAATAATTTAATTATTCCATTTAAAAACACAGTATACCATTATATGCATATAAAATAAATAACTTGAATACAAAATACTAAAAACACATCCTATACCTTATGAATATATATAATATAATATATTTAACATAATATGAACTGTACAGTTTGACAAGGAATAATAAAATCACACTTCATATTTCCATAGATAAATTTATGTGTATATATATTATATCTAACATATATTGAAATTGCATGGTATTACATAAAATATAACCATGTGAAGTTGTTAATGAACACACGTAATAATATTAACATGAACATAAGTTAAATCATGAATATGTGTATATGTGCCGCTGTATAAAATGCATGAAATATATATATAAAAATAAAAAAGTATGTAAAACAAACCTTATATATATGTATATGTATATAAACACGAAAATTTATATAGTAAAAATTCTACATAAAAGATGGAAACATAATTATGTAATATATGTGTATAAATTGAAATTATAAGTGTATATTATCTATATAAATGCACAATATTGTAGCAAAAATAATATTTCCATAACCATAATCTACGTTGTGCATAGTTAACTCATAATGTGGTCACAATTTACCTGCCTTTGACCATGATGCTTTTCAAAATGGGTTTTATGGTACAACACTCATTTAGCCCTGGAATGTTACATGCATCCAAGGCTAACTGCCATTTTAATTCACATATGTCCAAATCTAAAGGAATAACCCTACCTTGTACATCAAAACTAACATTATGTATAATACAGAACTTGAATATGTGTCCGGTATTGCCCATTATATGCCTAGCAAGTGCATTAGTTGTTTTAAGATTTCGAATATCTAATAAATGCTCTCTTACTCTATCCCTAAAATGTCGGGAAGTCTTACCAACGTAAAATGAGTCACAATCCTGGCACAAAGCCAGGTATACAACGTTAGATGTATAGCAGTTATAATGTCCCTTTAAACTAATACTATAACCATTGACAACAATATTTTTTCCGGTACAATAAATGTGCGAACATATACTGCATCGCCCACACTTAAAATTCCCTATCTGTCTACATGTGGTTATGTTTGTAGAACCATCACCTCTCTCAAAACTATTTTTAAATGATGCATCCTTCTTATAAACAAATTTAACATCCCCCTTAAACAAGTGTCCTACTTTTTTATCCTTACTGATTATGTCCCAATTCCTCAGAATAATATCCCTAATGTTCTGAAAACAATCATTGTATACTGTTATATATAAGGGAATACTACTCATCTTGCCTTCTTCACAATGAAGATTGGTATTGATCATATATGTGGCATGCTGTCAGACATGCTATGTGTTTTATGTAGGAAAGACCAACAGGTCGTTACGCGAAAGGGTGAGGGACCATATATATTGTTATAATAGGTCGGATGTATGCAGTGCTATAGCTAAGCATATGTTAGAGAATGATAAACATGGTTTTCTGTTCCAGGTATTACATGTTGTGTCCATTGGGTTGAGAGGGGGTGATGTTGTGAATTTGACTGAATTGGCAGAGACTGAATGGATACTAAGGTTAGGTGCTCATCGTGGGAGGGGGCTCAATGAGAGCGTACCTTTGAAGCCGGTTTTGAAAGCCAAAACCATCAAATAAGGGCTGATTTGATTTTTTGATTTTTTGATTTTTTGATTTTTTGATTCCTTTGATCATTTGTAAGAACATTTTTAATGAGCCAGTACTGGTGACTGACCTCATTAATTGCTCCGGCTGAATTATATGTGTCGGGTTAGGGATTCAATATTAGTGACTGATTCCATCCATGACCTTGTTTTAGGTAAATTTGCCATATTTATTACATTATACATATGCAATAGTTGTTCAGCGAATAGTTTGGCAGATGCTTCGGCTATAGGTTGTCCATTATCATCATTATTTTTATCTTTTCTCCTTGGTTTGTTATCCATTAGTATGTTTAGATAGTGTGTTTTGGACAGTCTGTTCTGTCTAGGCAATTAAATCTGGCACCGTCAGGTTTTGTACATTAGCCATCAGATCGACTGTATATCCATAGACATGTATGTATGGTCAATTAGGTAGATTTCTTATACTTGTACATGATGGGTGCTACTACTAATGCTTTTTACATGAGATGTTGACAATTGATTTTTTAAAAACAAGTAATGTAATGTCATTTTTATGCATTTATTGTATTCATTTTCTGTTTTGTTGCAGTATTATTTTTCTGATGTTTTTTACAAGTGTAGTCTATTATTCGGATGAATGTGATGAGACGCTGTGTGCTTTTAACAGGAATTGATTATGGTATGATGTGACGCTCTGAAATTATTATATTTTTATAACAAGCATCATAGTGTCATTCTCATGTGTTTATATGTGTTTAAATGCATTTATTTCCTGTTCTGTTGCTGCATTGTTTATGTTTATTATAAGTGCAGCCTATTATGCGGATGAATGGGATCTGACGTGAATGTGAAGTTGTGTGCGTATTTTTACTAAGAATCAATTGTAATAGGATGTGACGTTTTTTGAATTGTTATATTTAAATGGGTGATTGTGATTTTAATCTTGTAACGTCTGAAGAAGCGGGCAACCGCGATAGCGCTAACGTTTTCCTTCTTTATTAAACAGTTTTTATTTTATTTGTCTACCGTGATTTTTGGAGCATCTTGGAGCAATTTTGGAGCATTTTGCGTACATAATTTGATACTGCATTACATCCATCAGGGTTTTGTGTTTTTTGGATATATATATATATATATATATATATATATATATATATATATATATATATATATATATATATGTATATATATATATATATATATATATATATATATATATATATATATATATATATATATATATATGCCTGTAGGGCAATGCATACCCCCATGCAAATGCACTTAAACACGCTTACTGGTGCTTATTTATGCTTAAACCTGCTTACTACTGCCTTATTCATTATGACACTGACACTTCGCTCCAATTCACTTTTAATTGTTATTTTGCAGGTTATACAACAAACAGATGTCGAAATATGTTCATATACAGATTACCAATGGAAAATGGTATGTGCTGCAGTGGGATTCAGAACGGGAATGTCTGTTCATTAGGTGGATGCTCTAACCACTACACTATTGCTGTGCTGCTTCATTTGCATATATACCCATATACCCATGACTCCTAGTTCCCCAAACACCCACCCCAACACTACACTAACACAACAGTCATCTATTCTCCAGTTGGATATACGGTGTATCCACACCGCTACACACTGGCCACTCCCTACTCCTGTAGACCCATCTCATGAGTTGACTCACTCCATGTATACTCAGACATCCCAAACTTTTAATCCACAAACATTGGTGAAATGAGTGACCAATAGGACACTATTCGCAATTTTTGGGTTGTCCCACCTGGGACACACAAGTTTTTATTTCAAGATTAGACTCTATACCTCATTACATCATTACTCCCGTTAACATAACACTACAATAAATTAATAGGTATGACTATGTGGTAACGCACATGTTACACATGAGAGCTAATAATGTACAAGTTCTGTGAAATTATTTTACAAATAGGACCGGTTTAGTGATTGGCATTGCCGTAGCAGGCAAATCACAGGAATGATTCCATGTGTGAGAAAGTCCTCACATTTGATTTTTTGAGAACAGCACTGACTTCGGACATTGTGCATACTTCTGCATTTTAGCAGTTTCGTCCCTTCCCTCTTATGCACACCCTTTTATTCTATCTACTGTTGAGGTTTGTAGGGGCACTTTCATGTTATTGATGTCTGCAAAAGGAATGGATCTGTTACAGGGAATGTACTTCTACATATACATGTATGCATGTGTGTATGCATATATACTTATAACGAACTCACTGACCTCCACGAGGCGGTCCAATTAGAGCCAGGCCATCCAACCCTGACACGCCTGGATCTATAATTCCATACCCATAGTTCCTCCACCCAACCTGAGTTCAACATACATGGAAACCAGCCATTTCCGGCTGATATCACAGCCATGACACACCTCCACACATTGCCCTCTCCCCACCGTTAGGGGCCCTACATGTAGGTTGTCCCAACCCATGTATTATCAGGCTCTCCCACCATTTAGTCTTTGAACATACCTGCAATTGCTTCTCTAATGGTCAGAGGTCCAACCATCCTAGCAATTTTTGGGTAGTCCAACCAGGGACTACCCTCTGATTGTTTGTTTGTAAAGTAGACTTAGCAGATCAGCAATGTTACTCCCACTGGTAGTATCCTGCCTGTGGTGTGAGTAGCAGTGCTTTACTCACCCCTGCCCAGCTGGGTATGACATACACTGACAGCGTTAAATAATACTGGGGTCGCTGTTGATTCTCTTCTCATTCCTTTTGTATGCGTTATTGTTACGGCGTTCATTCTTCATAGATATGTGTGTATATATATATATATATATGTGTGTGTGTGTGTGTGTGTGTGTGTGTGTGTGTGTGTGTGTGTGTATTATATATCTGTACATACACATGCACATACATCTACATAATTATATACATTTCCTCTGCTGGGCACTACTTACACCCACGCAAGAGCACTCAGACTTGCTTACTGGTGCTTATATATGTTTACTGCTGCTTATTTGTGCTTACACCTGCTTACGTGTGCCTTATTCATTATGACAGTGCCACGTTGATTGAATGACATTAGTTAAACATTTCATGTGGTACTCCAGTTCACATTTACATGTTATTATGTAGGTTATACAGCAAAACATCATTCCACATGGAAAATGATATGTACTATAGTTGGGCTCGAATCGTGCATGCCTGTTCGTTAGGCAGATGCTTTAACCACTACATTATTGAGGTTAACGTTGATTCTGCATGTTTTTCTCTATTTTAATGATTTTGATGCATAAGCTACGCTAAGTAGGGGGCAGCAACGCACAAACACACTGTGCTTCGCTTACACTTTCGATATTGAAGCAATACGAATGTAAAATAGGGACACGGGGGAATCTAATTGTGAAAGTTCTAGGGACTGGGCTCAACATTCCACTATGTGCTTGTGTGTTTACTACTTTGATTTTATTTCAGTGTTCATGGACAGTCTTGTATGCTTAGCATACATTTCAGTATCCACGGACACTGAATTAATTGCTTACTATTAAAGGCACGCTCTAATAGTAAGCATAGTAGGTTGTGCAACTATGGGGGCATATTTCTGCCTCTGTAGAGCACTTATACATGCCCCCTGCACTCGCACATGTTTCCTGTGCATGTCGAGGGTGCGACAGTGCGCCCTCATAAATATTCATATGGCGCTGCTGCACCATCTGTAATGAGGACGCTCGGCGCAAGGCTAAAACCGTCCTTGCGCCGAGCTTCATCCCGGGGTATATGTAGCATTATCAATACAGTTAATTCCTGAAAGATACAGTCTTAAAGAAATAAACTCATGTTTAATACAATTTTTATGGTGTCCCAAAAAGAATAGAGTAGCTCTAACTCATCACATTAGACGCTGGAAGCAAGGAGGATTGAAATTCCCAGAAATATAAACATCTATAAAAGCATCTGTGCTGAAAACTACAATAGACTGGATAAACCCAAATTATTTTGCCAACTGGAAAGAATTAACAACGTTTATATTAACAAATGAATTTAATCTGTTAAAAGAATTTTTATTAGTAGACAAATCAAACAAACCCTGGTACATACTATGCATAAGTATACAATATAATATAACAAAACCTTCTAAAACAACACTGATTAATCATTACATCAATTCCTTTAGGAAACTTATCAATGCAAACATAGATCTAAAACTCTGGTTTGAACTTTTAACCCCATTTACCATCACTAAGAACTTTCCTCACAAAATATATAAGGAAACAATAACCTCCTGGGAACAAAATTAATTCTTATGCTGGTTTCAATGTGTAAATAAATTAAATGTTTTAGATATATATATGATAAAAACTGCTTACAATATTCCAACACAGGACTGGTTAACCTTACAAAGCATTTTAATGTACACTCAAGATTTATGCAGATTAATTAATAATTCCTCATTTAAAGATATTCCAAATCTAGTAAGTTTTCTGTATGAATTTGTGTATAATAGTTGTGAAAAGAAAAATTCCATTTCAAATCTATATAAAGAGTTAATAACATATAAAACAATTCCCAAACCATCTTCCTAGCAGTTCTTAACAAAAGGTCAGTCATTGCAGTTAACAGAAGAAATTAGAACCAACATCTTGCTATCAGTTAATTACACCTCTAACACACAGTACTGGAAAATATTTAACTGAAAATACTTACATAGAGCATTTTTAACACCAGATAGAATTAAAAAAATCAGTACTACTACAAATGTTTTTTGCTGGAGATGTGAAAAGTCAAATAAAGTAGACTGGATTCATATTTTTATGAATGTAATAAAATTAAATCATAATGGAATGGAATCAGTCATTTTTTGCAAGCTTTATTTAATGAATTCTTTACCTTAACTAAAGCATTGATTATACTAAATGTAAATGAAGGTCCCTACCTGAATAAGACAAATATGTATTTGTTATGGACAATATTTGCTCTATCTAGGAAATGCTTAACTGCTAGGTAGAATTCAAATACACCCCCGACCTTGGAAGAATTCTACACTTTACTGAAGACAACTGCATTGATGGAAATAAAAATCAAAGAACTACGAATCTATCCCAGGCCATTGATAAATAATCAGTGGAAGAAAGTTATATATTTGTTGGACACTCTGCAATAATCAATATTGTATCTCTGATAACTGATCTGTTAATTCTATATTTAATAACATACCGTGTATATCATTGAAAGTCGGGCTATTGTAAATATTGTATATAGTTGTTTAAAATTATATTTAAAAATATTATGTAAATGTTATTTTAATTAAAAATAAAAAAAAATTTGAAGAAAGAATGTAGTCATCAGTTACCAGTACCTTAAGTATGTGCAGGCATTGTTTAACTTCTTTTCTAGTTTTTGGCCCAAACACCTGGTCATGCGAGATATATTAGAGATGACTGAACGCCATTTTCTTTCAGTCTCTTAATTGTTTGATTTTCTTGTGGGTTTGCAGAGTTCAAGAGAGACGTCTTCTACAAATTATCTTGTATATTTTCCCAGTGACAAACCTATAATATTCACTATTTTTATAAGCTATTCTTTTGTCTTAAATGCCTCTGTGTCCTTAAAAACGTGACATAGAAAAGTACAATTTACTGCATAATAATGAGAGGAGATGTGTTTGATTTCCTTATTAGTTTTGTAATTGTTGTTGAGGCAAATGTCCTTGATAGTTTTACAAAACCAAAGTATCCTAACATTATTGATCCTGGAATTGTTTTCTAAGTCATCACCTCATTGTGTTTTTTTAGCTGTGTGAACCTGTCAGCCATTTTAGGTTGGTCACAATAAGGCTATCCATGTTCTCCAAATGGCAGATAATTTATCTGATACTACCACAAGTTTTTATTGGTGGTTAGAAACATTGCCATGATAGGCCTCTACCTTATGGATAAGTAATGACAAAAATTTGAATATTCAAATCATCCTGTCCTCTGGTGTTATTGCTTTAAACTTACTTAATAAAGAGTCTTTGTCTATTGAGTTAATCTCTTTTGTTCTCATCAGGTGTGATAAAAAAGTAATACAAATATAACTTTACTGCTGCTATAGGGGTCACAATGCAGAATTTTCTTGCTCTTTATACTGGACCGGCCACACAAACACGTACTATACACACACACACACACACACACACACACACACACACACACACACACACACACACACACACACCCATGCACACACACACACACACACACACACACACACACACACACACACACACACAAAATATTTTGAATCCATTTACCTTTCCATTTAAACATTTTTTTCAAAATGATTTTTTCTACTACCACTTCTACAAATCTGAGAAAATGCAGCACATTTCATCATGTCCTTGATAAAATAAACCAAAGCTATAGCAATATGAGGTAAAACTGGGCAAGCAAATAATACACAACCATAAAGCCTTCTTTAACTTGTATTAGAAAACAGAAACAATGTCCAGCACTGCACAGAGTTAGTAGTAAATGATATCACATACACAGACCCTGAGGACAAAGTCATTGTACTTGAGGATAAATTTAGCTCTTTCACCTCCTCTGCCTGACATTCCCAATTCACACGGGTGCATCTACACCCCCCCCCTTGAATCTCACAAGAACAAGTCCTCAAAGCACTTTGCAAGGCCAAGAACACATCTTCTATTGGGCTGGATAACATACCAGGGTGCCTACTGAACCAGGGATTGTCTAACCCCATACACAGGCTACTCAATATCAGTCTCCAAAACAGGCTTTGTGCCAGATGAATAAAGGATATCAACAGTTATACCCCTGTACAAAGGTGGGTCATCAATGGACCTGGGTAATTATAGATCCATACATCTCACCACCTCATCTATAAGGCTATGGAGAGGATCATTATGGAATTATTATAGGTAACCTATAAATTCTTGACCCAAGTCACTTCCATTTTGTTAAGGGTAGACCCTGTCTGCTTAGCCTGTTTGACTTTTTTGAGAAGGTTACTGAAGCAATGGAGGAGAAAAAAATCAATACACAGCACATATCTAGACCTTGCAAATGTGTTCAATATCATCCCACATTCAAGTGTTGTTGATAAACTGTCCCAGTTAAATGTTAATCTCTATGGGATTCATTGGACAGCAAAATAGCTCACAAATAGAACCCAGGAATTAGGGTAGGCAGCTCTACCTCCTCCAAAAGATTTGTTATTCACAGAGTACCCCAGGGTTCACTTCTTGGGCACTGCTCTTTGGCATTTACTTCTCAGAGTTCATAGCTAATGTAAAGTGTTTGTGGCAGTTGGAATTTGCTGATGATGTAAACTTGGTGTTATCATAAGCTCTCCAGAGGACACCAACATCCTCCAGGGGAGCTTTTCTCAAACAAATAGCTAGTGCCATAACCATGGACTTATAGGTTCATAGGTTCATAGGTTCATAGGTTGGTACTAGGCTATCAGCCCTAGGGCCTATACAAGCCTAGCCATAACAATTCCCTGGCTATTTCTTCCCACATTATTTACTTTCCTGGACCCCTATCTAGCTGACATGATCCCTGGGGTGAATTTCCTTTCTCCCATCCAATCGTCAAGGTTCCTCTTGAAGAGGTCCAAAGAGGCACTCTGCTTGACATGTATGGGCAATCTATTCCAGAGTCTGGGGAGTCTCTGGGTCAGGAACCTATCCCTCCAGCATGTTTTGTTTATTGTGATGACAAGGTTTAGATCCCTGGAGCGTGTAGCTCTGAGGGATTGGGATTTCTTTAAGTGTAGCATGTCCAACAGCTCTGGGTTTGACATGGCCTTGTATGTTAAGCAGAGATCGCCTCTGAGTAGACGATATGTGACAGAGTATAGCTGGAGTTTTTAAGGCCAGCGAGGGCATCTGCTTTAGGCCTGTGATTCTTTTAGTGAGGTATTTCTGAGGCCTTTCCAGTTGTTGCAGATGTCTTGAGAGGTACATACCAAATGGGGCGTTGTATTCTATAATGGGTCTAATGAGGGATGAGTACAGTGGGACAATGACCTCCTTTTTCTGGATGAAAAGCCCTTCGTGATGAGGTGTGCCACATAGAAGGATTTCCTGACTGTTGTGGCGATGTGGTTATCGAAGGTGAGACCACTGACCACCTGTGTCCCTAAGTCTCTTATCACACTTTCTGTGTTTAGTGTACTGCCACCTATATGGTAATTCATGGATACATGTTTTTCCCAAAGGGATAACAATACATTTCTTGGCATTGAGCTTGAGCCCATGGCTCTGGCACCAAGCATCTGTTTCTGTAAGGCCCTTTGTAGAGTATCCACATCATTTGGGATTCAATAATGGCTCCCAGTTTGCAGTCATCTGCAAACTTTGTTAGCCAGAGTCCCTTAGTGTTGACCTGCACTTCAGAGAAGTAGATGCCAAATAAGAGCGGCCCCAGGACTGAACCCTGAGGTACTCCACTTGTCACTTGTCTGGAGCTGGATTTGGAGTCGGCTACTTTTACAGTGTGGGTTCTATCAGTAAGCCATTTAGCAACCCATTGGGTGACATAGGGATTAATGCCCAACTTAGTAAGTTATCTATGATTCCAGAGTGGGGGATGGTGTCAAAGGCCTTGGCAAGGTCTAGATAGGCTGTGTGGACCACCTTACCCTTGTCCATGGCTCTGGAGACTGATTCAAAGAAGTCAATCAGGTTCAGGAGACAAGATCGGCCCTTCACAAACCCAAACTGGGTGGGGTCCAGTGTTTGAAGGTTGCCGATGTCTTTGTTTATAAGTTCCATGATAATACGCTCCATGGCCTTGCAGATAAGGCTTGTCAGACTGATGGGACGGTAGTTTCTGGGATCCAAGGTGGATCCCCCTTGTGGATTGGGATAACTGTAGCTCTGCGCCACTCAGTGGGCACGAAACCTGAGGTGAGGCTATGATTAAACATAACACTTAGGTGAGGTGCCAGTTCATATTGTAGTTCATGTAGTACACAGCCCAGGATGTCATCTGGTCTCATGGATGCTATATTCTTGGCTTTAGAGAGTGCGTTTTGTACCTGTGTGGCCGTTATTACTGGAATTTGGCAATCTTCCGGTATTAAGATGGGCCATTTAGGGGGTGAGAGGGGGGTGAAGTTGGCACTGAATCGATCTGCCAGGATATTTGCAATATCCTTCGGATCAGTATATTTAATGCCATTCTGTTTTAGCTCAGAGCAGATCTGAGCATTGCCATTTAGATTCTTGACATAGTTATAGAATGCTTTGTGGTTGTCTTTGGAATCTTTGGCAATTTTATTTTCGTAACTAGCTTTGGAGGATTTTATGAGGCATCTCAGTTTCTTACTGAGGCTAGTAAGGGAGTTTTTTGCATCCTGGGATTTTCCTCTTTTCTGCAAAAGTTTCTTCCTTTTGTTGTAAAGTTTGTTTATGGCAGGGGACCACCAGATTGGCTTCCTTTTTTTGGATGAGAGCATTTTGGTTCTATTTGGGATGGCACGATTCATGCATGAGTGGATGTGCTCGACAGTGCCTTAGTGTAGGATTCAGCAGTTGAACTTTCAGTTCGCGCCTGCATGGGTGACATGAAGTCTGTCACTTCTGACTTGAGTAGCATGAAGTTGGCTTTGGAGAAGTTTTTTATGGTGGTTTCTTTACTGGGGGGTGGGGGTGGCATGTGGATGTTAAGGGTGATTAGCTTATGGTCAGACCTGACTAACGAGGGGGTGACCATAGGTATGGAGCATTGATTTCCCATGTTGGTAATGACCAGGTCTAGGATATTGGAGCCCCTGGTGGGACTATGGATTAGTTAATCCAGGGTGTTGGAATTTATGAATTCCAAGAACCGTTGCGCAAAGGTGTTGGGACATGAGTAGTTTTCCCAGTTAATGGCAGGGTAGTTAAAATCACCCAGTATTAGGGTGTTTGGTTCTATCTTAATATTTTCCAGTATGTTTAGAAAGGTGTAGTGAGAATCTTGGGATATGGTGGGGGATCTGTAGCAAGCTACAATTTGGATTGCAGTCTTACCTAGTGTTAGTTGCACTTGGAGAATTTCAGACACATTGTGTTGGCCAACTAGCCTGGTGGTGTGAATATCCTTGGTGTAATTCTACATGCCAAAAAATGCATAATAGACTCCTTTGGCAAGCATGATGTCCCCTAGAGCTATCACGTCAATATCATACCCTGGAAATTGATTTGGTAGCTAGGGACCTGGGAACCTATGACAACAACAAATTGTCCTTTGATCACAGTGTATCTACTGTTGTAAGAAAATCCTTTTTCATTGCACTGCTTATTAGTAAGTTTATAGCATCTTAGTCAGGGATGTTTTCATTCAACTGTATTTGGCATTTATTAGGCCAATCATTAAGTATAGTGCCCCCTTCAGTATGTACCTGTCCAGACACATAACAAAGCATGTATGATATCAGCACTTTCTCTCCAAGAAAATTAAGGGCCTAAATCATAAAAACTAGACTGACCATGTCAAAGTCTTGTCCTTCTTCTCAGTATCAAACAAGCAGGCTACTGAGGGATTCTTTCTGCCTTTCATACAGAGCTTCAATAGACCCTACCCTGTCTTGTCTACTGTAGTTACTCAAGGTTGATGCCAGAATAAACACCTGCTTAAGAGATCTTAATATCTTCTGCAATATAAATAGAGCATGATGAAGGGATAGATATGTATCCCAGAGAATACAGTTTTTTCTTTGAAATTGTCTTCCTTTCCACAAAAAGCAAAGTACTTCCTTTATTCTATGTGAATGTAATCTGGACAGATTTTATTTATTTAACATTTGTTTACCAGGAAAGTCCAACTTGGAACAAAGCTAATTTTGAGCGGACGCCCATGGAGAAATGCTCCAGATGTATGTCTTTGAAAAGATGGATGGAAAACCACAAATTCTCTACTGGTTTAGCACCTTTGTCCTTTGTGGTTAGGGGCAAGATGTAAATGTTTTGACTTATTCTGAGTTATTTATAGTTAAATCACAAGGGCTAAAAACACCATTGTAATGGTTGTTTGTCTTTTCCCAGTTAGGGGTCGCCACAGCGGAACTCCGGTCTGCTAATGATTAGCAGTAGATTTTTATGGTGCCGAGTTGCCAACCTGAAGCCCAACCTTCTTCACGCATGTCTTTCGGAGACCACTCGACCATGGGGAGGACATGCAGACCCCACACAGAAGGCACTCCAGCCAAGAATCGAACAAGAGAACCTCTTGTGAGGCAACAACGCTACCGCTGCACCACTGCAGATAATGCACAAAATAGCACAAAATATACTGAACCTACTGATATTGCCAACATCCTGGCAGATAGATTCAGTGCAAACTTCACCCCCCCCCTCACCCCCAAAAGGGCCCACAACAATACTGGAAAAATGTTGTTGTGTCTTTCGGCTTTTCCCGGTTAGGGATCGCCACAGTGGAACTCCGGTCCGCTAATGATTGGCAGTAGATTTTTACGTGCCGAGTTGCCAGCTCTGATGCACAACCTTCAAAGAAGGTACTGCCATTCACGCATGTCTCCACACAGAAGATGCTCTAGCTGAGAATCAAACAGGACAACGTCTTACTGTTAGGCGACAACAATACTGGAAAAATGTAGTGTCCCGGAAATCACAGATGCACAGGTGAAAACAGCCCTTTCAAAAGCCAAAAGCACAGAGTCAATGGGGTCAGATGGTGTCCAAGGCTGTGTCTTGCACAAACTACAGAACAAACTCACCCCCCACCTAAGCACACTGTTCAACCTCAACCTCTCCACAGGCTACGTGCCCATAGAATGGTGCACAGCAATGGTTATTCTGCTCCACAAAGGAGGAGCCACAACTGACCATGGCAACTATCGCCCCATAAGCCTGACTAGCCTGGTCTGCAAGGCTATGGAGTGCATCATCATGGAACTCATTAACAAAGATATTGGGAACCTCCAAACACTTGACCCAACCCAGTTCGGCTTTGTTAAGGGCAGATCATGCCTACTAAACCTGGTTGACTTCTTCAAGACAGTCACCAAGACCATAGATGAGGGGAAGGTGGTTCACACAGCCTACCTTAACCTTGCCAAGGCTTTTGAAACCATTCCCCACTCGGGAATTATAGAAAAACTCACCAGCCTGAACATAAACCCCTACATCATGAGATGGGCTGCCAACCAGCTTACAGACAGAACTCACACGGTAAGAATAGTGGGCTCCAGGTCCAACTCTAAACCAGTCACAAGTGGTGTCCCACAAGGCTCTGTCTTGGGACCCCTACTGTTCAGCATATACTTCTCAGAAGTACAGACTAACACAGGAGGACTATGGCTAACCAAGTTCGCTGATGACTGCAAACTGGGAGCCATAATTGACTCTCCAGCTGACACAGACAGTCTCCAAAAGGGCCTTACTGAGACAGACACCTGGTGTCAAAGTCATGGTCTCCAGCTAAATGCCAAAAAATGCATAGTCATCCCATTTTGGAAAAACAAAACACCCATGAATTACCACATAGGTGGCAGTCCCCTTAATACAGAAGAGGTAATAAGAGATCTGGGGACCCAGGTAGATAGTAATCTCTCCTTTGACAATCATATTGCCAAAGTAGTTAGGAAATCCTTCTATGTAGCCCATCTAATTACTAAAGGATTCACATCTAGAAATAAAGAGGTTATAGTGCCCCTCTACTCATCACTCATCAGACCCATCATAGAGTAAAATGCCCCATTTGGGATGTACCTCACAAGACACTTCCAACAGCTAGAAAGACCACAAAAGTACCTCACCAAGAGGATTACTGGCTTCAAACATATGTCCTATGCAGCCCAACTGGAAAAACTCCTGCTGTATTCAGTGGCATATCGCTTACTCAGAGGTGATCTCTGCCTGACTTACAAAGCCATGTCCAACTCAGAATTGATGGACATGCTCCACCTAAAGAAATCCAAGTCACTGCAAGCCACTCGCTCTAGTGAGCTAAACCTCACCACAACAATAACTAGAACATGCTGGAGGGATAGATTCCTGTCACAGAGACTCCCCATGCTTTGGAACAAAATTCCTAACTACATTAGGCAGAGCCCCTCACTAACACTCATCAAGAGAAACCTTGACGAGTGGACGGGTAACAGAAAATACACCCCTGGGATCACTTCATTGGCTCTTCTTGACAGAAGCTCAGTTAATTAATCAATGGGGTGACAAAAGCTGACACACTCTGGCTAGGCTTATAAATGCCCTCGGGCAGATAGCCTAGTACCTACCTATGAACCTTTGAACCTATGAATGGATGGGAAACCAGAAATTCATCCTGAATTTAGCACCTTTGTATTTTATGGATTAGGGTAACATGTAAATGATTTGCCTCACTCTGGGTAATTTCTACTTAAATTACAAGGGCTAAAATCTTCATAAGAATGCAGATCTAGTCTTATAAAGATGCCCAACAGATCCATGGCCTAGTAAGATGTCCTTACATTCACTGATACAGTATTCTTAACCGATGGGATTCCCAACCATGGAAGCCCAATGTCCGGACAGTCTACCAAAGCCTACCATTACTTTAAGGTACACCAAAAGTCACCCAAATGCTCCTTCTGTAGTGTAGGGCATAAAGGTAACATTTAGGCATACCATCTACAGAAATTCTTTGCTGCCAGTCCAACCTTTTGTTTTTACCATCAGTCTGTTTGCGTACATCCATTTTTCACCAGCTGCATGCATTTTTGTGCTACAGGTAATGTCTATGCCTACGCCTGTTGGCTGAATTCTAGCAAGTTGCAAATAAGTGCCCCCTTGGGGGTTTTGTTTTTTCTTGCCCTTTTTATACTGTTTGGGGTTAATGTCATCCAGGAAGTGTAAATGTCAGTGTGGGAGGCAGATTTCCAGTAAAGACGCCACAGACAAACTACCCCACTAACCAGGCAATCTCGTCCTTCAACTAAAGGTAAAACGAGTGGCAAACAGGCTCCTCCTGCTAAGGCTACTCAGTTTTCAGGGACTCTGAAGCCTTTCTTTCCTGACAAACAGGGTGCTGTATGAGTATACATCTCTTCCCATACACATTCCTCTTTCTCTTTGCCTTTCTCTTTCTCTTCCAATTTAGCTTCAGATCACTCAGGATTCTTGGGTTCTGTCTATCATTTGTCAGGGGTACTTCATGGTGTGGAAATCCCATTATTCTGCCCTTTATAGTATATTCAGGCAGTTTATATTATAGTTGTATAGTTTCAACATGTATTGATCTGTTGCTGCCATCTAGTGGCCTTTTATTTTATAACAGAATAACTTGTTTGCAGCATTATAGCAACTCTCAGGAAGTAGGGCAGCCGCGGTGGTGCAGCGGTTAGCGTTGCCACCTCACAGCAAGAGGTTCTCCAGTTCGATTCTTGGCTGGGATGCCTTCTGTGTGGAGTCTGCATGTCCTCCCTGTGGTCGCATGGGTTTCCGCCGGGTGCTCCGGTTTCCTCCCACATCCCAAAGACATGCAGTTGGTGGATTGGACACTCAAAATTGACTCTAGGTGTGAGTGTGTGCATGTGTGTGTGCCTTCTGTGAAAGGTTGGGTGCCGGTCTGGCAACTCGACACCATAAAGCTTCACTGCCAATCATGAGCAGACAGATGATCCGCTGTGGCAACCCCTAACTGGGAAAAAGCCAAAAGTAGAAGAAGAAGCAATTCTCAGGAAGTGATATAACCCAGTCAGGAAGCAGCTTCATTTTACTTCTAGCCCTTATGGAGTGTAGACCCTACCTTCTTTCCTCAGGCCCTAGCAATCATATCACCTGTGAGTAATTTGTATGCTGTAATTCTTCTGTATTTAGATGTGCTGTATATAGTTGTACATATACTGATATGTGGCTATTTGTATTGTGTTGCAGTTTTACAGTATTAAAGTTAAGAAGCTCAGTAAAGCTGCAAGAAACCCTAGTTCTTTCACTTATTGGATTTTCTTAAAGTGTTAAGCTGTTCATTTAGCAGTACTATACATTGCACAGTGCTGTGAGACTAGAGCGGTAAAAAGGTGATCCCTGCAGACCTGAATAGAAGAAATCACTGCACTGCAAACATGAGTATGAGATCGTGGAAGAAGTATAAATCTGAGGATATGCCCCCCACAACACAGCACGGCAGGGAGAATATCCCTAGTGTCCAGCAAGATGATGCACGGTCACATGTCTCCAAATCATCAAGATCCAGTAAGATGTCCTCAGCATGTTCCTTTGCAATCAGAGCAGATGCTAAAGCAGAGGCAGCACATGTGCAACTGGCATTTGCCAAAAAAGAAGCCATCATGATGTGATAGAAGGCCAAAAAAGAATGAGAAAAAACAGAATTAGAAGCTAACCTGCATATTCTTCAGCATAAGAGTTCAGCTGTGAGGCTGCAGCAGAAACCGACGCCTATTTAGAAGGCTGTTCATCAGTAAGTGAGATAACTCACAAAGAACCAGAAATCCCAGAGAAACCTCTCTCCTCTGCTGAATGTACAAGTGAGTATATCCAGAAACTTACTAGTATGCATGCAAGCCAACCATCACCTAAAATTATGCATGCAGAATACAGCCCAAAGCCAGCAAACATCCTGAGTATGCCTGGTCAGCCTTGTGATGTCAGCAGTGTCAGAACAACAAAAGAACAACCTCTGGTGCTCCCTAGAAACAGAAATCAAGGACTCCCACTACCACTGCCTAAAGATTACATGTCTGAACACCAAAGCATACAAGATGTCTCAAAGTATCTTATCCCCAAAGAAATGGTTAACTCAGGTTTCATCAAGTTTGACAACTGTCCAGAAAACTATTGGGCATGGAATTCCTCCTTTCTGAGTGCAACTAGACTTAAATTTATCAGCTGCAGAAATGCTGGACTTAATGATAAAATGGTTGAGTAAGGAGTCAGCAGATCACGCAAAAAGCATGCGCAGAGTACACTTATTTAACCCTTTGGCAGGACTCAATATGGCATGGCAGACTAGAAGAAAGGTATGGCTCACCTGATGCAATTGAAGGTGCTCTGCTGAAAAAGCTTGAAGTCTTCCCCAAGTTGAGCAATAAAGATAATATAAAACTACAACAACTGGGCGATCTTCTTCTAGAAATAGAGTGTGCTAAAGTGGAAGGCTATTTCCCAGGACTTTCATATTTAGACACTGCTCATGGTACTAATCCAATAGTGGAAAAACTACCATATACCTTGCAACAAAAGTGGACATCTGTCAGAGCTAAATACAAAGAAGAAAATGGAGTAGCTTTTCCCCTTTCTTTGTGTTTTCTAGGTTCATTCAGCATCAAACAAAGATCAGGAGTGACCCCAGTTTTGCCTTCACCAGCAGCAATAATCAGCCTTCCAGACCAGAAAAGCTTTCCAGACCTCATGGTAGGACATCTGTGTTCACACATAAAAAAACATACCTTCAAAGGCCACACACTGTCAAGATTGCAGCAAGGTGAACACTATAGAAAGCCCTGACTGACAATGCACAAGTCACCAAAAGCCTCATCCTCTGAAAAAGTGCAAAGAGTATAGAGGTAAACCTACTGAGAAGAGAATGCCCTTTCTTAAAATGGTATCTGTTTCACGTGCTGCAAATCTACTAAGCATATAGCTAAAGACTGTAAAATGTCAGTTGAGTGCTCAGAATGTGGCAGTGAGAAACACATAGTGGCCTTACACCCTGATCCATCTCCACAACTAGCTGAGACTGTAGAAGCCAAGAAAGATCAGGGCAGGGAGCAACAAGAGGACTCACCTTCTTTATTAAGGTCTAAGTGTACTGAAAACTGTGGCCAAGGTAAAAATCCACGGTCATGTTCTAAAATCTGCTTAGTGACTGTGTATCCCGCTGGGAAAAGAGACAAAGCAGTAAAGATGTATGCAGTTCTTGATGTGCAGAGCAACAGATCACTTTCAAGGTCAGACTTTTTTGATATCTTTAACATTAAGACAACTGTAGTTCCATATACTCTACAGACATGCACAGGCATATGGAAACTGCAGGTAGACGAGCCACAGACTTTGTTATTGAGTCTTTTGATAAGAAAAAGTGATTCCCATTACCTACATTGATAGAGTGTGACATGATACCTGATGACAAATTCAGAAATTCCTTCTCCAGAGGTGGCTTATTATTATCCCCACCTCCATCCAATTGATCACCTCATTCCAGCTGTTAATTCCGGTGCTTCTCTCCTTTCGCATCTTGGAAGAGACATTTTAGAAGTACACAAGGTGCACGAGCAAATTAATGGACCAGTCAATGCCCCTTATGCTCGGGGACTCGATTTGGGGTGGATTGGAGACGTTTACCTAGGATCTGCTCACGAGCCAAACAGCATCGGTTCTTTAAAGAAATCTGTATTTGCAAATGACCACGCATCTTTCTTCAGTTCCTGCCAAAACAATTTCATTGTTAAAGACAGTTTGATAACTTAACACAGGTTTGGGACTCTTCTTCACACAGCAAAGAAGATATAAGCTTCAACACAGAAACTGATAACCTAGGGGTTTCAGTGTTCCAGAAATCAAAGGATGATGATAAACAAGCCCTGTCCATTAAAGATCAAGCCTTTTTCTAGATCATGGATAGAGAGACTTACCAGGATGATAATAACAGCTGGGTGGCCCCTCTGCCTTTTCACACACCCAGGTGTCATTTACCTTGTAACACAGAACAAGCTATGAAATGCCTGAACTCTCTTCATAGAACCTTACAAACAAAGCCAGAGGTAAGAAGAGATTTCATATAATTCATTAAAGGAATGCTGGATAATTATCATGATGAAATTGCAGGACCACTGGAACAAGGTAAAGAACACTGGTCTATGCCAATGTTTGGTATTTAGCACCAGCAGAGATAAGGACCTTAAAGATCTTTGTCTGGGTACAAACACCCTTCCTCTTCAGAAAGGTTTAGGACTAGGCTGGGATCTAGCAACAGACAGCTTTGTTTTTCAGGTCTCTTCAGAGGAAAGCCCTTCACCAGAAGAGGAATCTTATCTACTGTGAATAGCCTTTATGATCCCCTTGGGCTTGTTGCACCTGTGACTACAAAAGGTAAGGCCTTAGTCTGTGAGCTGTCATCTGGTAAATGTGAATGGGATGCATTGCTCCCACAAGAGAGGCTGCATGACTGGGTTCAGTGGACGGAGTCCTTACAGGCTTTGAAAGACTGATGTCATGTGCCTGTTTCACTTGTCAGCAGCCTGTAGAAAAGAACTGTATATTTTTTCAGATGCATCCACCACAGCTATAGGTGCGGTAGCCTACTTGAAAACAACTCATGCAGTAAATGTATGTCATATTGGATTTGTTATGGGAATGTGTAATTTAAGCCCTAGACTAATGCACACAATCCCATGTTTAGAGTTATGTGGAGCTGTATTAGTGGTAGAACTGTATGAGCTAATCAAAGATAAAATAGACATGGACTTAGTTGTTGTGGAATGCTTTACAGACAGTAAAACTATCTTGGGGTACATCTGCAATACCTCTAGAAAATTTTTTCTGCATGTCTTCAACCAAGTAAATAGAATCAGACAAGTAATACATCCTGATCAGTGGTTCTGTGTATCCACAGAACAAAACCCTGCAGATTATGCTACAAGGCCCACACAGACAACCTGCCTTCAGAACACTATACGGTTCTCAGGCCCTTTCTTTCTCTACCAGCCAGATAAAGACAATTCCGATAACATAGCTACAGTTTATCCTCTCAGAGCCTAAACCTGATCCTGAAATTAGATCAGCAGTTGCAAGCTTCAGCACTAGAGCCTCTGATACCACTATTCACTCACATTGCTTTGAGAGAATTTCAGACTGGAATACACTAGTTGAAACTATAGCCAGACTTATCCATGTTGCCAAAAGTTTCCAGAGAAAATCAGAGAGCTCACAACTTAGAGGCTGGAAAGGTTTTCATGAGCAAGTTAGCTTAGAGGAACTTTCACAAGTAAAGAATGTGATTACCTCTTCTGTTCAGCACAAACACTTCAAAAAAGAATATGACTGTATCAAAGAGCAAAAGGCATTCCCAAAACAAAGTTGTCTCAAGAATTTTAATGCTGTTATAGATCAAAATGGACTGTCAAGAGTTGGCAGACACTTGTCTTTTGCACCATTAACTGAACAAGAGAAGCAGCCAATTATTATTATTCCTCATGAGCATCATATAGCTACACTGATTGTGAGGTATTACCATAACCAAGGGGCTCATTAAGTGTGTCACATAATAATAGAAGGTGCAATCAGAGCTGCAGGTTTCTGGATGCTTGGTGGTAAGCGCCTGACATCTGCAGTTATTCACAAATGTGTTGTCTGTCGTAAACTGAGAGGGGGATTAGAAAGTCAAAAGACTGCAGATTTACTAGAGGATAGAGTGACTCCTGAACCACCATTCACTAGTGTGGGTATTGATGTTTTTGGTCTATGGTCAGGGATAACCCACCACACTTGAGGAGGTAGTGCTGACAACAAATGCTGGGTAGTACTTTTTACATGTCTGTCTACACGAGCCATGCATATAGAACTGATTGAATCTATGTCAGCTTCCAGCTTCATTAATGCCTTGAGAAGATTCTTTTCAATCCATGACCCAGCAAGTTACTCCACTCTGATAAAGACAAACTGTGCGGGAGCTTGTAAACAACTGAATATTTGTACAAGTGATGCAGCAGTACAAGATTATCTACAAGACAGAGTATACAAATGGGTCTTCAATCCTACGCACTCGTCCCATATGGGAGGTGCTTGGGAAAGACTGATAGTTGTAGCTAGACATATCTTGGATGCAATGTTGCTCTAAGATAAGCCTACTCGTCTGACTCATGAGAGTTTAAGTACATTTATGGTGGCAGGTATGGTTATTATGAATGCAAGACCTTTAGTAACAGTGTCTAATGATCCAGATAATCCTGAGGTTCTCACACCAGCTATGCTTTTGAGTCAAAAGGTGAACTCTTTGTTAGTCCCTTCTGGTAACTTTGAAACAGCAGGCCTTCATGTAAAACAAGGGAGGCAAGTTGAGAGTCTTGCTGACACCTTCTGAAAAAGATGAAAAAGAGAATACTTGTCCACCTTACAAAGTCACATAAAGTGGAATCAAGACTGTCCAAACATTCAAGTAGGTGATGCTGTGTTGCTACAGGACAGTCAGGAATGCAGGAATGAATGGCCTGCGGGACTTATCCTTAATATGTTGCCAAGCACAGATGGTAAAGTCAGGAAGGTGGAAGTAAGAGTTGTCAGACAAGGAAGTGTTGAAGTTTATATGAGGCCAGACTCAGACATTGTAGTTCTTGTTTCTGAAAATGATTAAAAAATGTGTTATACTGCATAGCAGTATTAATAAGTGTAGTGTCATACTGTAATATGTCAGGTGGGAGTATTCTGCCTTCATAGTATATTCAAGCAGTTTATATTATAGTTGTATAGTTTCAGTATTTATTGGTCTGTTGTTGCCATCTAGTGGCTTTTTATTTTATAACAGAATAACTTGTTTGTAGCATTATAGCAACTCTCAGGAAGTGATGTAACTCAGTCAGGAAGCAGCTTCTTTTTACTTCTAGTCCTTATAGAGTGCAGACCTGACCTTCTTTCCTCAGACCCTGTAATTGCATTGCCCGTGAGTAATTTGTATACTGTAATTCTTCTGTATTTAGATGTGCTGTATATAGTTATACATATACCGATATGTGGCTATTTGTGCTGTGTTACAGTTTTACAGTATTAAAGTTAAGGAATGTCAGTAAAGTTACAATAAACCCTGACTCTTTTGCTTATTGGATTTTCTTAAAGTGTTGCCAAAAGTTTCCAGAGGAAAATCAGAGAGCTCACAACTTAGAGGCTGGAAAGGTTTTCATGAGCAAGTTAGCTTAGAGGAACTTTCACAAGTAAAGAATGTGATTATCTCTTCTGTTCAGCACAAACACTTCAAAAAAGAATATGACTGTATCAAAGAGCAAAAGGCATTCCCAAAACAAAGTTGTCTCAAGAATTTTAATGCTGTTATAGATCAAAATGGACTGTCGAGAGTTGGCAGACACTTGTCTTTTGCACCATTAACTGAACAAGAGAAGCAGACAATTATTATTATTCCTCATGAGCATCATATTGCTACACTGATTGTGAGGTATTACCATAACCAAGGGGCTCATTAAGTGTGTCACATAATAATAGAAGGTGCAATCAGAGCTGCAGGTTTCTGGATCCTTGGTGGTAAGCGCCTGACATCTGCAGTTATTCACAAATGTGTTGTCTGTCGTAAACTGAGAGGGGGATTAGAAAGTCAAAAGACTGCAGATTTACTAGAGGATAGAGTGACTCCTGAACCACCATTCACTAGTGTGGGTATTGATGTTTTTGGTCTATGGTCAGGGATAACCCACCACACTTGAGGAGGTAGTGCTGACAACAAATGCTGGGTAGTACTTTTTACATGTCTGTCTACACGAGCCATGCATATAGAACTGATTGAATCTATGTCAGCTTCCAGCTTTATTAATGCCTTGAGAAGATTCTTTTCAATCCATGACCCAGCAAGTTACTCCACTCTGATAAAGACAAACTGTGCGGGAGCTTGTAAACAACTGAATATTTGTACAAGTGATGCAAGCACAGATGGTAAAGTCAGGAAGGTGGAAGTAAGAGTTGTCAGACAAGGAAGTTTGAAGTTTATATGAGGCCAGACTCAGACATTGTAGTTCTTGTTTCTGAAAATGATTAAAAAATGTGTTATACTGCATAGCAGTATTAATAAGTGTAGTGTCATACTGTAATATGTCAGGTGGGAGTATTCTGCCTTCATAGTATATTCAGGCAGTTTATATTATAGTTGTATAGTTTCAGTATTTATTGGTCTGTTGCTGCCATCTAGTGGCTTTTTTATTTTATAACAGAATAACTTGTTTGTAGCATTATAGCAACTCTCAGGAAGTGATGTAACTCAGTCAGGAAGCAGCTTCTTTTTACTTCTAGTCCTTATAGAGTGCAGACCTGACCTTCTTTCCTCAGGCCCTGTAATTGCATTGCCCGTGAGTAATTTGTATACTGTAATTCTTCTGTATTTAGATGTGCTGTATATAGTTATACATATACCGATATGTGGCTATTTGTACTGTGTTACAGTTTTACAGTATTAAAGTTAAGGAATGTCAGTAAAGTTACAATAAACCCTGGCTCTTTTGCTTATTGGATTTTCTTAAAGTGTTAAGTTGTCCGTTTAAATGTACTACACATTGCACAGTGCTGTGAGATTGGAATACCCATTCTCCTTTTATGGGCATTCCTCAGCCTTGTCAGGAACAGCTTCCCTTTTTCCCAGAGGTTCTTCAAGATCTCTTGAATCTAGATACTATTCAAGAGGTGGCTGTGTCCCACAGGGGGACAGGGTTCTACTTCAGACTGTCTTAGTTCCAGAAAAGAGGGCACTTGGAGACCTATTCTAGTCCTCTCTCATCTAAACAGTTTTCTGAAAGTGCCTTCCTTTTGGATGTTGGCCCATTAGACTCTGCTTCCTCTCTTGCTCCTTCAGGTCTTTATGGTGTCTCTGGATCTCGAGGATGCTTATCTCAATATTCTGACACATCTTCTTTTCATGATGGTTTTGCATTTCTCTGTTGCTTCCTGGCATTTTGAGTTATTTGCTTTTCCCTTTGGCCTTTTTACTGTCCCAAGGGTGTTCACCAAATGCCTTGCTCCTGTGATTACTTTTTGCAGGCTTTAAGGGATCCATATATTTCCTTACTTAGAAGACCTGCTGATTCAAGCATCCTCTCCTGAGATCCTTTTGCAAACTCTTCATTTGCTGTTTCACTTCTTCAAACCTGGGATTCAAAATAAATTTCAAAAAAATCTTCTCTGACCCCTTCTCAGGATCATATTTTTCTGGTTGCAGGATTCAGACAGTGCCAGTGCTTGCATCTGTCCCTTCTACAAAGGCCTTACCTCTCATTTCTTTCTTTCACACTCTTCTTCCTCTGGCTTTCATTGCCAGGGAGTTTCTGAAAGCTCTGGATTTCATGTCATCCACTGTTGCAATGCCTCTTCTGGCCAAACTTCATATGAGAAAGCTTCAGTGGTTTCTGAAGTCAGTATGGCTTCAACATGCACATCCTCTAGACTTTGTAATTTCTCTTCTTCCTTATCTCAGACAGGAACTTCACTGGTGGTTCAGCAGTTGTCCCTGAATCCAGGGATCCCTTTTCATAACCTCTTCCCTCTCAGAAATTGTTCATAGATGCCTCAGACATTGGATGGGCATGACATATGGCTCCCTAAAAGTACAGAGAGAGTGGAGTAGCCTTATCAGAAGAAGGAGCACATCAATGTCAAATAGATGAGAGCACTTCTGTTGGCTCTTCAGGCCTTTCATCCTCTTTTCTCTCTAGGGCCCCTCAAGGTGTTCACAGACAATAGCACAGTGATGTGGTATAGCAACAAACAAGGAAGAATGAGATTTAATCGTCTTTGCCAGTTGGCACTAATGGTATGAGATTTGCTCTCAAGTATCAAGTGACTCTTCAAGTGGTTTATATTCTTTCAGGTAAGAACATTGTGGCAGACACTCTGAGCAGACCCTTAACTCAGTTCCATGAATTGATGCTTCACAGGAATGTGTTTCTGGACATTATCTCCCAGTGGAGTACCCCTTAAGTGGATATTTTTGCCTCCACTCTGAACATTTAACTTCCTCTGTTTTATGCCAGAGTCCTAGGTCCTCTGGTGTGGAAGGTGGATGCCCTCTCATTTTCTTGGAAGGGGATTTTTCTTTATGCATTCCCTCCTCTTCCTTTAATTCCAAAATTCGTGTTCAAGATTCAAAAGGACGCTCCCAAAATCTTGTTGGTGACTCCCTTTTGGCCAAGACATCACTGGTTCCCTCTACGTCTACATCTAGCCAGGGACAATCATCATAAGTTACCTCACAGGGTGGATCTATCACACAAGACAAGGGATCTCTCATCCATCTCTATCTGTCCACACTTTGACTGACACTGTGGGTGATAGGATTCTGATTCCTCAAAGACACCTTTTTTCTGAGGACATGCTGCAAGTCCTGCAGGAGGCCAGAAAACCTAATAGGAAATCATACTTGTCCAAATGAAATATATTTTCTATTTGGTGTCTCTGTCATAACCTGGATCCACTTACTATGGATGTTCCTTTGGTTTTGTGTTATTTGTGTGAGTTGCTCAATGCTAGTTTGGCCTAGTCTTCTTTGAAGGCCCAGTTAACAGCCATCTCTGCTTGTCTGCCTTCTTATCCTCCTTTAGCCTCTAGATTTGAGATCAAACTATTTCTTAAAGACGTCCTTAATATTAGACCTCCCAGGAAGCCTGTTCCTCTTCCATGGGATCTTAATTTTGTTTTGGAGAAGTTGAGCCAGGCTCCTTTTGAGCCTGCTGCTTTAGCTTCCTTGCAGCATTGTTCTTGGAAGACTGTTCTCTTGTTAGCTCTTACTTCTGCAAGATGGGTGTGTGAGTTGCAGACCCTTATGACTTATCCTCCTTTTTTGATTTTTATGAACTAATCCCTGTTTTATGCCTAAGGTAGATAATGAGCATTCCCTTAATCAGTCTATTAATCTGCCTACATTTTTCCCCTCTCCACAGTCATACAGTGAGAGGGTGCTGCATATTTTAGATGTGCATAGGCAACTCAAGGGTTACTTGGATAAGACTAAGGCTATTAGAAAATCTGATCAGTTGTTTGTTTCTTTTCATCCTAGATTATTGGGACTAGCTGTATCCAAGCAAACTATTTCTTCTTAGATTTCTAAGGCTATTTTCTTTTGTTACAGTTTTCATGGCAAGAGCCTTCCTTCTTCAGTTAAGGCTTATTCTACTAGAGTTGTGGCTTCTTCTGGTGCTTTTTTCAAGGGCTTATATATTAATTCTATTCTTGAAGCATCTTCTTGGACTTCTGTGAATACTTTTACCAAGCACTACACATTGGATGGTATCTCTAGAGCTAGGACTGGTTTTGCTAGTGACATTCTTCATGGCTTTTTAGGGGACTCTACTGCTCCTTCCTCCTTCCAAGTTTCCTCTTGAGCTTTGGCACCCTACCATCTGTTAAGAATACTGCAGCAGTAAATGTAAGGGCATAGTACAGTTGTGTAAAATCTTACCATAACTGTAGATGTCCTTGCCTTCACTGCTGCAGTATTTGCTCCCTCCCTCTATCCCCTAGTCATTTGCCTTCCTGGATATACAGGTTACCTCTTGGGTTCCTTGGACTGGTGCAATCAGTTCTGTAGGTGGTACACCTGAATGTCACCTTTATGCCCTACACTAAGCAAGGAGCATTTGGGTGACATTTGGCATACCTTAAACCAATGGTATGCTTTGATAGACTGGCTGGACATTGGGCTTCCATGGCAGGGAATCCCATCTATTAAGAATACTTTAGCAGTGAAGGCAAGAACATCTACCGTTATGGAAAGATTTTACACAAGTGTACTTTTCTATGAACCTATGACTCTGTTTCATGCTTCTAAGACACTGGTACCTGAAGTTTGAGTTTCAATAGTTCACATTTCCTGGATACCTCATGGCTCTCTTTATCATTTCCATTATTGTTGCAATACATTTCTGCTATGTTTCCCATTTGTGCCTTTTTTATTTGATTTGCATTTTATCTTGCACACTTCGATCTCTTTACTTAATTATCGTAACTGCATATCTACAACTTTATTTTTCTGCAGAGCTCCACAGCATTTAGTAAGGTTACAGCTGCTTCTTTTAACAGCATACCCTTATTTGATCATTTCTTATATCACAAATCATTCAATCTATTATTAAAGAATCATACAATTAAACAATTTCAAAATTTTTTAACTTAACTTTTGAGCTCAGTAAAATTAGCAACTACAGTTACTGCCCTTGATAAGAACAAATGGAAAATGTGTAAGCTACTCTGTAATTATTGCCATTTTGTTTGTTTTTTCTTCTTCAAGAGAAGTAAAAGTATTAAATATCATTAATGCCTCTTCCCCAGTAGCACATAGCAATGTGGCATGCTTCACCTTCTCAGGCTTCTCAGCTACTCCACTTATAGTGAGGAATAAGTTAAAACTTTAGAACTAAAACTTCCATTTTTCTTCTAAATTGTCTATTAGTAAGACCATCCCAGATGATTGCAGTGGATCAGTTTTTTAAACTGTGAATTATATGTAGATACTTTTAACTACATAAACTTTGAAAAACGAGTATTTTTTTTTTACCTTTATGAATAAACTTCTTCACTTCTGACACAATGTAACATTTGGATGGTCATCAGGGTGCTTAATAAAGAGTACAGATACTGTGGCTATGCTTCCAGCCTCCATGAGGTATTAAGTCTGACTTCCTTCTAGAAAGGCCAAAAAGAAAAATCTAGCAAAACTAGACTTCCCACTGTGTGATACCTTAAACATCTTGTACTAGAAGCAACATGGGATATATACAAATTACCCTTTATGCTGTGCTGATGATGCCATAAGAAGGCAGAAACATGCATGTCCATGCCTAGTGGGGTTTGACTTTATTGGCCTGAAATTGTCCATAAATAGACTAAAAGAAAAAGTCATGGACATTCAGAATTGCCATTTAGCTGAAACATCTCATGTCCTTAAATGGATTTTAAATATAACCCATGTCACTTCTTATACAAGGGGTTTAAGGTGTCACTCAGTGGAAAATCTAACTTTGCTAGATTTTTCTTTTTGGTTTTTAACCAATTGATTTTTCTGTGTGACTTTTTTACTTATAGTTTTATTTTGTTAGTTGGGATATTTTGCAGTCACCCTAATTCTTATGGATACCAGTTGAGTATGACAACCCTGTGTTTCTAAATGTTAGCCAAATAGTCCACTTATACTGTGCTGATGATGTCATAAGAAGGCAGAAACATGCATGTCCATAGCTAGTGGAGTTTGGCTTTATTGCCCTGAAATTGTCCATAAATAGACTGAAAAGAAATAGTCACGGACATTCAGAACTGCTAGTTAGCTGAAACACCTGATGTCCTTAAAGGGTAACTTGCATATATCCCGTGTTGCCTCTAATACAAGAAGTATAAGATATCACACAGTGGAAAGTCTAGCTTTGGTAGAATTTTTATTTTGATTTTTAACTGATTGTTTTTTCTGTGTGACCTTTTTATTTATTGTTTTTCTTCTAGAAAGATGAATACCACATGACACATAACTTCCTGTAGGTAGACATTAACATATTTAAAGATATATGCTTCTGTATGTCAGAACCTGCTCCTCAGTATAAGAAAAATCATCACTTACTATAGTTGGGTGGCAAATAAGGAGTTAAACCATTTCATGGACTTTGTAGCTTTCGGACATGGAAATCTAATTATCCCTGACCATTATTTATTGCTTTCACATGGTTTTCCTGTTTGCTTGTTTTCTTTTTGTAAACTGACTGTAATTCAAAATACAGCACATATATAGGTAATTATTAACACAGTCCTAATGTTACTGTCCATTCAGAATGAATTAAATCAATGGTGTCAGTTGAGCTGGGAAAAAACTACCACTGTAAACCTCCTTTGAATTGGAGAAGTGCAGAAAGGCAGATTTCAGTTATTGATAAACACACACACACACACGCACACACACGCACACACACACACACACACACACACACACACACACACACACACACACACACACACAGAGAGAGAGAGAGAGAGAGAGAAATGCAGACTCACACCTACACATAAAGTCATACATATATAAATCAGATTGTAATTCATGAGCAATCACTTTTCTGTTAGCATAGGGCTATTGTAAGTGTTGCATATTTGTTATACATTTGTAGTACTTAATGCAACACACATATTTAAAAAAATCCTCCATGGAAAACTGACATAACAGAAAAAAATAGCATGCTACACTGTTTTAACTGAACCAGTACAGTGAAGTACCATATTATGTCTAGCATAAACTGAAACATCATCAGTGATGCACAGATGTACAACATCATTATTTTTGTCAAAAGAAAGCCACTGAGACACCATTGTTCTTTATGCCTTCTGCAGCCTGGCATAACTGAATAGAATGCATTGCCCTTCAGGATCTTTGGATGGAGTGCAATGGGTTCTGTGCATTGCATTGCATTGTACTTGTGGATCCTTTCATGGTCTCTTGTCCCCCAGAGTAGTGCAGAAATAGATATATGCCTTGGTCAGTGCTCAGTGGAGGGAGGGGCTGTGCGTCTTCCAGAAACATAATGTGAATCATGCAAGTGAAGCTGGCACTGGCATCAAATAGCCCCTTTCCTTCAAGAAGTATTAGGAGACAGTGTGTGGCTTTGCTAAAGTCCCACTAGCATTCCACAGTGTTATACTCTGTCAGTTAACTGACATGGGTATGTCCTTTTCCCTGACTTGCACTTTGCATTACTATCACTTCCACTACATTTGTCACTCACTCTGCCACTCTAACAGTGGTATTATATTGCAAAGCAAATGTCACTATAGCACAAAACATAACACATAATCTAATATGCTCCATGCCCTTGATATGTCTCTGTTCTTAACACCTTGCTTTCTTAATTCCTTGTTGTAAGTTATGACTTTGCTTATGTAAATATTTATACAGTATCATCATGTCCATCCATTCTGTTTTGCTATACTGTTAACGTCCAACTGTGTGACATCCTATTGTAATATCTGTATCACTTACTCCGTGAAATTGTTACAGTATGGCATGTAACCCAGGTTGATTCAGCAGGTGGTTATACTTTAGTGTTCTACCCCAGTAAACAAAATGCAAATCAATCATCAAATCAGATTAATAAATTGATCAATAGGTTTTTACATAGTTGTTATACTATACAGCAGAGTTCAATGAATCTCTCCATACATTGTCATATGCATTGGTGAAAACTCTATGCTTATTAATCAGTTTGTTTACTAAAATTAATAGCTTGTTTCTGAAAGTGCAGACAGTTTAGTATTGCTGTTATCATTTCATGTTTTTTGGGCAAACTTACTATAAATGCATCTAAAATGTAAACACTGCAGTCTTAAAACATGAAAGTATCAACTAATTTGGCCTATATTTGCAAATATTTAACTGTGTATTTAATAAAATAGCTTATTTTTTAGTTAGCTAGGATCTCATAATGATAACATGCTATCACAAAGTTAAAAGCCTGTAGCACATAAAAAAATTATCTGTAAATAACCAGCAGCTTAATTCCCTTGTTATCATGTCCTGTACATGTCACCAACCCTGTTATCGTGTCTCATCCCTGTACTCACTTCAGGATGATCTGCTACAAAGCATGCACTGAAAACATTAATTAAGAAATGTCACAATGTGTGAAAAAAGTAATTAATCGAGATCTTTAGCTGCATTCAAAAGCATCAGAAATAATCATCTAAGGAGACCTCTAAAGACACTTTCAGAACCTACTGAAGATATGAACAGGGGTCAGATTGCTAAATCAAAATAATTTTATTTAGCTAACATACTCTGTATATGTGGTATCAACTATTTTTCCCTACAAATGTAAATATTCCAAGTCCTGAAATGTAAAATAATTTTATTCTGATGTACCTAATCATTAGAATGTTTATTTAAAAACTGTCATTATTTATAAGTCTTATCAGACATATTCCATGTATTTGCTCATCTGTTATCCAATAGTAGAATTTCTCCATTTCATTATAATCTGTGTTTTTTCTCATACAGCATTATACTTGAATCATGCTGGCTAGTCATTTACAGATAGCAAACTTTTGTCATATTCTAATGATATATTTGATATATTCAAATGTTATACATACCACTGCAATCTGCAACATACTCTTACCTTTTCATTCTTTTATTGTAATTTCATTACGAACTCTCATATTATGTTACTAGTTTCGGTTGCCAGCCGGTATTTCAGTGCTTACTTTTACTTCTATTATGTAGGAGGCCATCAGTATGACTTATATTAGGGTCATTAGTAACAATAATATACATTTTAAATGTTTACTCACTCACTCATGTATTCCTTGAGGATGTTCTAATTAAAAAAAAAGCCATGCTCAAAACTGTGTAGCAGAAATAATACAAACATGTATAAATTATCTCTGTGCTATATTAATCAATAAATTTACATTTTCAGAAATGCTAAATTACTTTTCAAGGGCCTCTCTTAAGCAGAAATTTAATATCTTACGTAAACTTCATCTTTAAAATGCCCTTCTAATATTTAGGAAGAAGTGTGTTATTGCTCAGAGCCTACAGGCCTACAAATATTTTGACTGACAGAAATAATGTGACTCTGTTGCACAGACTATATCCTATCTACATCCTTTCTGTAAAGCAAGACGTAACAGTGGACACCATGTACCAGATGAGTCATTAGGAATTATATATATGGTGGAAGCATGATTTTCACTCCTCAATCCTTTGATGGGAACCTCAACAACCTGGCCACTTTTCTTAAGTCAAATATTTAATTATTCATTTATTTATTTATTTACTTACTTGTGCATGTTCTATTGATGTTATTTGCACAACCAGAAAGAACAGCAAAAGTGTACAAATCAAAAACTAGTAATCCAAACAACTAATGCACTGTGGTAGAGAGAAACCCCCCAGAAACTATGGGTGCAGCTTGTGCCTCAATATTTGTCAACCTTGTCATGTTCACTTGGGAAAAAATGTTTTTATTTAAATCTATTTCCATTTCTGTAGGTTTTACTTGCAATACTTGGATGACATTTTTGTTTTATGGGCAGAAGCCTTTTCAATGACTCATCAGTTCATAGCATTTATTAACGAGACCACTGATAGTTTATATTTTACTTATCAAACTGACCTGAGTCAGATTAACTCTTTAGACACTACTATTTCTAAAACTGATGGTCATTTTTAGTCCACCATCTACCGAAACCCCACATTTCCCAACACCTAACTTCAGTAGTTGCCATCCTTTTATGCAGAAAAAAAATCTTGTCAAGGTACAATTTGTCAGATTGGCTAGGATGATTCTAATAGATTGTTATTTGATGCCGAAAGAAAGACCCTGGAGGATATGTTGGTTAACAGAGGTTACCCTTATGATAGGGTCAAAAATATCAGTAACAAGATTTTTTCTGATTGGGGTACAAAATATTTATCCCTGTTAAGTGTTGATCTAGGCCAGGTAGATTCAAGAGATACCTCATAGGATTCTATGCAAGATCTACCCTTGAGAGACTGCCTGTCACACAGGTTAGTAATCATTTTGACCCTGGTGTTCAGAATCCTGTAGTACCTATGTTTAACTATGCCTTGGTGCTTCAATACAATAACAGCTCCTATCTAGTCAAAGATATCATAGAGAAGAACTGGTGTGTCTTCAAGGCCAATATTGATGCCCTTAATATTTTGAGGGAAACGCTCTATTTTGTTTTTAAAAGGACCCTTAATTTTAAGAATGTATTTGAATCTTCATCTAACAAACCAGTTGATTTCTACAGAAAAGATGCTAAACATTGTGGCAGGTGTAAACAATGAAGTTTCATACGTGAGGCTGTTTCTTTCACATTTATGATTAATTAAAAGTCTATGTTATATCCAGCATCTAGTAATTGTCAAACCAAAGGGCTAGTATATCTTGCCACTTGTTGCACATGCCTTACTTTTTACATCAGAAAATATGAATGTATATTTATAAAAAGGATCTTTGAGCATAATCTGGATATTGCTAAACAAAATAGGCATAATGTTTTGTTTATACATTCTGTCAAATGTACAATCTTTAAATGTTTTAATTTTGCTATCCTTGAGATTGTTCAGTATAATATACAATGCAGGGTATGGGACAACACAATTGAATACAAAGAGTTACTTTAGTGACTAAAACTAAATGCCACCTATCTTCCATTTATTAAGGATTCTGTTTCTATTTTTACCTGTCCTCAGGCAGAGGTCTGCTAAGATGTGTATATTTAGGTATTGTGCTTTTACTCTCAATATGAACATTCTGGGTTTTGTTATTTCTCCTGAAGGTTTTGGGCACTTTAATTTTTAAGATTTGTTCTTATGTATTAACAATTTTAACATTTTTATATATATTTATATGATTTTATGAACTATTAATTCAAGGTCAAGAGTTGGCTGTTTTACACATTTATCCTGTTATAGCACTTTAATACTACTTACTGTAGTTTAGAATGCCATAGTGATGTCATTGGTTTAAACTAAACATGTGATTCTTGACATAATGTTTAAAACCCATGTTCATTAATATGAGTTTTGGTTCTGAAGAAATCCCCCCTGCTGGTAGGAGATGAAAGCATGTATGTGGATTGCTGGTGTGATTGTAATAAGTTTGATTTTTATCCCCTGTTTCTCTTACTTTTGGATGGTCTCTGTACTACAGTGCACTAGTTGTTTGAAAATAGCATATAAAGTTCATTAAAAAAGCTGCTCCCACCTCATATGTTTTAAATGGTACTCATTTTCAGACAAATCATAAGAGACCTGGGTATTTATGTGGACACATTTCTCTCTCTCCCCTTCACTCAGCATTGAAAACATTGCCCCCCTTTGGTATGTACAAATCCAATCAAAACACTCACCTGGAAAGATCCCAATGATTTTTAACCAATAATGCTAATGGCTTTAAGTAATTCAGTTATTACAATAGATTAGTTTGACTCTTCTTATAGCCTAAAAGTTGTTCTGAGATGACTTATATCTTGCTTTTCAAACCACGAAAAGACCCCGGTTTTATTTGACCTCTCATTTCTTCATAGAATATGTGGCTCTATGAACACCCATGCTTAGGACCTAAATCTGCACCAACAAATAAACAAGATTCTGAGGTTAGCATAATGGTTAAGGTGTTCACCTTATAGGCACGAGGTGCAGGGTATGGTTTTCACATGGGGGAATTGGCTAGGCTTAATATAGTACTAATCTATGAATGAAGTCTATGAATAAAGACTTACTGGAATATGTTAGCACTGCAGGTCAAGCAATGCACTACTTTGTCTACATTTAAGGCTGGTCTTGATGATTTGATGAGATGACACAAATTTGCACCA
>NC_056730.1:897337890-897540390 GCF_019279795.1 Protopterus annectens | reverse complement strand
ATATCAGAAAGCATTGCAATAGATATGAATCATATACATCAAGACAGGCATTCAGTTACACATTAAGTAGATACAATGATACCGATTGCAAGAATAATTCCAGCAGTACTTAATAGTTGAAGAGTAAGCTGCAGGAGAAATATGTTATGGGCATGGAAAAAGCCAGAAAGAGTTTCATCTAAGTCAAGGAACTGCATTATCAAGGTTAAAAAACAGCAATTAACAAGGTACTACAAATTAATATCCAAGGTACTACAAGTTAATATCCCCTTTGAATTGAAGAAAGAAGGAAAGAAGAGATGTAAAATGAAAACAAGCTCTGCAATTCACAAACTGAAATTATACTTAATATGTAGTAACTTAGTATAGCTGCAGCTTGCACCCATCCAAAATAATGCAGAATTGCAAATTTTAGCAGAGCAAAGCCAACAAGCAGCCCTGCAAGAGCATACAGATCTAAACATATTAACTCAGCATCACCCAAAGCTCTAGAAAAAATGTCCCCTGCATGTTAATAAATATGACTCACTATGTTTCTTTTAATAAAACCTAGGTAACTGGATGGTTATTCACACATTTATTCCAGGAGTCACTCATATGCCCCTTCTGGATAAAGAAGCTTTGGCCTGAGGAACAGTATTTGCAAGGCACAAGTGATCATCAGATTCAATGGCCTTGGAATGCATATGAATACATGAATCTGCAAATTGACCTAATTATTAAAATGGCTTTTCATTACTAATAAAATTGTCAGCTGTGTTTTCTGCCAAAGCATCCCAAAAACAAAACCAAATGATCATCATTGACAAAACACATAATTATAAATGTAAAAAAATAACATTTACTTCTGTTTCAGTAAGAACAAATATGAAACATTCACTACGTCATTCTATAAACCTTGACTGGGAAATTCAAACTACTTAGTTTAATGCCTTACTTTTTATGGTGAATTTGTTTCTTATGTCCCCGTCTACATAACTGGCCAAGTAGTTCCTGATCTTCAATCCAACTGGCCCATTTGTTCTGTGGGGTGAGAGATTGGCATCCCTGGACTAGGTGAAAGATCTATGGCCCATTAAATTCTTGCCGGGTACCCACCTGGCCCATTAATTCTCCAACAGTGAGAATCGGGTGGTACAAAATAGGCCAGCTTACTTTTTCAGCAGGCTAGAATATCCTTTCCTGTGGAGTACACTCTTCCTCACCTTGTCTGTCACATCTCCATTGCATGTTGCCAGCCAGGAGTATATTTCCACATGCTCACTTGGTTATGTGCATACACATGATGGCAGTGTGTGCTCAGAGGTTCATGCTCCATCAGTGTAACACTTAGTGTTCCTGTTAGGTGTCACTCACGTGGTAAGTGAGAGCTGCCACCTACCCCCAAGTTGGATTAGCCAGCAGTGGTCACTCACTATCATTGTCCATAGCCAGCTCCATAAAGTGCCTGAACTGCTAACCAAACTTTGATTTTCAAGGGCATAGTCATGGCTTTATCTCTTTATTGCATTAGAACTGCCATTAATGGTGATTTCTATCCCTTCTTTATTTTTATTTTCCCATTTCTATAGTAAACAGTTCAGAATGTTCCTTTTACAGGTAGTGAGTCTTTTGCATAGCTAAGTATTGCTTATTGCCGTTATATGATGTGACATTTTGAAAATAGGAATCTTTATGAATCATAGTGTCTCCTTTTGCCAAGACTCAGTGAACTAACTATAACAGTCAGGCTTTCCAAACTGCTGATAGTTATATCAACTGGTGCACAGTTCATCTAAATGCAAAAAAATGAATAGAGATTGAAAAAAAAAAGATATTTTGCAAAGGAACTGTACTTTCTGTATCCCAAATTTGGGGCTCCATCTTGACACCCCTAATATTTAATTGTACTGACTCCAAGGTCAAACAACTGCAGAATAACATGGAACACTTGGTTAGAGTAGAATTTGCCTTTTCATTTTACTCCTGCTTATCAAACCCTGGAATCAGTATATTAATACACAAAGAGTATGTTCAATAAAACAACGGCTGACACATTGGTGAGCTACCACTTGTTTTATTGGGTTTCTTCGATGAGCTCCTCTTCAGCTTCCATATTTATTATTTGGCCATTGCTCTGAATCCTCACCTTGGAGTCCTCCCACTGTGTTTCCTTGATTGTCATGATATGTGCATAACTGTCATGAATGTAGTCATCAGTTACCAGTACCTTAAGTATGTGCAGTCATTGTTTAACTTCTTTTCTAGTTTTTGGCACACACACCTGGTCATGCGAGACATATTAGAGATGACTAAATGCCATTTTCTTTCAGTCTCTTAATTGTTCAACTTTCTTGTGGGCTTTGCAGAGTTTAAGACAGAACCCTTCTACAAATTATCTTCTATATTTTCCCAACTCACCATCCTATAATATTCACTATTTTTATAAGCTATTCTTTTGTCCTAACTGACTTTGTGACTATTAAAATGTGACATAGAAAAGTACAATTCACTGCACAAGAATGAGAGGGGATGTACATGATTTCTCTCATTATTTTTGTAATTGTTTCTGAGGCAAATGTCCTTGATAGTTTTGGGAAACCAAAGTATCCTAATATTATTGATTCTGAACTTGTTTTGTAAGTCATCACCATTGTTATTAAAGTCTCTCATTGTGTTTTTTAGCTATATAAACCTGTCAGCCTTTCTAGGTTGGTCACAATAAAGCTATTCATGTTCTCCAAAGACCCATAATTTATTTGCCACTACCACAAATTTTTATTGGTGGTTAGAAACATTGGCATGATAGGCCTCTGCCTCATGGATAAGTAATGACAATAATTTGAATATTCAAATCATGCTATCCTCTGGTGTTATTGCTTTAAGCTTAATAAAGAGTCTTTGTGTTTTGAGTTCATCTGTTTTGTTCTCATCAAGTGAGATGAAAAAGTAATAAAAATAACTGTATTGCGCCATTGGATTCACAGAACAGAATTTTCCTGCCATTTTCACTGGACCATCCCCCCCCCCCCACACACACACACACACACACACACACACACACACACACACACACACACACACACACACACACACACACACACACACAAAACAACATACAAAATATTTTGAATCCATTTATCTTTCCATTTAAACATTTTTGCAAAATGATTTTTTTCAAGTATCACTTCTACAAAGCTGAAAAAATGCAGCACATTTCATCATGCCCTTGATCAAATTAACCAAAGCTATATCGATATGAGGTAAAAATAGGCAGGCAAGCAATACACTACCATAAAGGGGTTGGGAGGGTGGCCTAATAGTTAAGGTGTTTGCTATACAAACACAAGATGCAGGGTTTGAGTCTCACAAGGGATAATTGGCTAGGTTTAAAATGGCTCACAAGGGCAGTTAACTTAGTACTAATCTATGAACCTATGAACATTCTGTAACTTGTGTTAGAAACCACAAACAATGTCCAGCACTGCATGGAGTTAATAGTAAATGATATCACATACACAGAACCTGACGACAAAGCCAGTGTACTTATAAATTCAGCTGTAACTTCATACACTCTTCCAGACATTCCCAGATCACATGCCCACATCTAAATCTACCCCTTCTATCTCTCAAGAACAAGTCCTCAAAGCACTTTGCAAGACCAAGAACACAGCTTCTATTGAGCTGAATAACATATATGGGTGCCTACTGAACCAGGGCCTGTCTAACCCTATAAACAGGCTACTCAATATCAGTCTCCAAAACAGGCTTTGTGCCAGATGAATGAAGAAGAGAAATAGTCATACCCCTGCACAAACGTGGGGCATCAACAGACCTGGGTAATTATAGACTCAGGCATCTTCCCAGCCTCATCTGTAAGTCCTATGGAAAGGATCATTATGTTATTAATGTAGGTAACCTATAAACTCTTGAGCCAAGCCAGTGCAATTTTGTCAAGGGCAGATCCTGCCTGCTTAACCTGGTTGACTACTATTAGAAAGTTACTGAAGCAATGGAGGAGAAAAAATCAATACACACCACATATCTAGACCTCTAAAATGCATTCAATACCATCCCACACTCAGGTGTTGTTGAAAAACTGTCCCAGTTTAATGTTACTCTCTATGTAACTCATTGGACAGAAAATTGGCTCACAAATAGAACCCAGGAATTAGGGTAGGCAGCTCTACCTCCTCCAAAAGATCTGTCATTCATGGACTACCTCACAGTTCACTTCTTGGGCCACTACTCTTTGGCATTTACTTCTCAGAGGTGACAGCTAATGTAAAGGGTTTTTAGCTGTTGAAATTTGAAAATGACTGTAAACTTGGCGTTATCATAAAGTATACAGAAGACACCAACATCCTCCAGGATAGTTTTTCTCAAAGAAATAGCTAGTGTCATAACTGTGGACTAATTCTACATGCCAAAAATGTATAATATTCTCCTTTGGCAAGCATGACATCCTGTATAGCTATCACATCAGCAACATACCACTGAAAATTGTTTGGTTGCTAGGGACCTGGAAACCTATGTGAACAACAAATAGTCCGTTGATCACCATGTATCCACCGTTGTAAGAAAGTCCTTTTTTCATTACACAGTTATTAGTAAGGGTATGGCATCTTGGTCAGGGATGTTTTCATTCAACTGTATTTGGCATTTATTAGGCCAATCATTAAGTATAGTGTCCCCTTCAGTATGTACCTGTCCAGACACATAACAAAGCATGTATGACATCAACACTTTCTCTCCAAGAAAATTAAGGGCCTAAATCATAAAAACTAGACTGACCATATCAAAGTCTTATCCTTCTTCTCTGTATCATACAAGCAGGCTACTGAGGGATGATTTCTGCCTTCCATACAGAGCCTCAACAGACTCAACCCTCTCTGATCTACTGGACATACTCAAGTCCAATACTGGAATAAAGACCTGCTCGAGAGATCTTAATCTCTTCTGCAATATAAATAGAATATGTTGTAGATATAGATATGTATCCCAGAGAATACTGTTTCTTTGGAATTGTCTTCCTTTCCACATAAGGCAAAGTACTTCCATTATCCTATTCAAATATGATCTAGATGGATGGAAAACCACAAATTCATTCCTGGTTTACCACCCTTGTCCTTTATGGTTGGGACAACATTTATATTTATTTATTATTTATTTATTTGCAGTTTGTTTGCCAGGATGGTCCATTGGGCCATGAGGAGCCCATTTTCAATGAGTCTTGGAGAGAATAGCTCCAAAAATACAAATGTTATAAGTTACAAGATTACACAAATATAAGAATTACAAAATATGAGAGAATTTAAAAATACAGAGTTAAAAAGTTGAAAAACTTGGCATTTGGAGGAGCAAAAATTAATAAAATATAATAAAAAATTATTTGCACCAAAATTAGGCTTTTTATAAAGTATCTAGTTCCTGCAGTTTCTTACTGAGAGTAGTAAGACTATGGGGGGCTAACAAGTGTATTAACTAAAAGGAACTAACTGTAGTCAAGGAAGCTATGAAGGATTGGAACAAGAGCATTCCCATTTTGAAGTCAGGTATGTATGAAGTAGAGTTTTGAAGGCAGAGAGACTGTTATTGTTACAGATGAGAGGTGGGAGAGAGTTCCAATAGCGAGTGAGAGAGAAGGATAGAAGATGTTTGCCTGGTGGACAGGTGGGTTTGTGTAGTTCAATTAGATTTTGGAAGTTAGATCTTAGGCGTCTATCAGGAACATGCATTTGGAAGGTAGAGGCAAGGGAGGGGCAGAGGGAGGGGGTGAAGATAAGTTTGTGTGCTTGAATAAGTTGAATATAGGTGAGATAATTAGGTAGTTGAAGCCAGTTGAGTTGATGTAGAGGAATACAATGATGGGTAGTGGATCTGTGACCTGTTGCAAATTTAGAAATGTTGTAGTAACAGGAGGATAGTTTTGACTTGAGGGAAGATTGCAAATTAGTAAAGATAGAGGCACCATCTAAGAGGGAAGGGATAAGGTAAGTGGTAGCGAGACCAAGCCTAGTGGAGAGAGAGAGAGATGTAATGGTTGTGGTGGTAGAGCATACCGAATTTTTTTTTATATTTACTTGGTGGTGACTTTCGAACTTTAACTGATCATCGATGATGACTCCTAGTAGTTTAGCAGTGGACAGAATTTCAAGAGGAGTATTGATTTTGGCTGGTGATGACAAGTGAATTTTTATCTAGGGTGGTAGTTTTTGCAGGGGTGAATATAAGTTTGGTCTTGGTTGCATTGAGTGCTAGATGGTTATCTAACATCCATTGTTCAGTCGAGCAGAAGGCATCCTGGGTTAATTTTATTAATGAGGAAGTAGAGGTGGCAGAGAAGATTACCATAGAATTGTCAGCATATTGGATAAGGCTGGCATTAGGGATGGCATGATAGAAGTCATTAATGAAAATATTAAATAGAAGGGGACCTAGAATTGAGCCTTGCAGTACACCTGTAGGAATATCTAGGAAAGGTGAAGTAGCTTTTTTCCATTTGACTGCTTGCTGCCTATTTGCTAGGTAACTAGCGAACCAACTGACAGAGGAGTGGGATAGATTTAGTTTAGAGAGTTTAGCAAGCAGAAAGTTGTGATAGATGGTGTCAAAGGCAAGAAAGGTCGAAGACGATAGTAGACACAACATGACCAGAGTCCCAAGACTTGTTAACAGTTTCTAGGAAGGAAAGGAGAGTGGTAGTGGTGCTATGGCTGGGTTGGAATCCATGTTGAGTGGGAGTGAGGTCATTATTTATGAGATAGGGTAGTAGTTGTTGGTGAATACATTTTTTGAGAAGTTTTGAAATAGGGGATAAGACAGTGATAGGTCAAACGTTTGGGATATCATTGTTGTTTCCCCCTTTATGGAGTGGAATAATAAAGGCTTTTTTCCAGAGCTGGGGAACATGGCATTCAGAAATTGATTTATTTATTAGGATACAGATAGGGAAGGCAATGGTTTCAGCGGCTATTTTTAGGAAGTAGGAGGGTATCTCATCAGGGGCATTAGAGCATGGTTTCAAGTTTAGAAGAATTGTTTTATGGTAGAGATGGAAACAGGGTTCATGCAGAAGGGAGATGGTTGGGGGCTGGAGTTGCTAGAGGAGAAAGGGGTGAGTGGGGGTGGATGTGGGGATGCAGAATTTTTGGCGAAGGATGTTGTTAGTTTGGCTATAGAGTCAATAAAGAATGACTTGAATTGGGTAGCTAAATCCAAGTCAGAGGCATTTGGGTTAGGGCAGGTGTTTTCTTTTTCCCTGGGTTGAGTAGAGATGAAATTCCCTCCCAGATTTTTTTAGGATTGGTGTAATGATTAGTTTGGAGTGTGGAATAATAGGCTCTGTGGTCTGCTATAATAAGTATTTTTTGCTTGGTTGTGAAGTGATCTGTATTCATTAAGGGTGGTTGTAGTTAGTTTTGGGTTGTGTTTCCAAGCTTTATCTTGGAACCACATGGTAAGTAAGGTATTCTTAGTTAACCATAGTACAGAATTACTTTTTATGCATTTTATTTTCCTGGAAGCAAAGGAATCAAGCAAGTTTAAGAAAGTTGTACTAAAATAGGTAACAGCACTATCTAGGGATAGAGTTTTTAGTGGATTCCAGTTTGTTCTTTTTAGTGCATTTGAGAATGCATTGGGGTTAACTTTTTTTAGGTTCTGGGTAGAGGTATATGTGTGGGACAGTTGTAGGGAAGAGGGAAGGCATTGGGCAAAAGTGGGAAGATGGTCACCTAGTGGGTCAGGAAGGATACCACTGTTAGTGATGTAGTGGGGATGACTAGAATCCAATCTGGGATGCTTCCAGAGAGGAAGCCTTTGGATGGTCTAGTTGTTTAGTTAATAAGTTGAATGAAGTTGTAAAGATTTATATTTAGGGGGTTGGTTGGAGATTGAATTGTGGCCCAGTTAATATTAACATCACCCAGGATTATAGTTTTGTTTGTGATATTGGCAGAGAGCCAGAAGAAAATGTCTTTGAGTATTGGGATGTTGTTTCCAGAAGGATGTAAAGGGTGACAATGCAGATGAGTTTATGTTTGTTTACCTGAAGAAAGACTGAGATTAATTCAGCATTACCAAATTTGGGAATAGATTTGGAGTAGGGGGAAGCTATGAGGGATGAGGAATAAAGGAGGGTAACACCTCCCCCTTTTTATGAGTTCTATCTTTTTTAATGATACAGTAGTTGGGTGGTATCAATTCTGAGTCTTTTATATGCAGTTTAAGCCAGGTTTCAGAGATACACAGAATATTAGGTTAAATATGGAGAAGCCAAGCTTGAAGGCTAGGGATTTTGTTACAGATACTCTGAGCATTTAGAGCTGTGAGATGGAGGGATCTACCAGCTGAGTGAGGATGATGAGGTGAGGAGGTTGAGCTGAGAGAGGGAGAGGGACCGGGGTTTGGGTGTATGTCACCAGAGAGTAGGGTAGAGATAAAGTGCTGAATGTGGGAGAAGAGATATTTAAATAGCATAAAACCTGATTTATGGGTTGTAAGTTTTATAGAAATGTAGCTACAATAGATGGGAGTATTCTGATATGAGTTTAAAGAGAAACAGCATGGTAATGTTGAGGAAGTAGAGGCTAGGGGATATGCAAGTTGTTGTATATGCATGTTTTGCACAGTTGGAAGTAGTTGTATGTAAAGGGGGAGTGTGATTAGTATAGAGAGGTCTGGTGAGATAGTTTAAGTAGGATAAGGTGATAAGAAGTAGTAATTGTATTAGAACTGAGGCCGGTTTGGAAGGCATGGTATTAATTTGGGTAATATTTGAGAGTGAGTTTTGGCTCAGGTATAGGGAGAAATAATGTTTAAAGAGTTTGGATTTAGTGATGTGAAAGGGGGTGGAGTTGGAGCTGGACAGGAGAGGATAGCTTGATTGTGGGTGGGGTGGATTGGTTGGTTGTGGGAGGAGGTGGGTGTGGTGTATCAAGTATAGGTGTAGAGGTGCTGGGTAGGTGGCATTTTGGGGCAGGGTAGGGGAGCAGAGTGATCCCACAGGGTGAACAGAGTGGGTAGAGCCAAGGAGAAGGAAAAACAAGTCAGCGAGGAAACAATCAGTGAGATGGATAGCAAGCCCAAAGGTAAGATAGACACAGAGGTGAAGCACTGGTTTACTAAGTGAGACAAAGGGGGAAGTAAAGAGGTTTACAGAGGTTTAGAGAGGGATGGTAGATCAATAGTAGGATAGATGAATGTAAGACTATAAATGTTTTTGTAAGAGTATGCTCAACAAGGTTTTAAGGTTGAAAGTAATTCTGCTACAAATATGCAAAATAAATAAGGTATAAAATAAAGCTTGCTTAAATGTAGAAATAGAGTTTAGTAATATGTGATTAGCATCGATACTAAATGCCTGTGGCTTGAAAAAATAAGGAATTTACTTCACGGAGATGTTTTCCTACAAAATCAGCAAGAGTGTATGTATTTTACATTGTCAGAAAGAGAGCTGAGCTCTTACAGACTTAGCAAAAATGTAAAAAACAATTCTGTATGCATTTCACATTGTCAGCAAGAAAGTCAACCTGCTTCCTTAAAGAACGGACATGTTTCTAACAGGAAAACAATTTGGACATGTTTTTATCACATGACATTGTTAAGCAAGGACGTTTGAATGGACATGCTTTTATCAAGTCAGCATTTGCACAAGATGGTTCCTTAAAATACAATATCAGCATTGTTTCTCTACAGGATAAAACATATTTTCTTGCAAACATCAGCAAACAAATGTCTCAATTCAAGTCTAAAATAGAATACCAAGAAGAAAAACAGGATGTAAAAACACTATAAAGAGACTATAGCAGATACAATTGTTAGAGGCATTTGTGTAGGAACACTCTTGCTCCAAGGCAATATTGTATTTCTCACAACATCCATGCTGTTTGAGAAGTAAAGTAGAACAGTGCCTGAAGCTGTAATGGTATTTCATGTGATTTGTTATAAAAAGTTATTTATTAGTTACTGCTCTTAAAGTGACAGAGTTTGGTGCTGCATCAGTGTACATTCTGCAAGTTTTGTGGGCAACAGACTGTGAACGCAATTATAACTAAACTTTGATTTCAGCAGAATCCAGCCAGCAAGACCTTAGTGTCCTATGAAGACTTCAGATCCATCACCGTAAGTAGCACCATAATAATTATTTTTTCAATGGTGAGCCTACCTGCATTCAAACACAGGGGGAGTGATCCTGCAGAGGGTCACTTCAGTGAAGTTGCAGTAACTAACATTTGTACATATGTGTAAATCCTAAACAGAAATACTCCAGTTTATACAGCTTGCAACTTGCAGCAGTAAAGTTTCTCAGGCGTATGAATCCAGACTGAGCCTGCAGTGCAGGAAAGTCACAGTGCCATAAATTTTCCAGGAAAGGTGGACATCTACTTGTTACAGCAGCCCACTGCCTGCTATAATTCACCAGCTTCCCGAGTGACTCTGAAAAAACCTTCCAGCCATCTGCAACAACAGTTTGATCACCTGGCTTCTTGCAAAGTGGTGTGGTAAGACCTTTTTTCTGTGTCACATTTTTTAGTATGGATGCTATTAGACAGAATTCAAGCAGGTGTAAGCCAAGCTTTTCTTTTAATGTAGCAGAACAACCAGATAAAATATGGAGTAAACTGCAATGCTGGTATACACAGCACATTAGTAAATGTAAAACCTTACTAGGGCAAGTTGATAGTAAGGCATTATGCAAATGGATTGCAATATTTGACTGGTACTTCAGACAAAATCATATGTGGTATGACAAATTTTAACTGTGTAAATCATTTAAACTACTTTCTGTGTACAATGTCATAAAAATTATTGCATGACATTATTCAAAGGTTAGACTGTGCAAATGAACATTTTAATGGTAAAGAACCAGGAAACGTTTATATGCTTACATTATATTCAGATGTTCTGCCACCACTTGTGAATTTTTTTTATTTCAGAGTTACAACAGTCAAATCAGTTATTTACAGAAACTTTAGTACATTTTGTTACAAAAGAATGTAATAAACTTCTAAAAGACAGACACAATAAATTTAGAAAGTTTAGACAAGTTATACAAACATTTTTTCAAAAGTGCATAAGAGTTTTAGATTCAGCAGAACAGGTTACTGAGACATATCAAACAGACCATGCAGCATTACAGGAAACTCTTGAACAGCAGTTACAGAATAAAGTAAAGAAATTATCTGAACTGACAGAGACTGACTTCCTGCATACAACAGCTGAGCTTATGAAAACATTGCAAAAGAGCAGGAAACCACATCTGATCTGTACAAAAAAAATACATTTTGCAATATGCTTGTGTTTTGACAATGGTTAAGCATATATGGCAGGATCTGATGTATGGACAAATCATTCTCAAATGTTTTAAAACTTTCATTCAGTTAAAGTAAAACACTTATTAGTACTACAGTAAAGTAGAGTGCATGACTGCCATTCTCATAGCATATTCAAAAGGTAAACAAAACAGTTCTAGTGCATAAAAATCAAATGAGAGTAGTTAATAACAGTAAAAATCTAAAGTCACAAGACTGACATACATGTATTTTATTTTCATCTAAAGTACAATGCACAAGAGCAAAAGGCAGACAACAGCAAATGTAAATAATGCAAATAAGCATGTGCTAGTTAAGTGAATATCTATTTTTGTTTTTTACAATTTTTTATAATTTTATAATAACACCACACCAAGTAAAAGCTCTGATAGACAATTTTAAAAAAGAAATAAAATCACAGATTGTATTAGTCAAGCAGTCTTGTATGTTAAATAAAATAAAAAAATACTGGAATCCAAGTTAAAAAATATGTAAGCTAATTGTAAAATAATGTCTATTTATGTAGTATAAATGCATAGTTATGCAAGTTGTAAATATAATACTGTGTTTTTTACAACTGCACTCTAATATCAAGCTGCAAGTGTATTAACAGATGATTAAAAGAAAAATTCTAAAAGGGTTAACTATAGTTTACAGAGACTAAAATGTGAGCTCAGACCTTCCCAGACTGGAGGAATAGTTAGAGGAAATGTTAGGCAGGTAAGGTAAAAAACAAGACTGATTGCCAGACAAGTGGCTTGAGTTTTCTAAAACATTATTGTTATTAAAACATAATTGTTAAAGTGTTCACATGCAACAATATTTGGTAATTGTAATAAAATGACACAATTGTGCATACATGTAATTAATAATCTGTTTGCATGTAAATGTTAAAAGCAAAAAAAAAACTTGGTTACATCAAAGTACAGCCAGCAAATGGGCCATAATATACATAAAATTCAAATAAATTATGCAGGAGGGTATAAATACCTACTAGTAGTAGTAAACAGCAAAAGCTTTTCATAATCAAATCAGACAAAGGTCCATAATTTGTTAGTAACCTAATAAAGCAAATGTATAACCAAAGTGTTGGTCTGACATACATTATGTTCTCACAGCATAAAGCAAATAAACAATAGTGCAGTACTACAGGGGGAGGGGTACTTTCTCAGTTTTACACTGACTGTATAAGCAGTACTGCAGAAAGGTCTAAAATAAAGCTACAGGAAGAAAAATAATATATCATACCTTCTTGACAATACTTTTTTAGGGGGAGGGGAAAACAGGTATTAGTGCATTAGAAATACTGGTAAACACATTAAACCTGACAGGATAAGCTATTCTACAAGTTGCTAATAACTATTATGCTAACTAATAGCTATTATGCTAATTATTATTGTATGTTTTATGTTTTTGGTAAGACAATGTTGGTATACAAAAAGCATGAATGTTTCTGATTGTTGGGTAGGTAGTTGCCTCTGGTGGCAATTCCACTAGATACTTCTAAAGAGACATAAGAATTTTTCAAAATTTTGCTTGATGTTAATGTTACTAAATTTGTAGATTAGACTAAATGTACTTTGCAGTTTTTGTATGTGCAAATGCAAAAGAATTCAGTGTAAATAAAATTAATGTCTAATAAACATGTGTGAAAAAACATGTTTAAAAAATTGGTTCAGGGTACCTACTATATTGAAATGCATGAGTAGCAAACAGTCTGCATAGATATATACTGTATAGAACACATTGTAAAGTAACAAGTTCAAAAGTAATTTGTCAAGTTGTAATTTTATCACTAATTGTAATTTTATCACTGGTTTTTAGACCATCATTTTATCCATACCAGTATCGGTTACCCCAGTTAGAGGAAAATTATATTAAAATATTGCACTCATATAGCTAATGGACTAATATGTAAACAGCATTCTTTAGTTCATTTCACTGTCAATTAAAGTTTATGGGCAGCTCAAAATTATGACCACAATGTTATGGTTAAAATGACATTGCTTGCAGTAGCACATAGTTCTTGTCTCTTATAGATATTAGTCTATTTCTAATCTTTTGGTATAAAATTATTAATAAAAGTAAACAGTTAATTCAACAGTTGCAAAGAGTTAATAAAAAAGTTCTAAGTCATAAATTGGGTTCTGTGATTGCAAGAGAACAATTTAATTAAGTTAAAAAAATAAAACTAAAGCAGACACAACCCATAACTGGTGAAATATTTTCACAGAATGATCTGCAAGAAAGAAGTTGTGAGACTAAATTATACACTCAGTTCTGGTGTTAATACTTTTTATCATTGTATTAACTGTGTAAAATTCCATTTTGACTTTTCGTAAAAAAAAAAGATACATATCAGTATACATTCAGTTTTGGTAGTAATACTTCATATCATTGTATTAACTATGTAAAATTGCATTTTGATTTGCATCAAAAGAAGACTAAAGGTTTTGTTTCCTAATGTGTTTTCTATTTAATCTGATGAAAAATACATATAAGTATAAAGTGTTTTGAGTATATTTAAAAAGAGGGAATTATAAGAGTAAGCTCAACAAGGTATTAAGGTTGAAAGTAATTCTGCTACAAATATGAAAAATAAATAAGGTATAAAATAAAGCTTACTTAAATGTAGAAATAAAGTTTAGTAATCTGTGATTAGCATCCATGCTAAATGACTGTAGCTTGAAAAAATAAGGAATTTACTTAATGAGCATGTTTTCCTACAAAATCAGCAAGAACGTATGCATTTTATATTGTCAGCAAGACAGGTGACCTCTTACAGACTTAGCAAAAATGTAAAAAACAAATCTGTAAGTATTTCACATTGTCAGAAAGAAAGCCAGACAGCTTCCTTAAAGAATGGACATGTTACTAACACGAAAACAATATGTACATGTTTTTATCATATGACATTGTTAAGCAAGGAAGTTTGAATGGACATGCTTTTATCAAGTCAGCATTTGCATAAGATGGTTCCTTAATAAACAATATCAGCATTGTTTCTTTACAGGATAAAACATATTTTCTTGCAAACATCAGCAAACAGATGTCTCAATACAAGTCTAAAATAGAATACCAAGAAGAAAAACAGGATGTAAAAACACTATAAAGAGACTATAGCAGATAAAATTGTTAGAGGTATTTGTGTAGGAACACTCTTGTTCCAAGGTAATATTGTATCTCTCACAAAATCCATACTGTTTGAGAAGTAAAGTAGCACAGTACCTGAAGCTTTAACGGTAGTTTGTGTGATTTGTTATAAAAAAGTTATTTATTAGTTACTGCTCTTAAAGTGACAGCATTTGGTGCTGCATCAGTGTACATTCTGCAAGTTTTGTGGGCAACAGACTGTGAATGCAACTATAACTAAACTTTGATTTCAGCAGAATCCAGCCAGCAAGACCTTGGTATCTTATGAAGACTTCAGATCCATCACAGTAATCAGAACCAAAATAATTATTTTTTTCAGTTATGGCTGATTCTGAGTTATTTATAGTTAAATCATAAGAGCTAAAAAACATTGCAATGCTAATGTGGACGAACGGATGGGAAACCAGAAATTCACCTTGGGTTTAGCACCCTTGTATTTTATGGATTTGGGTAACATGTAAATGTTCTGCCTGCCTCTGGGTAATTTTTACTTAAATTACAAGGGTTAAAACATCATTGTTTCAACAATAATGGAGATGAAATAGAAAGCCATGAGTTGTCCAGGAAATACATACTATTGAAACTCAAACTTCAGGTAGTAGTGCCTTGGAAGCATGAAACAGATTCACAGGTTCATAGGAACTTACAAGGCTATGGATCTGTTGGGGATCTTTAGAAGCCTAGATCTGCATTTTCATCATTTCCACTATGTTTCACATTTGTATCTTTTTCTATTTGATTTGCATTTTATCTTGCACAATTCCATTTCTTCAGTTAATTATCGTAACTTTGTACCTACGACTTTATTTTCCCTGCAGATCTCCACAGCATTCAAGTGAGGTTACTGCTGCTTCTCTTAATAGTGTACCCTTATTTCATAATTTCTTACATCACAGATTATTGTATCTATTATTAAAGAATCATACAACTAAACAATTTCGCAATCTTTTAACTTAATTGTTTGAGCTCAGTAAAATTAGCAACTGCAGTCAGTGCCCTTAATAAGAACAAATGGTAAATTTATAAGCTACTCTCAAGTTGTTGCCATTTTGTTTTTTACTCTTCTTCTTCAAGAAAAGTTAAAGTATTAAATGTCATTAATGCCTCTCCCCAGTAGCCCACAGCAATGTGGCATGCTCTACCTTATTAGTCTTCTCAGCCAGACCGCCTGCATGTAGTAAAGAATAAATCAAATTTTTAGATCTAAAACTTCCTTTCTACTAAATTGTCATTTACTAAGAGTGTCCTGGATGATTGCAGTGGAGCAGTTTTATAAACTATGAGCTACATGTCAATACTTCTAACTACATAAACTTTAAAAAACAATTATTTTATTTTTTACGTTTATGAATAAACTTCTTCACTTCTGACACAATGTAATACTTGGATGGTCATCAGGGTGCTTAATAAAGAGCACCAATACTATGGATACGTTTCCAGCCTACTTGTGGTATTAAGCCTGACTTCCTTTTAGAAAGAAGTATACCACATTACATCTAATTTCCTGTAGCTAGACCTTAACATATTTAAAGATCTATGCTTTTCTATGCCAGAATTTGCTCCTCGGTACAAATTAAAATCACCACTTGCTATAGTTGGGGGGCAACTGAGGATTTAAACCATTTCATGCACTTTGTACTTTCCAGACATGGAAATGCAGTTGTCCTTGACTGTTATTTATTGCTTTCACATGGTTTTTCCTATTTTATTTATTTGATTTACTTATTTTGACATTTATTAACTGGGTATGTACAACTCAGCAATAGCCCATTTACAGCGGAGGTTCAGGGCAAAGCCCCATATAAAAACAATTACAATTACAGACATGTTCATAAAATGGTTGCAAACAGAGGATAACAGAATTTACAGGATATTTAACTACATAGAATATAGCTTAGAAGTTTAAATAAATACATATACGTTAATAGAGCAAAATAGTTAATTAAGAGGTGGGACTCAGTAGGTTGGGAGGAAGAAGTAAATGGTAGTAGTAGGGAAATTATAAGATAGGCATAGAAGAAAGAGAAACCAAGTTTTAGAAAAGTTTAAGTCTGAAGGAAGGGAAATAGAGAGGGAAATAGAGTAGATAAGATGAGTAGAGTAAGAAGATGAAGTTAGTAGACAAAATCAGTTAGTAACTGAAAAATGTCATGATGGGTTTTGGTATGAACAGATCCACGAGTTTCGTAGTGCTTCCTTTAATACATAAGACAAATGAATAGCTATACAAGTGTTGTCCTATTACTTTCTTAGGCTTGTGGATAGCTAAGAGAAATTGATCAGAGCTCCGCAGAGAGTGGGACAGGGTGTAAAGTGAAATAATGGAAAAGATGACTGGGTAGAAAGACGGTTTGTTAAGGATAGAGTGAATCAGTGACAATTGAGGGTGTAAGAGTAGATAGGGGAGTTCAAGCCAGTGAAGAATTCGTAAAGAGAGGGAGTGGTGAGAGTTGCAGGGTTGATTAGCAGCAAAACTTGCAACTTTTTTATAGGTTACTGGCCTCAATCGAGGATTGTACATTGGTTAAGATTGAGGAGGCAGGGTCTATATCAGAACATCGAAGTATTAAAACTTTGAATGTTCTGATATCGAACACTATTCAGCGAATGCTAAGAATAGCCAAGCTGCAGAACAGTGAATTCTTTCCTCAGGAAAGAATTTAGTTGGCCGTTTCTGTGGCTTCGCTATTCTTAGCAATGTGGTGGAAGGTTACGGGTTGGGTTCAGGTAAGTGTGCGATTGTTTGTAGGTTAGGGTTAGGGGCAGGTTAAGTGAGTTAGGGTTAGGGCATGGGTTAGGCATGTGCGCGATAGTAACAGACTTTAGGGTTAGGGTTTGGGTTAAGGTAAGTGGGTAGATAGTAGTGTATGTTTAGTTTAGTGTAGCGTTAGATGTAGAAATTTAAGTGTATGTGTGTGGCTGCTGTTTGTTTGATGTGCTTGTGTTATGTGTATGTGTTTTGGAGCAGCACATTTTTTCCATGGGAAAAAATGTGCTGTTCTAAATGTTCAATATTTTCATGTTTAGATGTTTTGGGGCCAATGAAATAGCATTCGCTATTTTCATTTTTCAATAACATGATATAAACTTGGGAGGTATACAGGAGGGAAGGAAGGAGGTAGGCATGAGCAAGAGAAACTCTTGATTCAATAATGAGTTATTTTTTTATTTCTGTAATGCTGTCCAAGTTTTGATGTGTCTTCTTAATACAGTTTAATACATTCATATAAAATTTAAGTTGGTCATCTATGATTGCACCCAGTAGCTTAGTGTGAGTTCCAACATTTATGACAGTGTTAAGTGATAAGATGGTAAATGGTGTTTTATGATAGAAAAGAAGTTTAATCAGAAATAGGAGAATTTTTTTGGATTGAGTATGAGTTGATTGTTGGAAAACCAATTTTCCACAGAGTGAAAGGAGTTTTGAGTAATTGAGTGAAAGTCCAAGATATTGTCAGAGGTAGAGATGATAGTGGAATCATCAACATATTGTATGAGAGTGGAGTGGGAGCAGGAGGTATGAAGACTGTTGGTAAAAATGTTGAAAAGTAGTGGTCCAAGGATGAATCCTTGGGGTACACCCATGTTGAAGGACAGAAAGAATAAGGAAGAGAGCCATTTGACAGATTGTTGCCTATTGGAGAGGTAGCTAGAAAACTAATATAGGGTAGGGTTAGAGATATTGAGATCAGCCAGTTTGGAAAGAAGCAGGGGATGGGAGACATTGTTAAAGGCTTTGGAGAGGTCCAGGAAAAGACAGGAGACTAGTTTGTTGTCTCTGGCTTGGGAGATTGTTTGAGTGAAGGAAGTTAGAGCAATGGTAATGGTATGGTTTGGTTGGAAGCTGTTTTGGGTGGGCATGACTTTATCTACAACTGTATTTTCCCTGCAGATCTCCACAGCATTCAAGTAAGGTCACTGCTGCTTCTCTTAACAGTGTACCTTTGTTTGATCATTTCTTACATCACAAATTATTCTGTCTATTATTAAAGAATCATACAAATAAAAATGTCATAATCTTTTAACTTAATTTTTGAGCTCAGTAAAATTAGCAACTATAGTCACTGCCCTTGATAAGAAGAAATGGAAAAATTGTAAGCTACTCTCAAATTGTTGCCATTTTGTTTTTTTTTTTTTCTTTTTCAAGAAAAGTGAAAGTATTAAGTATCATTAATGCCTCTTTATATACAGACTGTAATGCAAAATACAGCATACATATAAGTAATATATAAGTAGTGATTAACACAGTTCCAATGTTAGTGTCCATTCAGAATGAATTAAATCAGTGGTGTCAGTTGAGCTGGGCAAATTCTACCACTGTATACCTTCGAATTGGACAAGTGCAGGAAGGCAAATTTCAGTTGCTGATGCGCACATATAAACGCACACACACACACACACACACACACACACACACACACACACACACACACACACACACACACGCACACACACGCACACACACGCACACACTCTCTCACACACACACACACACACACACACACACACACACGCACACATACACAAAAACATGCAGACTCACATCTACACATAAAGTCATACATATTTACATGTGCATACTCAAACGGATTGTAATTCATAAGCAATCCCTTTTCTGTTAGCATAGGGCTACTTTAAATGTTACATATTGTTATACATTTGTAACACTTAATGTAGCACACATATTTAAAAAAAATCCTCCATGGAAAACTGGCATAACAGGAAAAAAAACATGCTACACTGTCTTCACTGAATCAGTCCAGTGAAGTACCATGTTATGTCTAGCATAAACTGAAACTCCGCCAGTAATACACAGATGTACAACATAATTATTTTATTAAAAGCCAACCACTGGGACGCCATTGTGCATTATGCCTTTTGCATCCTGGCATAACTGAGTAGAATGCATTGCATTTTGGGATCTTTGCATGGACTGCAATGCGTTCTATGCATTGGACTGTATTGTACTCATGGATCATTTCATGTTCTTCTGCCTCCAAGAGTACTACAGAAATACATATATGCCTTGGTCAGTGTTCATTGGAGGGAGGGGCTCTGCTCCTTCCAGAATTACAATGTGCATCGTGCATGTGTAACTGGCACAGGCATCAAACAGTCCATTTCCTTCTAGAAGTATTAGTAGTCAGTGGGTAAGTTAACTATAGTCTCACTAGCATTTCACACTGTTATACCCTGTCACATAACATGACATGGGTGCATGTCCATTTACCCTGACTTGCACTTTGCATTTGGGACTCACTCTGCCACTCTACCAATGGTATTGTACTGTAAAGCAAATGCAAAGGCTATAGTGCAAAACATATCACATAATCTAATATGCTCCATGCCCTTGATATACCTCTGTTCTTAATACCTTGCTTTTTTAATTCCTTGTTGTAAGTTATGAGTTTGGCTTATGTAAATATTTACATAGTGTCATTATGTGCATTCATTCTGTTTTGCTATACTGTTAAACTCTAACTGTGAAATCTCATTGTAATATGTGTATCACTTACTCTGTGAAACTTTTACAGTGTGGCATGTAACCCAGGTTGATCCAGCAGGTGGCAATACTTTAATCAGAGTTCTACCTCAGTAAACAAAATGTAGAGCAGTCAATCAATCAATATGTTTTACATAGTTTTTATGCTATAGAACATAGTTCAGTGAATCTCTCCACACTGTTCTCTTATGCATGGGTGAAAATCTGTATTTATTAACCACTTTGCTTACTAAAATGAATAGCTTGTTTCTGAAAGTGGTGGCAGTTCAATATTGCTGTTATCATTTCATGATTTTTGAACAAACTTTCTATAAATGCATCTAAAATTAATGCACTGCAGTCTTAAAACATATGAAAGTGTCAACTAATTCAGCCTATATTTGCAAATATTTAACTGTGTATTTAATAAAACAGCTTCTTTTTTTAGTTATCTAGGATCTTATAATGAAAATGCTGTCACAGAGTTAAAAGCCTGTAGCACATAAAGAACATGTTATCTGTAAATAACCAGCAACTTAATTCCCTTGTTATCTTGTACTGCGCATGTTACCAACCCTGTTATCATGTCTCATCTCTATACTCACTTCAAGATGATCTGCTACACTGAAAACATTAATTAACAAATGCCACAACGTGTGAAAAAAGTAATTAATCTAGATATTTAGCTGCATTAGAAAGCATCAGAAATAATCATCTAAGGAGACATCTAAAGAGGCTTTCAGTGCCCACTGATGATATGAACAGGGGGTCAGATTAGTAAATCAAAATAATTTTATTTAGCTGACATACTCTGTATATGTGGTACTGACTATTTTTTCCCCTGCATATGCAGGCATTCCAAGTCCTGAAATGTAAAATAATTATATTCTGATGTACCTAATTATTAGAATGTTTATTTTAAAAAAAACTGCTGTTCTTTATAAGTCTTATCACACAAATTCCAAGTATTTGCTCATCTGCCATCAAATAGTAGAATATATCAAAACTACATTTTCTCCATTTCATTATAATCTGTGTTTTTTTCTCATACAGCATCATACTTGAATCATACTAGCTAGTCATTTACAGATAGCAAGCCTTCATCATATTCTAATGATATATCTGATCTATTTAAATATTATACATACCACTGCAATCTACAACATACTCCTACCTTTTCATCCTTTTAATTGTAATATCTCACATTATGTTCTTGCAAGTTTAGATTACCAGACTGCATCTCAGTGTTTACTTTTGTTTTTATTAAGTAGAAGGCCATCAGTGTGCCTTATAATAGGGGCATTCTTAACAATAATATACATTTTAAATTTTTACTCATTCACTCATGTATTCCTTGAGGATGTTCTAATTAAAAGAAAATCCATGCTCAAAACTGAGCAGCAGAAGTAATACAAACACTTATGCATAAATTATCTCTGCTCTATATTGATCAATACATTTATATTTTCAGAAGTTAAATTACTTTTCAAGTGCCTCTCCTAAGCAGATTTTTAAGATCTTACTTAAACCTCACCTTTAAAATGCCCTTCTTCTAATATTTAGGAAGCAAGTGCATTATTGCTCAGAGCCTACAGGCCTACAAATATTTTGATTGACATAAATAATGTAACTCTGTTACACAGACTGTATCCTATCTACATCCTTCCTATAAAGCAGAAAGCAACAGTGGGTACCATGTACCAGATGAGCCATTAGGAATTATATGTATGGAGGAAGCATGATTTTCACTCCTACAAATGAAATTCTTTGATGGGAACTACAACAACTTGGCCACTTTTCTTAAGTCAAATATTTATTTATTTACTGGCTTATGTACTTATTGGTTTTACTTACATATCAAAGCAGAACTCATTTATGCAGATATAGACAACTTAACTAATCTAAACCCCCTCATTTAATTTCTTTTAGGTAAGGTCCTGCCTTCTGAACCTAATAAAATTCTTTGTAAAGGTTACAGTCAGCAAACAGAGGTCATTCCAAGCGCACTGTTTATCTTCACCTAGGCCAGTGATGGTGAACCTTTTGGGTTTTGTGTGTCAAAAGCTCCTGGCACAAAATAATTCAGTGCATGTCACATGAGCAACGAATGCAAAAGCAGTGTCTTTGGTAACTCGGGTATTGGTGATCGCTGGTATGTCACCCAAAACATCATGGTGTGTGTCACCTTTGACACGTGTGTCATAGGTTTGCCATCATTGACCTAGGCAAAGCTTTTAACCCTATACCTCCATGCTTGTATTACTGAAAAATTAGACAAACAATGTATTCCCCATTGACTGCTCACTGGATAGCAAATTGGCTATCCAAAAAGTTCCAGTCTGTGAAAGTTTCTGGTACCTTCTCTGAATTTAAAATTGTAACTAGAAAAGTACCACAGGCATCAGTGTTAGGGCCTCTCCTGTTTAGAATTTATTTTGGAGGCATCCTGGCCAATATCCTAAAAGTATGGCTGACCAAGGTTAGTGATTAGTGCATGCTGGGTACTGTTATCCACTCATCCATGTATACTAAACTGATCGGAAAGGGATGGAATATAGACATCGTTGGTGTGCTAAAAATGGTATCAGGCTGAATGTAACATATAATGTTCATCCAAAAAAGCTGATCCCATCTTATATGTTATAAATGGTCCTCCTCTTTAGAGAGATACAGTCAGAAGAGCCATGGGTACTTATGTGGATAGCTCCCTCTCTCACTCAGTCATCATGTTTGCACCATTGTCAAGAAATCCTTTTATCTGTCCCAGGTAATTCCCAAGGAAACATATTCAAGATCAAAATAAAGCATCCTGCCATTGTACTCTCCTCTTATCATTGCCATCATTGAATACAATGCCCCCTTTGGTATGTACAAATCCAATCAAAACACTCAACTGGAAAGATCCCAATGATTCTTGGCCAAGAACGCTAATGGCCTTAAATCATTCAGTTATTCCAATAAACTAGCATGACTTTCCTTATAGCCTAAAAGCTCCTCTGAAATGACCCATGTTTTGATTTTCAAACCACAAAAGACCCCAGTCCTATTTGACCTCTCATTTCCTCATAAAACATGCGGCTCTACAAACACCCATACTTAGGACCTAAATTTACACCAACAAATAAACAAGACTCGCTAGAATATGTTAGCATTACATTTCGGTCAATGTACTACTTTGTCTAAACGTAAGGCTAGTCTTGATTTGATGAATAGACACAAATTTACACCAGGGTTATCATGTACCCCAACCCTAACCCTGCTCAGTCTGGGAGATGAGCACTATTAAGTGCTTGAAAAGGGTGTCACTTAAAAGTGAATACTGCTAGGCATCTTATCATTCCTGTGATAACTTACCTAACACTGTTCCTATTTATTTTCATTTGCTGCCCATCATAATCCAGCTGGTCTACAAATACCCCCTTTTCAGAGGAGGCCTGGGGAAAAAGGCACAACATGGCTTACAGATACACAATTCCATATCATCTACTTTGGAGGCCAGTTTTCTGTTTGCATGTCACTCTATTCCCCCTTCCAACATGCCACCACTATAATCCATGCCTTGACCTATACTAGCTTTGTGTAATGACACATGCCTATCCTCAATGTATCTGATAGGTAGGTCACTGCTCTACTCTACAGCAAGATTGCCTTATTATTGCCAAGCTTACAGAATACAGTGAAGTATGGTAAGGCATGGTCTGTTAGTCACGGATATATCAAGTGTAAAACTACAAGCTCACAGACCCCTCAGTGCTGTGGTAAACAGGGATGTACCTCCAGCTTGTCATCGCTGTATCACCTCTGCATATACTACTTTTTCCTGTGCACTGGCTTCTGTCAAATATTACTGAAGGAAAAACAGCTACCAGCCTACCCCTGTTCAACAGATTATTGAGGAAAGCAGTAATCAGGTATTAGCTTAATGGATGGGTGTAATACATCTGTGTGAAAAGGAAGTTATAAAATTCAGCATCACTGAGCCCAAATACTTGAAAATCAAAAAGTTGAAAACCATTTCAGTGAAAGACACTCTCACTGGTAATACACAAAATACATGGACATGCAGAATTGTCAGCAGTATTTTGTGAGCAAAGTAAAGTTCCCAGCATCCTATGTATAAGGTGTGGACCCAACACCTAATGAACTCCATAACACTAACCCTAAACCTAATCTTAATTACAACCTTTATCCTAAATCTAACCTCTGTCTTAAAGGTAATCAAAGCCAAAACCTCAGTCTGATTCTTAACACAAACCCCAATTCTAACTATGAAGTCATTAATTTGTGCATATATTATAGACAAACTGTCAAACCAAATAACCTGTCAATAAAATGCATAATTTGCACAAATAAAATTTGACCAAACTGCCTAAGAACAAGTAGGCTGATAGCCTTACCACATTGACAGGTCTTCTGGGCCTCCAAGATTATATCCAGTCCTATGTTGTCAGCATTACAGATGATGACCTTGTCCTGTAACACAAGGGTCACATCTATAGTGACCACTTTAGATTCTTATCAGTATTCTACATACATGTGTTTTCTTTTTCAGTTTGAATGTTATGCTTACTTGTTTATTTATGATGATTATGTGCTTAATAGTGCTTGCTTAATGTAAAGGAAGTGCTCTAGCCTTTTTAACTATCTGATTATTGTTCAGGGTTGCAACTTTTTAACTATGTGATATCTTGGGATGAAATTTTCGAGGAAGTCAGTTTAGGAAACCTTCTGTAATGCTATTGTATGTTATTGCATAATTCCAGTTATAAATGTAATTTTTCAGTCATTTTCATAAATCACATTTTGGATTTGAGTTGCACACATTCAATGCATTGTTCAAGCAGTGGTGGTCCATAAATGGTATGTTGAAAATCTGAGCTCAGACTGTTACATTTTAGCAAAGGTGTGTGCATTAATTAAAGATATTTTTTTAAAAAATCATGTTTTTTGACTTACTAGTAGTGTCATCATGCTTACACATTCTGTGTTATCATTTTTATTTCTGGACTCTACTTTTTTACCACTTTGAAGCCTTCTTCTGTTTGCTTTGTGTGTGTGTGTGTGTGTGTGTGTGTGTGTGTGTGTGTGTGTGTGTGTGTGTGTGTGTGTGTCTGCTAAAGATATGTGAAATTTGATGGCAAAGTATTCTTCGGTAGTAGATCAGGGTTAGCAGTAAGAAAAATAATGGCTACCCATGAGATTTCATAGGATGTGAGTGAAAAGAAATCTGTGACTGAATATGAGGTCTAGGTGGTCTGCACTAGTTTTCTACCACCATGAAACACACTTGATACACAGGCGACAAGTAAAGTAGGTGGCCAATTTTCATTGGCTATTTTAATAAGAACAAAAAACAGACTTCCAAAACAGATAAAGTTCAGAAACATTGGGCCATTAATTCTACATAAATCCCAATAATAATAAAGAACAGACATTAAAGACTCCTTGTGTCAAATTACAATTTCTTATTAGCTTTGTAATCTTCTTTTTTAACAAGAAGCATCTTATACATTTACATAAATGAAAACAAAATATTTTGACATAATCTAAGTTGCAAGAGTTTTACATCACAAACCATACTGACATAATTTTAGTTGCAAACATTATACATCACTAATAATCTACCCAATCATTGTCAGCCAAACATTACATAACTCATTCAAATCATGCCTTCTTTTAAACTTCCTTCCTTCTGTATATATTGTTCCCAATTCTCATTTTCCTATATAATTTCCTGCTACCCTTTTCTAAAGATCCCAATTCCAGTTGTTTAATCTCTGTTACTATATTCACTACTTTTTGTGCAGCTGGTTTAGACTTTGATTTATATTTTCTAGTAATTGCTTTTTGGCAGCCACCATAATTAGACTAAGCAAGGCCTTAATAATCAGCTTTGTAATCTTGTCATTAAACCATTAGATCAACTTGCTATGGTTTGATAGTACCTTTGATAGCTGTCGAATTGTCTGTCAAATGCTGCAGTTTCACAGCTCTTCTGATAGCTGTTAAAATCGCTTTTTAAACATCATGGTTTGACAATTCTTTTTTGACAGCTATCAAAAAGCTGTCAATCTCTGTGGGTTTGCAATTATTTTGACAGTTGTCAAACAATACCATTTCAGAATGAAAAAATAGCCATTAGTTTCAGTGTAACCAAACAGTGCATAAATAAAACATGTTTTTGTTACATTTATCCTGCTTTTCTATTGTTATAACATGCAATGCAAATGTTTCTAGGACTTCAAATATAACAGCTACAGTCAAAGAAGTGCAGTTTATGCATACTGCTTATTAACAGAAAAATACTAGGCTGACAACATGCATGTTCTGTCTTGGAAAATGTAAAGCAGACTTTCACAGTATGACACCAGACAGAATAGCACTACATTGGCAAATTTTGGATTTCAGAATGATTTTAAAATACTGTATATTACTTCTGCATTGGTATACATTATAATACAAAATGTCAGAGTTGCAAATGGAATGCTCTCCACTATGTCACCAATTCATTCAGAACAGTGCAGTTGGATACTTCAAAACTGTGCTTATCACAAATTAGAAATAGTTTGTTAAAATATGTGTACTGTCTAAGCAAATTAGAACATCACATATTCAGTCAGATAAATTCTACAATACCAAAAGCTGTTTTCATGGAACTAACTAATGCAAACAAAGAGGCAGTCAGATATACACACACACATACACACACACACACACACACACACACACACACACACACACACACACACACACACATAAAACGTACATCTGCAGTCACATGCACACAAATATTCACCGACTGTTATCTGAAATGTTCCACTACAAATGCATATTAAAAGGACTGATCTTTCAACAAAATAGTAGAAAGAAACAAGGAAGAATGTCGTTTAAATATGAAAAGTATGAAAGAAATAGACAAACACATCACATCACTCCTTTGTTGTCTATTATTCTCCTAAAATGTCCACACTGTCAGGCATTATTAATTGCCTACAGATCTGAAAAATTAAACAGTTCTGACACTTTAGAAATGGAAGTGTGATTGTGACCATAAAAACAGCAAAGTTTTAACTTGATATTACACATTTAAGAACTTTTTCAGTGGGTCTTCACCCCTCCTCATCCCTCAGTGTGAGGGGTGGTGCCCCCTCACACGTGAAACCTATATATTCTACCCTGCAACTGCTGTAGCTCAGGATCAGAGAAGGACTCTTAAATATCATAGTTTCAGAACTGATATATATTCCATCATACAAAGTTACCAGTTTTGCTGTTCAGTGAATTGGAGGTACAGTCAATGGGCATACATCTAGACTTAGCTATATAATAATTGTTGTTTATTTATTTATCTTTTGTTGACCAGGTTAATCCCACTAGGCTAGTAGCTTTTTTTCAGGGGATGCTATTTATAGTTTGCACCTCAGTAATGTAATATACAGTAGCTTACTTAGAGTGCTATGCAGACCATCCAATACTATGCTACAACTGTCTGTACTTGTGGTTCCCATTCCCTCACAAAGCCCATCCTGCCATCCACCACTGTACTGCTGGCATTGTTGAGTCATGATCCAGCACAGAGTCTTTTTGTGTACCCCACTGCAGGCAGTCCTACTGGAACTGTATTATGTCCTTTACATTGAACACTACAGATAGTGATAACACAGTAGAATTATATATTTTCCATCTATTTATCTATCTATCTATCTATCTATTTATCTGTCTATATCTCTCTCTATATATATGTGTGTGTATGTGTCCATGTGAGTAGTGCACTTGTGTATGTATGTGTATGCATGCATTTGTGTGTGTGTGTGTGTGTGTGTGTGTGTGTGTGTGTATATATATACATATATATATATATATATATATATACATATATATATATATATATATATATATATATATATATATATATATATATATATTATTGAGGTTGTGCCAGCAATAAGACATTCAGCCAAGACAACAACAGCATCTTATAAAAGCAGTTATAGTAGCAAAACAAAAACCCTCATTTTTTCACAATTATAATTGTATATGTTGTATACATGAATATATTGTATGCTGTCATACATATGTATTTTCCAATTTTATTGAGAATGCATTGTCTCGTGTCTGATTGCATGTTGCATGTTGGATATTTGCAGTGTCGTACATAGGGATAAACTATTTTATTTTTTCTCCTGGAGCTCAGCTGTGGGTCAGTAGACAAATCTACCTCACCTCTTTCCACACTTTTACATCCTTCTGTACAAAATCTCCTAAAAACTACATAAGCCCTACCTATTTAATTTTGGTTTTATACTTAGATACAAACCAGAATGCTCCATTCCTTGTCCAACTTCTGCCAAACCATTAACCCTTTCTGGTGATATCCAGCCAAACCCAGGGCCCACTACTCATCTTTCCACTCTCCCACATAATCACTGCAGAATCACCTGCTATCATTTTAATAGCTCTTATTCAAGTAATCACCCTATCCCTGAACTTTTTCATCACATGAACTACCACAACATATGCTATAAAATACACAAGTTAAATGCTTGGGTTACACTATACAGCCCTGATATTTTAGTTTTTACAGAAAACTGGCTAAAGCCCATCATCAAGAATGAAGAAATCCTCCCCAAGACTATAACATCTTGCTACTAGACAGATCACACATCACAGCAGGAAGCATAGCAGGTCTGTATAACTCATACCCTCACCATACAGAATCTGTCTACTCTCCTTCAATAATGTTCAAATGCTCCTTCCTCTCTTAAGTATCAAAGATCACAAAAATATCTGTCCCATCACTGTTTATATTTCCCCAGGCAGCAAAACTTGACAAAGGACCCTTAGCACAGTTAATCACAAATATCAACAACAAAAAAATAAAATCATCCTAGGTGACATAACTATTGATTGGCAATCTATTTCTTAACCCTACCTCTGTATATGTCCTGCCTTCAATACTGAACACTTCTGCCATCTACATCAACCTTTAGCAATCTCTGTTAACAAAAAATGAACAATACTATAACAAAACAGAGAAATATGCCACTAAGCAATCTGTTAAATCTGACCACTGTCTAGCTTTAAAACAGTTAATCTGGCTAAAGCTTCCACAATATCTTTCAATCATCCAGTTAGCAACTATTAATACTATCATCTACAAACCTCAACACTGTCCTGCATACCAAAGCATAGTGGAACCTTGCACACCATGCATGATAACAATACTCCATGGACAAGGCCCTTTTAAACATAACTAAAATCCACAGCTCTGCTGACCTGTCCTACTACTCAAATTATGTCACCAGAATCTGGAATTCTATCCCTACAACCATCAGCCAACAAAGCAACCTATCCTGATTTAAAAACTTGCTAAAACAACACTTTAAAACCAATAGGCTCGGCTCTTGTACCTCCCCAGGCTAAACTCCCTTGGGCCTTACAGAACTACAGTATCCCTATATACCTCACACAGAGCATATTTCCTACTGTCTTTTATCCCTTTGCCATTACTGCCACTTCTACTGTCTCTAGTTACCCTCTGACAAGTCCCCCCCAGCAAAATTCCAGCTCATGCTCACTACCTTCTACATCTACCTCAGTTCAATACAACTTACAACAGCAGAAGGTAAACACTTGCACCACACCACACTCATCACATAGTCCCACTAAACCTACATCACCAAAATCCACACATAGAAACACAAAAACATTTGCGGAGGCTCTCAATAATAATCTGCTCAAGCAACAGAGACTTCCAAAGCAGAAATGCAAGCAACCTCCCAACACCAACACAACCCAAATGACACATAGCCCACAGACTCAGTGTGCCACTCAACCACAGCCCATAAGACAAAACAACGTACCCAAAACACTAGTCATAGGTGACTCTATAGTCAGGCAGACTGATGTCCCACTCACCAGGCTAAACAAGGAGAAGGCTACTGTCAGCTGCCTGTCGGGTGCCAGAATCCGCCACATAACCCACGCACTCAGGTCACTCCACAACAAGTACAAATATGACTCGGTGATTGTCCATGTTGGTGTGAATGACCTGAGATGTACCTCCCTGGACTACATGAAAAGAGACACGGACAAACTCTTTGATTTTGTAGCCCAGGCAGGTAGAACCCTAGCCCTGAGTAGCATCCTGCCATCGCCCAGAATGATACCGCAGTACAAGAACAAAATGATTGACTTCAACAATTGGCTAAGTTTCTGGTGTCTTTCTAAGTGAATCCAGTATCTGTCTGCCTGGGACGACATGGTCAACAGACCATGATGCTTTGCCAGAGATAGCCTGCACCTGTCAGCCCTGGTATTCTGGATACTGGCAAAGGCTCTTGCCGCCTCTATAGTGCCTTTTTTAGGTAAGGTTCAAATGACAAATTTACCACTATAACAGGAATAAGCAAGCAAAAACTGAGGGTAATGCTAATTAATGCTAGAAGTCTAAATCTCAAAATGCACTCACTCGAGGCACTCCTTAAAATGGAGAACATCGATATCTTTGCAGTGACTAAGACCTGGTTCAAGGCTCCAGAGAGTACCCCCTGCATTACCAAGCTATAACTCATACCAGACTTTTCGGCCATCTAACCTGGATGGGAACACCAAAGGCGTAGGTGTGTCCATATTCATTAAGGACATCCACACCTCCAGGCTAGTTGCTCAGCATAATGCAGCTGAGGTTATCCAAGTGCAACTAACTCAGGGCAAAACTGCAATCATGCCCCAGGATTCCCACTCCTCTTTTCTTGATATACTGGAAAATATTAAGGTTCAACCAAACACCCTAATATTGGGCAATTTCAACTACCCCACCCTTAACTGGGAAAACTACTCATGTACCAACTCCTTTGCTCAGCGCTTTCTGGAATTTGTAAATTCCAATGTCCTGCATCAACTTATCCACACCCCCCCAGGGGCAACAATATCCTAGACCTAGTCATTACCAACATGAGTAACCGGTGTTCCACACCTGAAGTCAACTTCTCGTTGGTCAGATCCAACCATAAGCTAATCACCCTAGATATCCACATCCCGACCCCATCTCCCATTAAGGAAACCATGGTAAAACATTTCTCCAAAGCCAACTTCATGCTTCTTAAGACAGAAGTGGTGAACTTCATTAGACCCATGCAGATGGACAATACAGTTATGACTGCTGAATCCTAAACAAATGCACTCTATAAGCACTTACATGAGTGCATGGATCATGCTATCCCAAACAGAACCAAGATGCTATCCTCCAAAAAAAGGAAGCCAATCTGGTGGTCCCCTACCATAAACAAACTCTACAACAGAAGGATGAAATTGTTGCAAAAGAGAGTAAAATCCCATGAGTGGAGGAGCTCCCTGGTCAGCCTCAGCAAGAAACTGAGATCCCTTATAAGATCCTCCAAAGCTAGCTATGACAACAAGATTGCCACTGATTCTAAGGACAACCACAAAGAATTCTATATCTATGTCAAGAATCCAAATGGCAACACCCAGATCTGCTCTGAGTTACAGCACAATGGCACAAAAATTACAGAACCAACTGATATTGCCAACATCCTGGCAGATAGGTTCAGTGCTAACTTTACCCCCCCTCTCACCCTCTAAAGGGCCCATATCTATACAGGAAGAATGCAGAGTCCCTGTAATCACAACTTCACAGGTAAAAGCAGCACTCTCTAAAGCCAAAAGCACAGCATCCATGGGACTGGACAACATCCCAGGCTGCGTTTTACACGAACTTCAGAACGAACTTCAGAACGAACTGGCTCCCCACCTAAGCATCATGTTCAATCATAGCCTCACATCAGACTTTGTGCTCACTGAATGGTGCACAACAACAGTTATCCCACTCTACAAAGGGGGAGCCACCACTGATCCTGGGAACTATCACCCTATTAGCCTGATGAGCCTGATCTGCAAGGCCATGGAATGTATCATCATGGAATTCATAAACAAAGACATTGGTAACCTCCAAACTTTGGACCCCACCCAGTTCAAGTCTGTGAAAGGCAGATCTTGCCTCCTGAACCTGGTTGACTTCTTTGAGGCAGTCATCAAAGCCGTAGATGAGGGTAAGGTGGTTCACACAGCCTATCTTGACCTCACCAAGGCTTTCAACACCATCCCCCATTCTGGAATTATAGCTACACTCACTAAACTAGGTATAAATCCCTATGTCACAAGATGGGTTGCCAACTGGCTCACTGACAGAACCCACACTGTAAAATTTGCAGACTCCAAATCTGACTTCAAACCAGTGACGAGTGGAGTACCACAGGATTCAGTCCTGGGACCTCTCCTGTTTGGTATCTACTTCTCTGAAGTACAGGCTAACACAGAAGGCCTCTGGCTAATGAAATTCACAGATGACTGCAAACTAGGAGCTATAGTCAAGTCCCCAAATGATGTGGACATCCTACAGAAGGGCCCCACTGAGACAGACGCCTGGTGTCAGAGCTGTGGCCTCAAGCTCAATGCCAAAAAGTGCATTGTTATCCCCTTTGGTAAAAACTCTGTACCCATGAACTACCACATAGGTGGCAATCTTCTTAACCCCGAATGTGTGATAAAAGACCTTGGGACCCAAGTGGACAGTAGTCTCTCCTTTGATAATCACATTGCCACAGTAGTCAGGAAATCCTTCTACATGGCACACCTCATCACAAAAGGGTTCTCATCCAGGAAAAAAGAGGTCATTGTTCCCCTCTACTCGACACTCATTAGACCCATTATAGAGTTCAACGCCCCTTTTGGAATGTGCCTCACAAGACATCTACAGCAGCTGGAAAGGCCACAGAAGTACCTCACAAAGAGAATTACTGGCCTCAAACCCTACACTGATCGTCTCAAAAAACACCAGCTTTACTCTGTAGCATATCGCCTACTCTGAGGTGATCTCTGCCTAACATATAAAGCTATGTAAAATCCAGAGCTGTTGGACATGCTACACCTAAAGAAATCCCAATCCCTCCGAGCTACACGATCAAGGGACCTAAACCTTGTCACCACAATAAACAGGACTTGCTTGAGGGATAGATTCCTGTCCCAGAGACTTCCCATACTCTGGAACAAGCTACCCATCTATGTCAAGCAAAGTTCCTCATTAACACTCTGCAAGAAAAGTCTTGATGAGTGGATGGGAAATAGGAAATACACCCCGGGGATAACTTCTGTGGCTCTGCTCGACAGGGGCACAGGAAATTAACTTTCTTGGGTTGGCGTAAGCCAGGGAACTTTGTTGGCTAGACTTACCTAGGCCCTTGGGCTGATAGCCTAGTACCTACCTATGAACCTATGAACCTGTATTTGTCTCTTTGTGTGGAGCTTTTCTCCCTGGGCCTCTGCTGTAAAAGGGCCATTGGCCCAGTCTGACATCCCTGGTCAACAAATGATGATGTAAGTGACCACTCCTTGAACTATATAATCAGGCAAAAGTTTGATACCTCTCACCTGACATCATATAGGACTATACGAACCAACAAGCAATTTAACCAACACCTTTTCCAGAGTGAACTCAGTGCCTGTGATTGGTCTGAATTAAAAACCCTCTCACTTGAACAGGCTGTCAAATACTTTAACTCTAAGTTCTTAGAAATCCTAGACCAGCATGCACCTAAACGTACTATCAGAACTAGGTCCAGACCTGTCCCCTGGCTTACGAATAAAACCAAGAAAAAAATCCTCCTCAGAAATAAAGCCTGGTCTAGGTGGCGAACTACCAAAAATACATCAGATCAACAAATCTTTAGACATACGAGAAACATGACAAAAAAAGAAATTCTGTCAGACAAAAAAAACTTTTACTGTAAAATGCAGCAAACAAACCAAAACAATCCTCAAAGATTCTGGGCAAGTATAAATAGACTCCTTTATCCAGGTAACTCCAGAACACCAACTCCAACAGGTGCAACACATGAGACTCCTATCCAAACTGCCAGTGCTTTCAATTCCTTCTTCACAGAGGCTATCCAATCACTAGCCAGTCAACTATCTCCTGATAGTTCCAGTCTTCTTAACTCTTCTCCCAGCTGTCTTCCTACCTTCCGATTTCTACCCACCTCAACTAATTTTATCTACAAACTCATTCTAAAACTTAAGCCTTGTACTCCATCTGCTGACCAGATCCCAGCTGAATACCTGCAAAAAGCAGCTAAAGAAGTAGCTTACCCAATATCCATCCTGATTAATAGAACTACTAACGAGGGAAGCATCCCTGACATTTGGAAAATCTCACATATTATCCCCCTACACAAAGGTGGCAACTCAAATGAATGCTCTAACTATCGACCTATACTACTATCCCCCTTTGCAAAAATAATGGAAAAATATATTCACCATCAGCTTCTAAACCATTTAATTCAACATAACATACTTGCTGAAAGCCAACATGGCTTTAGACCATTCCACAGTACTACTACTGCCCTCTTATCTTTTACTGATACCATAAACAAAAACTGCAATAGCAATGTTCTCTCTTCCTCTCTATTTATTGATCTCTCAAAAGCATTCGATATGGTAAACCACTCTCTACTTATTAATATTCTGAAATAACTCTCTCTTGGTACTATGGCTGTACAGTGGTTTACTTCCTACCTCAGCAATAGGCAACAGGCTGTGCTCTGGGAGAATCAACTATCATCCCACCTTCCAGTCTCACTGGGTGTCCCTCAGGACTCCATTCTAGGCCCTCTCTTATTCTCAATATTTATCAATGATCTCTACCTAGCTATTCCTCAGGCAACTTGCATACAGTATGCAGATGATTCAACTTTAATCTGTGCAGCTAAATCTTCATCTGAACTACAATCCCTAACTCAGAAAATATTTAACGTAGTAGAGATTTGGATCTTAAAACATTGCCTCCTCTTGAATCCCAAAAAAACAAAGCTCCTTTTCTTTACTCCTACCCATAAATCCATGCCTTTAGATTTCTCTGTTATTTCTAACAAAGGCACCCTCATATCCCCGGATTCTACCACCAAACTCCTAGGAATTACAATAGACAATTACCTCAGCTTCGATACCCATATTAATAACACTATAAAAACAATCAACAGAAAAATGGGCTCTCTATACAGGATCAAATCCTTTCTCACTCCAACAGCCAAAACTACTATTGCCCACGCTCATCTAATCTCAACACTTCTCTATGCCTCACCAATTTGCACCAACCTATCCAAGAAGAATCTTTTCAAACTAACTACATCTTACAATAACATTGTCAGATTTGCTACTGGTAATCCCTTTAGAGCTCATCACTGTCAGAATCTAAAACAACTAGGATGGCTTGAACTGCAAAATCAGCTTCATTTTAACCAACTTACCATTGCTCATAAGATCCTCAACCAGCCTAACAACACTCCGATACTCTCAAACCTCATTACTCCGTATAAAAATCTTAATACCTTACGCTCTGCTAACAAACTTATACTTTGCATTAGTAAGTCTAACAACATGGCAGGTAACTCTCTTTTCTCAAACACAACTGGGAAATACTGGAACCTTCTACCTAGTGATCTTACTTCACTTCCTTCCATACCCCACTTCAAACAAAAACTCACAATATACCTTAGAACACACTGGTTATGCCGTTGCACCAACCCTGACTAACCCACTACCTCTGTGACTAAATTTCTCCTAACTCCATTCAATGCTCTTTATTGCAAACTTTGCAAGAATTGTAAACCTGCATACAGTTATGATCTACCTCACATGGATATCTTGTTCAATATGTTGTAAATACTCTTCTGCAACCATTCTCAGGAATTGTAAACCTGAAAAAAAGTTCAATCTACTTCATGTGAATATCTTGTTCTATATTATTGTAAATATTACTCTGCAATGTACTGCAAAATATTTTGTATCATCTGCTATGTTAACTTGATTGTAACCTTACAAACACTGTTTTGAATTTGTAACCTTATACATATTGGTATAATGGATCTGTCTTGGAGCTTTTCTCCCTGAGCCTCTACTGAAAATGGATATATATCCAGTTGGACTAGCCCGATCAACAAATGTAAAATAAAATAAAATAAATAAATAAAACTAAAATATTGTAACTTTAAGCTTTACATTTGTCTCTACTCTATAAAACTGTCCGTTTTTCCACTGGAGCTTTTCTGGCTGACTGTACTGAAAAGAGGCTACCACAGCCCAGTTGGACTGCCCCAGTGAACAAAAGCAATCAATCAATAAATAAATAAATAAAACATTACCCTGTTCAAAAAAAAAAAAACTCAAACTTCCTACATATTTCCCATGTCTTATAACGGGATGCTCCTCAATGATCATGTGTCCTGATCATTTCTAGTGTTTATTTATATTTGTTAACTGAGAAGGTAGACTAGTCCAAAGACCATTTTCAGGCATGATCTGAGAATAGTGTATATACAAAGAGGTTATGACTTAATAAGCGGTAAACTTTATAATGTACTATTTGCAGATGTATATATTTCAAGTACAGAAGTTGATCACATTGCTAAATGGTTTTACAAATTCTTGCCTTGCAAAGTATATAACTTGTTTGGTTTTGTCACAGTAGAGCAAATACTATATAGCTAAATAGATAGAGGTAGATAGATATATAGATAGATAGATAGACAGACAGAGCATTGTTAATAACGTTAAATGGATATTGTCTAGTGACAGTCAATGTTAAGAAATGTATGATTAATTTAGTATGGAGGAGCAGATGTGCTTATTATCATATGACTGATTTAGTGGCATTTTTTTTTAATTTCTTCAAGTTATTTGCATAATTGAATTAAAGCACATAAATCATCAACTGACAACACTACTGGCAAAGGACATTTGTATTGCAACACATCATTCAGTGGTCTCCCGATCCCAGCACCATTTATTTATTTATGTATTTATTTATTTATTTATTTTTGTTTACTGGCATGTTCATAGGTTCTTAGGTAGGTACTAAGCTATCAGCCCTAGAGCCTATGCAAGCCTAGCCAAAAAGGTACCCTGGCTTTCGTCACCCAAGAAAATTATTATCCTGTGGTCCTGTCGAGCAGAGCCACAGAGGTGATCAGTGCATGTAGTGCACTGATCAATATTGACCAATTTCACCCTCATCCAGGGTGAAATACAAAACATTTCACAAGCAAAAATACAGAAATGTAAACAATAGCAGAGTAGTTCAGACTAATTAGATAGAAAACAATCTGCGTATATACATTCTAGTGAACAAGCACAGTGCAATGTACAATCAAGCAGAGTATAATGTACAATATACACATTAGTTTTTAAAGTGGGTAAATCTTTAGTGAATCTTGAGAGAAAATAGCCTCAAAAAGGAAAGGAAAGATGAAACCATATTAATGCTGAGACTGTAAAGACTGATGAAGTGGTCAGCACAGGTATAAGAACAGGTATTAAGTGGAATAACAGATTATCACATACACTGTGACATGCCTGTCAGTATCATACTTACAGCCAATAGAGGTATACCGTGCAGGTGTGTATGGATGTTAGGAGGCACACCTATCTTCCTGATCTGACCAAAATGGTAATGACGTATGGCTCTGCTGGATATGAGAAGCTAAGCCACACTTGCTAAATCTGAATCTTTTTGGTATTTTAGTTTAAAATATTGTCATTTATTTCTGTAAAATTGTAACAATGCAAAAGGCATTGAGCAAATGTTTATTGCTGCACAAGATCTGAGAGAACTGGAACAGTGCAAGTGCAAAGAATAATTCTCTGAATTTGCAAAACAATAAATGAGCACAGGTGTAGTCACTTCTACCTAATATATGTCACAAATGGGGAAGTATCACTAGGACATTTGTCTGCTTTAGCAATCTTTTGTGCGTTGTGGCTTTGTAAGTTTTTCCCATTCTTCTCATCTGTTCCTCCTGCTTTCAAGGACATTCCTGACTTTAATTAATATCTGTAAGTGTCACTCCTAGGCACAATTTTTTGCTGGTTCTCTCTGCAGCTGTCTGCCATCAGCCATTATTGGGAAGACACTCCTCAATTATCCAGTCCACTTTCCCAATACCTGTATGACTTATCTATCCAGCTCATGACCCCAAATGGGGAAAAGTAGTGGGTTGAAATGTGTGAAGAGATAAGGGTGTCCTAGTGCAGTCTTATCCTGATAGATGCAGAGGGCTTTTTATAATGACTTACCCACTGACCTGCCCCAGTTCCTGATGTGCATAACATGGGCTAGTATCATTAGGCATCACCATTTACTGTTAGTCCTTGGTTGTAAATCCCACCATTCCACCCCCCAGGTTAGGTCAGCTGGCAAAAATGCCTCCAAGTCATATCTCCTTAGTCGTCTCCTCATAGAATGGGCTTGATTAGTGAACCCAATTCATATGAGTCATAGGCAGGGCAACAACCCTCTATATCAAAGAGTTGGCAGGTATGATTTTGTGACTGACAGACAAATAGCGCTAACTGTAAAGTATCAGTACCAAAATATGTCATGATATACCAGAGTGTTGTCATGGAGGCAAGGAGTGGTTTCTGCTATGGGTTAGCAGTCTTGTAAAATTAATCCTGGCTGTTGTAAAGTTGGCCAGGGACTGGACTAATTGTGGAGGAACATCATGAGCAATCTTCTAATTACTTAGGAGAGGAAAGGATATCACTGCTAGAATACTACAATCACTGCGTAATTATTGTCATGAGGAACCAGCATGTGTCATATACTGCAGAACTTTACATACTCCAGCTGGACTGAAAATTACAGAGTCTACCAAAAAAATTTCATTCCACATTACCCCAGCAGCTTTCACATAGTGAAATCTGAAAAGTATGTTCAATTGTATTTGTACTTATCTAGGTTTGTAGCTGAAATGGATCCCCTGAAGATCAGCCCACTACCCTAGCAAACAAGCAAACAAACAAACCTAAGTAAGTAAGTAACTAATTAAGTAAATAACCAGCTTGAGGAAGCCAGGAAGTGCTTTCTGACCAAGGTAAGACTAAGTTACTAAGCATGCAGGAATATATCCAGAGTGAGACAGGATTTTTAAAGGGAACAGGGATCCTAAATTTCACCTTTGCTCCAACCAGCATACTGCATAATAAATGAATACAAAAAGTATGTATAGGCATACAGTCTTGGGAAAAAAAAAAAACATTTTCTCCCTGTTAACAAATGCTTGCTCTGATTCCTGAAGGAAGAGACGAATACAGAAGTTTTGTCTCATATGCTGACAAAAATGTCTGGCTGCTCATTCCAAAAAAACACATATTTTCTTTAATATCCACTAACCTCATGTCTTATAATGGTGTTCCATGAACACCACTGCCTTGAGATATTATATTACAAAATGCCCCTTTGTGTGTGTGTGTGTGTGTGTGTGTGTGTGTGTGTGTGTGTGTGTGTGTGTAGGTGCATGTAGACATTTGTGTCTTTAACTCTGCAAGTCCACTTTTATCTGGACTATGCAATGCCATCTGCAGTGTATTACACTTTCTGTATTGCTAATTGTATGTACAGGTAAAATAATCTCATACTTTACTTTAGGATAATCTTGCCTTTGACCCATAATCAGTATTATCTGTGAAAATGGACACCAATAGCTCAGTTGGTTTGCCTGACCAGTGTAAATGTATGTGCAATGCTTTGTGCACTTAAGGTTAGTAGGTGGTCTAGGGTTTTCAGGAAACATGTTTTTTTTAAACAAGAAGCATCTTTATTAAATTATCACTTATGACATAGGCAACCATACATTTATATAAATGAAAACAAACCATAATGACATAATTTTATTTGCAAACATTATACATCACTTATAATCTATCCAGTCATTATCAGTCAGATATTACATAGCTCATTCATATCCTGCCTTCTTTTAAACTTCTTTCCTCCTCTGCATATATTATTCCCACAGTTATTTTTTTCTATGTAATTTACTCCTACCTTTTTCTAAAGATCCCAATTCCAATTGTTTTATCTCTGTTACTATAAAAGATGAAGTGTGCATCTTGTTGCAGTTTCTTCTTCATACATTGTGCAAAGCTAGATGCCAGCTTTGTATATTGTCCAGCTCAGCAAACAAATAAATAAAAAGAAAAATAGAAAGAAAGACAGACAGACAGATAGTTGTAGTCTGATATTCCCATCCATCCATTCATCAATAAGGTGTTTGCAGCTATGGCTGCTAAAGCAATCACTTCTCAGAAAGATAAGTAACTGCTCCCGTCAATACTAATCATCCTCAGAAACACAACTAACAGCTTAGCCTGATTCATTATCAGCCATTATCTCCCCATCACAGCCAAGTAAAGATGAAAAAAAGAAACTTTTCCTAAACCACTACAGCTCAAAACGTCAAGACTGCTTTTGCAACAAAGAAATTGCTTTTTACTTGTGATGTTTCGGTGCCATCTTCTGGCTAATGTTATATTATAGCCATATAAATGAATAGCATAGCTATTATTTTCAGATTAACTGCAGGGAAAATTGTATGCATTTGTATAGTACAGACAAACATTGTATGCCTTTATATCATTCATTGCTAATTATATGTACAGGTTTGTAGTAGCTCAGGTGAAAGTAAATGATCCCACGGCACCTATCGAAAAAAGTACAGGAAGTTCCCCAGTGCTCTGGCCGAATTTCCCTAAGCCGTATTAATAACACCTTGGGTGTCCCCTGAAAAGAGGCCTCTAACCTATTGGGACTAACCTGGTCAATAAAAGGATAAATTAGTTTGTCATGTAATACAGTTTGCAGATACATGACTATAGCATTATCTCGCTTGTGATTTTTTTTGAGTGAATTAAAACGCTCAGTTTTCAAACTAAATAAAGCCGACAAAAAGAAAACACTACTTTATTATTACTGCATGAATTGCTTTTAACAACACTTCTTTTCAGTTTCTTGTTCTTCAGTTAAAGTGTGATTAAAAACCAAAAACTCATGGCAGCCAGACGGCTGCCACGAGCTTTTAGTTTTTGGTTTGTAGTTGCTAATTTGTTTTTTGTAAAGTGTGATTAAAACTGGGTGTCCCATGTAGAGAAGTTAAAGTCATTCATTTAAGTGTACTTCCATACATACAGTTAACTATCAGTGTGAATTTTTATGCAAAGTAACTTAAGACTTGTTTCTTTTCACAAGCCCAGTAGATGAAACTCAAGCATGTCTATCTGACTGTTTATAAAATGGGAAATAGAAGAGAAGTTGAGGGAGGATGCAGTCTTGATAAACCAGGACTCTGCATTTTTAAAAGTACTTCTTAACTGTTTTTATCTGTAGTATATTGCATAACCGAACTGCTTTTACTGCAGCAGAATTCTTCCATTTAATATGCTTTAACTCAGTCAACCAGTTTCATATCAAATATCATAGGGATGGTTATACCCTCAGTAAAAATCAGTCAAACTGATGCTGCGAGATTTAATCCTGTGGAGCTTCTGATTGCTTTGCTAGCTTGTTCATAACTTCAAGCACTCCTTTAAAGTGTAATACAATTTCTGCTCAAGGTCATGTCAGCTTCTGTCAAAGACTTGAATTGTCATGTGTGATTATTTAAAATATGTCCAAAATATCCAGTAACTACAAGCATTGAGTCTTCTATCATAAATGAAAACAGCATGCATACATTTCAAGATCCAGATCCACACATGGGAGACAGTGAAACATGTGACATGTTGACATTACTTTTGGGTTAATAATTCATCTTATTTCCTTCTTTCCACTATCAATCTGATGGTTGACACACTAGTAATCTTAAGAATGGCAAAATGTGTTTTGTAGTCAAATGGCAGCATACACTACAGTATAAAGAAGGTGAGATACAGACAGAGGCAATCAGCTGCAGACATTGTAGGTGTTGTATTTACTTTATTAGTCTGTTGGATACAGTGCAACACATTCTATTTTTCAAACATTCATATCTATTCTTCAAGAAGACTAGTCATTCTTAAAGGACCAAACACAGAAGAATAAACATTGACACCAGTTAAATACTATCAGACTAGCATCACTTATTATTCTAGAAGCAGTTCCCTTATCATTTTTGCTTTACCTTTTTAAAACTTGTAAGATAATTTTTTCCCATTCTGAATGTCTTCATTATATTTGCCCTTCTGCTTTGCTGGGGTTTTATTCTAAGGATTCATTGTCATCTTTTTGAAAATAATACATTTGTTTATGTTGTATTAACCTGTCTCCCCAGTTTTATATCAGCATCTCTTTTGTCTCAAGAGTTTTCCTTTTCTGAATATGTTACTATTGTATGTTTATTTATCTAATGTATACATTGATCATTTTTGTCAGTTTCTGTGTTTCTCCCTTCTAGATTACACATATGGAGTCTTTCTTTATATGACTACAGTCTCTCAATCTCTGTATCTCTTTTGCTGACCCTGGTTGAATGACCTCTTCTCCTTTCTGCACATTTATTTATTAGTTTATGTTTAATTTGTGTAGTAGTCCATACATGCCGATGGCTTATTTTCAGTTAAGACCCAAGGTGGTACTTACAGTACCTGACTATACAAAATTTGGTTAGGATGTCATGGAAATCATCATATCTATCTGTCTGTCTGTTGGAATGTTTGCCTATCTATCCATATCTATCTATTTAATCTATTTCTCTATCTATATATCTATCTGTTTTTTCATACTGCACTGTTTATGGAATTGTGCCATCTATGCCTCTATTGCACAGCCAATGCATTATTAAGTTCTGGCATAGCTGGTAATATTTGTACTTAATGCTGTTCTCATTCTGTACTGATAGCATTCACTGTAGGTATATGAGTATCACAATGCACCGACTATTCTACATCTTCTTGCTGAGAGACATCCTCCATCCAGTTTGGCTACTAGCAAATTGCTTTAACTTCCTTGCACATCACTGAGTTCCATTATGTGACTCAGCACAAATTTTTGGCTAGCTTGTGCACTGTTTCACTACTCAAAGACAAATAAAGGAGAGACCTACTGAGGGAAATTTAATAAAGCCTACACTTTTTTTGTGTAGGTGTCGCGCCTCAATACTTACATGGCCGCAAACATTTTGATATTCAGTAAGCGCTGTTGAGCAGCACGCATGCACACGCAAACAGTGAAACTTCCTTGGCATGAAAATCACCTCATAAGCAGGTGACTCTCATGCAAATGAGGCAGGTAGAGAGATCCAACAAGCAGAAAGGCATCTGTTCAGACCCTGTGTCAGTGTCTGTAGTGTACGCAGAAAAATTCCGCTTAGTGAAGTGTAGACAGACAAAAAGATGTGTAAAACTGTAGATATACAGACATAAATTCCCTGAAATGTAATGACATAAACACATATGAGCAAAACTATTATCCTGTATGTCAGAAAGATTAAAGGAAATAAGGTAAATTAAATATTTTTTTTTTTTTTTTTTTTTTTTATAATTTTAGCATTTTTGTACAGTACACTGGTCAGTGTGCTAACATGCTTTATAGGAAAAAAAAAATTTAAAAAAAAGCAATATTATGTGATTAGAAATAACTATCTGGCTAATGCCTTGTATAAACATACTATTATACAACAAAACAGCAATGTTTAGATTCATTATTATTGATAGAGTATTGGGACATAGATCAATGAAAAGTGTCTGGCATACTGTTTTAAATAAAAAAGAGCAGTCTTGGATAGTAAAATTGGGGGGCTTGTTTCCACTTGGTCTTAATGAGCATTTGTAATAATTGTTAATGAGATATAATTATCTCAATATGTGATGGCATATAAGAAGGGGAATGTACTGATGTGTTTTTCATTGAAAAAGGCCTGTGTGGGTCTGTTTTTGTACATTAAAATCAGATATTTGCTCCAGTTGAGTGATGGCTGTTTTTGTTGTTTTTGACGCTGCTGACAATAGGCCTAGGCAGAGAAGGAGAAGAGTGTTCAGGCCCAGGGCAACCTTCCAGGAGCTACATGAGCGGGAGATTGTAGAGCACTACAGAGTTGACAGGGACATACTGCAAGAACTCACTGAGCTGTGCCAGCCTCAACTCAGACCCAGAGCCAACAGAGGGGAACCCATCCCATTGGAAACAAAGGTATGTGTAGCCCTTAGGATACTAGCTACATGTACTTTCCAAAGACCAACAGGGGATATGATGGGGGTCTGACAGGCATCTGCATCCAGAGTACTGCACCAGTTCCCAGATACCATGCTACAACATGCCAGTGAGCACTTTTCTTTTCCCCTCAGTGCTGAGGTGAGGGCCAGCAATATGCAATACTTCTATCATGTAGCATACTACTGGGTGCCATAGATTGTATTCATGTACACATCAAGGCACCAACTGGTGAGGAGGGTAGACTCTATGTCAACCGCAAGGGGTACCACTCCATCAACTGCCAGATGATGTGCAATGCCCAGGGGATCATCCTGAAAGTGTGTGCTGGCAGCCCTGGCAGTTATCATGACTCCTATATCTGGCATGCATCACAGCTGTACTAGATGTTTGCTGGGGGACATCCCACATGGCCATTTACTGGGGTATGCTGGCTATGCCCTGGAATCATAGATGATGACAGCCATCAGAAATGCTCACACACCCATGGAAGAATGCCATAATGAGGCATACTTACAAGCTAGGAACATCATAGAGCATGTGTTTGGGGCTTCTCAAGTCACGGTTCCAGTGCCTAGATATTTCTGGTGAAGCCCTGAAGTACTGTCAAGTCACATATGCACATATGCTCACAGTATGTGCTATTATACACAATGTGATCCTGTGAAAACAACTGCAGCAGGATCGGCAAAGGGAATGGATACACAGACCCCCACCAGTGCCTACATCACCACAGCCAGAGTCAGAGGAGGACTCAGAGGAGGAATCCCCTGCTGATGTCCCTGTAGGCATATGTAGGCATGCTCAGTATGCCCTGGCTTTGGCCAAGAGACTATGCATAGGACATTGACTGACAACCTAGGGGACACAGGGGCTGACACCTCACTTCTACTCACATACATATATTAAATTTGATGCCAGGCAACCCACACAACCTGTACCTATCCATGCATTGGCTCTGTACTGCTTGCATCGGACAGAGTCAGCTCTGACATACATTTCTGTCAACTGCTGCATTCACAAGGTAAGTCTCTAACTTACACAGTAGGGATTGCTATGATATGGTATTGTATGCATGGGTTTGCTGCATTAATGCAAGTAAATATAGTGGGCTATTTGGACAAAAGTAACATTCACATGGGACTACAATTACCCAGTCCACTCACAGCAACAGGTGAGCAAGTGGTGTAATGTATAATGCTGTCTGTGCATGCATGGATAGGCACATTGTTCCTACCCACAGGCTTGCCCAACCTAATGCAGACAGCCACATATGGCCATACTGGTAACTGTAGACAAGTAGCTGGGATAAATAACAGTTATCTGACTGCTAGGATACTAGATGCAGATAACAGTATGAAGCAATATCACTCTGAAGGCCACAGATGCTGTTCAACACAAGCCTAGTTTGAGTAATCCACAAGTAGTCTGCCTGCAATTATTTGCAAAACAGTTGTCACCTGTGGCACATGCGATAAGTACTTTGATCTATAGAGTGTAAGACTAGATAAGTAGGGGTTCTACTCTCACGTCAGGCCACTTGGTGTGTGCGTGTGTGTGTGTGTGTGTGTGTGTGTGTGTGTGTGTGTGTGTGTGTGTGTGTGTGTGTGTGTATGTATCCCCCAGCAAAACCCCTGAGAATCCCTACTTGACTTACACACTACAATGGTTCTGCACTTTTTGGAGCTGTAAGTTGCTGCCAGCTTCCAAATTTCCCTCTTCTATGAGGCCTGATGATGTCACCTACCTTAAGACTACTAGCTTCCATTATAATGTCACACTTAAACCATGGTACATGAGTTCAGTACTGTGATCTATAGTGTGTAAGACTAGATAGGTAGGGGTTCTACTCTTACTCCAGGTCACGTGGTGTGTGTATATGTATCTCCATATGGTGTAAGTGTGATCACCTTAGAAATAGTTAGGGTTTTGCAGTACGTTTGTTGTAGCAGGTGATGTGGGCCTCCAAATGCCTGATTACAACTAGGCCTGCTGATGTCATCAAGCATATGTCCTAAAAAGATAGTAATAGCAGACATGAGGTGAGTTGCATGCATCACATGCTGTGGTCTGTAATGTGTACCATTACATAAGTAAGTGTTCTAATCTACATACAGCCAATTTGTGTTGTGTGCTGTGCCATGTCCTATAAACAGTAATTGGAAGTGGTGCTATCCTCAATGTAGCCAGGTTTGTGTGTGTAGCTGTTAGAGCATTTTACATCAGTTTATGGAACCATAAGATGTTTGAACTTTACTAATATAATGGCCATACAGCCCTCACAATCCTAGACAATTTTATACCCTTATTTACATGATCTGCACATATTGTCCCAGTCCAAGAGGGACACAGGCAGAAGCCCTGTGGTGAAATGAAGGTCACCCAGCCAATCATACAGATGACATGTGATGAGGTGCACTGAGGTGCTCTGTTTGCCATTAGACATGGCGATGTTTCAAAGTTGTGTTAAAGTCTACTAGACAGATGTTTTCTGCCTGCATGTATTACTAATGTCACATACTAGGTTAATGTCCTTAGAATTAGTAATCCATTTACCATGCCACCTACAGATATGTAGCATTTGCAATCAAGCAGGGTCACACAGTGTCCCATATGCAAAGCAGAGATCACCTCTGAGTAGTCTAAATGTCACAGGCTTCAATTACACTGATTTCAGATGATCCCCCTTGAACAGATACTGAGGAAGTGAAGTTCCCTTGTGAGGGACTGTTCTGTTGTGTGTAATTGTCAGTAGTGCTTGGAAAGGCACATTACCAACTGGCCATTGCACTCAAATACTGGCATGCTGAGGGGGAAAAGTACATGGAGGTTATGAGTATGTCTATTACGGGTGACTGTGCCCTCAGTTATGGCATATGATTCCTGTCTTACCACTGGGGAGACTTGGTGATCTCAGGTGCATTAGCTGTAAACCTGTGTGGCCAAGCCTGCGTGGCCAGGTCTATAACCCCTGAGCATGTATGTCACATGTTGCAACTGATGGGCTACTTACCGGGTACATAGGTGTTAGTAACGGAAATGATACTACATATATATTTGCATGGAGTTTATGGCCATTAGTATGCCAACAACCATGTGTTCATCAAACCCTCTTGTAGGATATTGACATAACTCATAGATTGTATGGGTGCTCACAGTTTGCAGGCATCAGCCAACATTGTCAGCCACAGACATACAGTATTCACTTGTATCGTGGTTAAATGGATTACAAGCAGTAAAGGACCCAGGAATGAGCCCTGTTGAACACTGCTGCTTACAGATAATCTATTGGAGATAGATGTCCCTATGTTGAGTATGTGTCATCAATGGGCCACTTAGTGACCCCTACAATGATATTACCATGGATGTTTAAGTGGGTGCTTTTATCAATGATGCCTGAGTGGGGATATAGCCATATGGCTTGGCTAAGTCCAGGGGGTTGTATGCCCTGATGTCCCCTCACCCAGGTCCTTGGTGGCTGCCTTGGACATGTCCATCATGTTTAACAGCCATGATCTCCCTGTCAGACATCTAAACTGTGTACAGTCAACTGTGTGTAGATCACATATATGTTTGCTGATCAGCTCTATGCTGATTTGCCTCATAGGCATACAGATATGGCTACGCAGGCAAATAGGTCTACAGTTCTGGTGGTCAGTGGATGCACCACCTCTGTGCAAAGGTATAACACATGCCATTGTCCAGTCAGCTGGGGTGAAGCCAGTGGTTACAGTATGATTGCAAGGAGTTTCCCATGGTGTTAGTAATCATTGCCAAGCCCATGTAGGATGTAGCCTGGGATGTTAGCATGTCCAATAGGTGCTGTGTATCACCATAGAGAGGCCAGTTATGACCTGCTCTGTAGATGTGGAACACATGAGACAGGTTATAGGAATGTCGTGTCACACATGTGGTGGGGACAGGGGAGTGAAGTTGATTGAGAACCTGTGGGACTACAGGTTAGCAAGGAGTACAGACCTATTATATGTGGTATCATTACGTATGAGCTTACCGACAATATGGACCTGTACTCTGTGGTTACCCATGTAACTACACTGTGTGTTGTGGTTCTGCTTTGTGTGGGTGGCTACTTTTGTCACTTATTGTGTCTACATGATGCCACAACAACACTCTGTGCTTGTTTTAGCTGAGGAGGTTGTGCCTTCATTTTAGGGGGGGGCACCCTCACCCCAACTGTCACACAGAAATGTCCACCTCTAGTTGTACAGCCTGATAATGGCAGTTGTCTACTAGGCAGGTTTGCTGTGCCATGAGGAGCCTATGTTCCTCCTGTCATGTACGGCCAAGTCTATGCAGTTGTACTGCTGCTTGCATACTGCATGGTCATAGAGCTCTGCATACTTGCCTCTCCCATCTGAGGGTGGAGGTGCAGTCAAGCTATGTAAATCATCCCACAGGAAGTAATAAATTGCCTTGTAGAAATATATGTCTGTATGTTCTGCAAGGATGGTTACTTCTAATAGTTTTAATAAGACTGATTTGTGGTCAGATCCCACCAGAAAGGACCTCACAGTGGAGGCCTACAGTGGTCACCCATTTTGGTAAACACATGGTGCAATACATTGGCTTCCCTTGTGGGGATATCATGGCAATGCTACAGGGCATTGTAGTTAAGGACGTGGACTAACCTTTGGCCCAGTGAGGCTTAACATGACTAAGCAACAGAGTTGGTGGTCACTTAATGCCACCCCAAAACCATGGTGTACTGATATATCTTGATAGACACATGTACATTAATATAAGCACAATGCATCTCTGGATTCATGGAGATACTCCTGTAGCTGGCAATGGCTAGATTAGGTGCCCTTCCAGTAGTGAATGGCACCTGCAATATCCCCAGGAAATCACAGTATTTCACAAAATCTGGATGTGTATCTATCATTAATGAATACGGATACACCACCTGCATTACCTTGCACACTGTCAGTTTGAGGTCTGAACATGTGGAAGGGCATGTAGTTTGGTATGGCTGTGGTGGTATCCACAACCATGAACCAGATTTCCTTGACTGCACAAATGTTTGCATATTCCAAGGTGGGAACACCTTCCACAGAGTGGACTTCAGTGCTGGCATTCCCAGCATGTAGCAGGATAACCATGATGTTGTATGAAGATGGTGTTCTCATTGCAATGTTTTCCTCCAGACAGTGCCTATAAGATGCACTGTGGAGGTGTCTGCAGCCTTGGCCAGTACAGAAAACCTCAGGGATGAGAGATGAAGACCATCACAGGCAAAGCATTGATGTCTGTTGAACAAGACATCCCAGGCAGACATGTAGTAGATCCCCTTACAATGACACCACACGCTAAGGCAATTATTGACTTTCATCATTTTCCGTGTGTATGGAGCCATCATCCCAGGTAAGGGTCAACTGCAGCTGAAAGCTATGCACATACCAGCGAGAGACACAGACTGCCTAAGCTCGGCCATGTGTCTGCATACAGTCCGATGACATATGTTCCTAGTGATACATACCTGCAGGAACTATAATGCCAACATTATGTTAACTGATATTCCTTAATTTGTGGCAATGTGTGGTATGGCATATTGTGTCAACCCACAGACAGCTAACTGTGATCATTCCCATATGTAGCCTGTTGACACAGACATCAATGTGTCTCACAATGTAATCACCTCTGACTAAGATATGTGATTTTGTGATTTGCCTGAGATGTTTGACAGGTGAGACAGTGGTGCATGCATTATTATGCGCACCGTGCTCTCAAGATGCAGGATTTTCTGAGGTGTCTGTTTGGGAATGTGTCTGGTAATGAGCTGCACACATGTAGGTGTGTATAATGTGGCTGTAGGTGGTGGAGGAGATGAGCTGTGCATGTTGGCAAAATGCTCATTGCCATATATAATGACTCCTGTTTGAGACACCATGGAAGCAAGGTATGAAATGCAGCCACATCTGTCACACCTTTTGTGACCTATAGTCATGCTTGGGTGCATGTCTCAGCATGCCATCATTAGACACTGTCATGACAGATGTGGAAATGTAACATGTCATCTTTATGTAGGTCCCCTAACATAAACCAGCACCTGACAGTGTGCCATACAATGCTTTGACAGCCATGTGGAGCTTGGATTGTCCAGAATCCTGTCATTAGGCTTAGTCCCAATACCATACCTACATACATTGTGCAAGTCCTGCAAAGTTAGGGTCATGCTGCCACACCCTTGGGGTTGACAGCCTGACATACAGTGTTTGCCAGCACTCCTTGCAATGAAGATGTGGATGCCTGTGCATGCACAGAGGAATTGTTCAACTTTTCTAACATTATGTTGGCCTCGTAAGTGTATGATGCCTATCAAGCAGCTAGACAACACACTGGTTGTTGTGTGACATGATGTGGGAACACAGACAAGTGTTTTAGGTACATAACTGTACAGTATGGTATACCTGGGACATGTGGCAGGTGGACACACTTTGGCTAAAGGTAACCAGACTGCTGCAGTAAGCCTTACAGCCATGTCATGCAGATATCCACCATTAATCTGTTGAAAGGCAGGATGCATGACTTGCTGTGAAATTGTCACCTACGATGGATCCCTACCGCTGTGCTGCTTGTTTCAGCACACCTGGACATCTGTGTCACTGGACATTGCACATTATATTGTGATCCTGCAACTGTATTCATAATCGCTATCTTGTCAATTCCCTAGTAACATATCACCTACCCTGGAAAAGAAGGCATAACGCATGCAAAAGCCAACTGATTGGCCAGGTTGCTAATCAAGCCATCTACCCAGAGAAGGGTATGTGAAGCCTACAGAGCCTTTCATGATGTGGGAAAACTATGTGGATGAACAAACAGACTCTGTCCTGCTTCTCATCATGAGCTTCATAGTAACGTTTTGCATGTAATGACAAAAAAAGTATCAGAGCAGTTGTGGTGAGACCAGCATTAGTAGCTGCCAGGCACCAGCAATTTCCGTGGAGTCCATGGCTTTCCACAGTCTTCACAAGGTAATTGTGTCCTCCAATGCACACAGCTTTAGCAGTGTCCAGTAGCAGAATGCCTGTGTAAAACCTCCACCTTACCTTCACAGGATATACATATTACACTTCCCTAACTTGTCTGTGCTCTGTACATACACCTTGGATGACTCTTTTCTTGGAACATGATGGAAGTAACAGCAATACTTAGTTGTACAAAGGACAACTAGCATGCAATGCCTAGCAGTATCCCCAGATCTCTCAGTTGTATGATATAAAATGCCATGAAAGGAGTTAGCATGGATACGATCAGTAACAATGTCATACACCTACTGATACTGGACCAAACCAGTTTGTTTTGCTCAAGGGCAGATCATGCCTACCTACTGTAGCCAGTGGGCCCCACTGAATGTTACACTATGCAATGGGTGACTGGAATATGACACACTGAACCTACCATGGCCTGACAAGGTGTTTGACAATATTAGGCCAGCAGGCCATGCTGGAAACTGTGTCGGTTATTTACCGAGTGGTATGTCAGCTGGTGGATAGGCAAGTGTCTGATAGTCATAATCTGGGAAGATAGCATTGGGTAGACCTATGCTACAATGACTCCAGTCACCAGTGGATTTCTCTCGGGCATCATTAATGCAGTACCCCTTCTAGTCATTCCCTTCTCTGCAGTCACAGCCACTGCTGACCTGTGACAGACAACATTAGAAGGTGATTGCATATTAGGAGCTGTCATTGAATCCCATACAGAACCAACAGTTATCCAGGATGGCCTGAGGCACACATTCAGTTGTTGTCAGAGCCACTGACAAATACTAAATGCCAAGGACTGCACAATACTATCCTTTGGGAAGTCATCCATCCCTGGAAAATGTAGTAGTGTCCACACACACCACCCAGTTTTGCCATTATTCATGGACTTATGGACAGAGAGAGTAATGTAGCCTTTGACTTTCAATGGTCAGTAAGATGTGGGTAGCCATTCAGTTTTGTACAACCTATACATAAAGGTATGGCATGTAAATCCCCGAATGTCAATGTTATACTGAATTTGGCACTCATCACACCTATCATTGAGTGCAGTGGCACTTTTGCTGTGTCACTACACAGGCATATCTTACAACTGTAGCAGCCACACAGGTTCCATGGTAAACCAATACACATTGTAGATAACATGTCCTTTGCAGTCCGTGTCAAGACCGTACATGTGTAGTGTGTTTCTTAAATGCTTTGGGGGGATGTGGATGGCTGCCATACAGGGAGGAGTCAGATCCCACTGTGTACCTCCCGCTTATCCAAGACAGGACTAACACATGCCTTACCTGTTCTACACACCTACACCGTCACTGTGGTATAAATAGTACATACTGGAGAAACAAGTATGTAATACAGACACTACACCCTATATGTAACAGGCTTCACATGCATGTGAAGCACATGTCTGCTATAACACACATCATGTCCAAGTTGCACAATGGGATGCAGAACAAGACAATCATAACTGGTGTAGGACAATTGTAATGGACACAGGAAATTTGTAGATGGGTCATCTCCATCACCACAGCTTGTAGATGTGTTAGCACCTGAAACCCTGATGATACTTATCAAGAGTATCAGACACTTTCATAGATTAGTGATGCATGAGTAGGCTGAATGATGCCATTGTCCTTCTTAGCCTGTTACACATATATGAACCTATGGCGCCATGCAACTATAGTGCTGTACCATGCTGAAGACATATTTCTTCTATACTAACATTCCATCCTGTGCTGTGATGTCTATGGGTTTATTACCACTGTGTATCCATAGATGTCCCTTACAGACTCCTGAAACTAAACTGAAACATAAACAGGTCCGTGACACACCTTTCATTGTGTAAGTATACAGCCATTACAACATCATACAACATAAGGTACACAAAATTATGTGGCTTACTCATTAGAAATGTCAGAATACAGTATCTTTCAGTGACCAGTGGCAGTACAAGTGGCATGGCAAAGCAACACTGCATTACAAAAGTGCATATTAGTTTATATAGTCACCCTGTAAATCGGACACATAGCTTCATTTCCCTGCATCGATGACAAGGATGACAGGAATGTGGCACAAGTATCATCACTTGCAATGGGTGCTGTGTGGTGGTGCAGGAGGCCCAGGCTGACCCAACAGGCTGAAAGCATGTGTGTGAGTCAGGAAGGAAAGCAGGCAAGATGGACCATGGAACTGTGCTGTGTGTGTCTGTAGCTGAGCTGAATTTGACAGTGGTGTGTGAGTGTGTGCATGAACACAGTCAAGTTCAGTGCTAGCCCTACATGTGTGTATGTTGGACAGCTTTGAATTGAGCATTGTAGAGCTGACAGTTCACCATCTCTGCCTTGAACATGGGAACTGACTCTGCCATGAGTTGCACTGGCACCTCCATGCCCAAGGTCATAAGTGGTGCAAGTACCTGATGGTGACTGCTGTCTTCTGGGACCATGTCCTCCATGGGAAGACCCATGACCATGAGCCCATGGCCAGCCATGTCTTGGTGTGGACAACACACTCCTCAATGGAGTGCAGGATGTACTGCCACTATGGGAGCATGATTGTGCATGGCCACGTGAACTCTCAGCAGATGGGGTTGCCGACCTACGGGTATGAGTCCGATGCCAACTCCAACCAGACATTCCATCACAGACAGTGTACCTTCCAAAAGATATTCTGCTGCCTGTCTGAGACCACCATCTTTCCACTGCATCATTGAAACCGATCCAGGGTGTCACCAAGGTGGTGGAGGCAGTCATGGATGTCAGACTGCACTGCATCCATAACCCTGAGCATACATCTGGAGTTCCTTTCAGAATGTGCCTCTACCTTCATAATAGCATATGCCGAGTGACCCATGATGTGACACCTGCAAAAGGTGTCGAAAGGACAGCAGGCCTCCTATGAACACAAATATCAATCCGCCTGTGTGGAACCTCACCAGCTCTCTGGCTATGGCCATTGTCTACACTCACAGGAGCCATAGTTGCCACACTTTCCTGTTCAATGTCCCCACCCTCTGACTGTCCAATATCTGTGGGGTCCGGGGACTTAGTATGTGTAGGCATACTGACTGTGTGCAGTGACAATGACAGCAGAAGATGAATGTCAAACTCTGGGACAGATTCAGCCCCTGAAACCCCCACCTGTGCCTCACTTTGGCTACCATCATCATCAGAGTCTGAAGAAACACTGGCATCAGGTTGTGTAGGGGACAGAGACCAACCCCTCAATCACCTATGATAAGAAAGGGAAAAGCAGTACATTAATGCCTGCACTGTTATTCTATGCAGTACTATGTTGCAATATATGTAAAAGCTCTATACACTGTTGTCACTATAACAGACCTGTTTAAAACCCAACCTCATATAGTAGGACATAAGGACATTACTTTTACCACAAACAGCTGTAGTTACTTGTAAATAAAAGCTCTTTACACAGCAATCTCATCAGCAACAATGAGGTACACTGTTGACATTTGTGAAGACTCTACACAACTGACACATATGATAATCTGTCATGTCCTGACAATGCTGCCATGTCTAGCAGTGTGGTCACACCTACAAGACAGGCAAGACAGTAGACAGGGTGGTGTGTGACACAAGAGGGGGGTGAACACATTGGATGGGGAGGGTGTCGTGGAATCGATCGCAGTCTCACGTGCATCCACAAGGTAGCAGCATGACTACAACCATGGGCATGTCAGCACTGCTCCCTCACTGCCCCAGGGTGACAGTAATGGAGGCTGGACTCCAGGGTGAGGCTGCCCCACTAGGATGGCCAGCATGCCTTCCATCTGATCAGGGCCGGCCTTAGCTGAACTGGTGCCCTAGGCGAAGTAGTACTCCGGCGCCCCTTAAGCCCCACCCATACCGTGCTCATGAAACACCCCTATAAGCCACACCCACAGGTTGGTCACTCCCCAGGAAAGCCACTCCAGCCATTTCCTTCATTTAAATGCATATGAAGAAAAGATACCTTGTGATGCTGTTAAACTGAAAGTGAAGGACAGTGGAATTTTCCTTTAATAAACCTGCTTTATCAGTTGCCCCTTCACATATATTTTAGTATAAAAGTCATGTTCTCAGAAAATTGAAGCTCACATGCCTTATTTCAAAGAGTTGCTTAAGTTAATCTAAACATTTTAATTTACTTTCGGGTAGGCGAGTGAACCTTACAGCTCAGTGAAAGTAGAATAGCAACCTCCCTCCTCCATATGTACAGTAGCTTAAGCTTGAATATCACAAACACAGATAGACATTTGCTAAACATTACAGTCTCACAATGAAAACAGACTTAGCATGAGCAATAAACTTCTCTACCATTGAAACGGCATGAAAATCCACATTCATAAAACATGCATCTGGCCAGTGGAGGCTTAAGTTTACCTTTGGGCTATTTTCAAAATGGCCTCCTTGCACACATTTTTAGGGTCATGCATACATGTATGTGTTCTTTGATTCACCTTCTTGATTGTATTAAATTACATTCCTTGTATAATAAAGCACCACTTGTTAGTGTGTTTTTTTAAATTTGGAGTTTTGAACATTTTTCCAGTAAGCAATAAAACAAAATGCTTGACCCAGTAATGACAAACCTGCCCATTTCAAAACATTTTAACCATAAAGAGGGGATGGGAATGTAGCCTTATGGTTATGGTGTTTGCCTTACAAACACAAGGTGCAGGGTTTGAGTCTTACAAGGGATAATTGGCTAGGCTTAAAATGGCTCACAAGGGCAGTTAGCTTAGTACTAATCTATGCACCTATAAAAGGCCACTCAAAGTTCTGTCATTACAATCCACAAGAGTCAATAAGCACAATCTCTGCAGAAGTAAAGTTCATCCAAATAATTCTACATTAAAGAGATTGTTTTAATAATGAACAGTCTGTTACTGGCAATCAATTTTACATTTCAGTGTTTCATCTAGCAATTCACTGCCTGCTGCCCTTGAAGAATTACTTTCCTACGTTACACACAAAAAAAAAATGGTAAGCTGGTAAAATTGCAATAGGGAATAACTGAGAAACTGACAACAAGTTCATAGTTACTAGGCATCTTATACAAAAGAGGACACACTCAGGAATGCAAAACCCCTATCCCCCCTTAAAATGCACCAAATAATCAGCAAGCAGTGCATTACATACATGCCTCCATACCTCTCAATCTCTTAGTACAAGAACGCTAGAAAAAGCCTGAAACAGTGTGGGGGGGGTGGCAAAAGAGGGACAGATTATAAATATTGCTCTTGTAGACTTAGAAAGTTGCTAAAATAACACCATTTTCTTAGCAGGCATTTTCTGAAGGGCATGAAGACAAACTCAAATGTATGACATTTAGTTAATTCAATCCTCAATGATTTGCCAGAAAACCACAAATTGTATGAAGAATAGGTCAAAAATATGAGGCAAAAATCTGGACAGTTGAGAGGTATGCTCATTACCATATGGGCATTTGCTAAAATTATCATAGATCTCCCAGGAGGCAATGTTGTGAATGGGACCCAACAAAAATACAATCAGAGTAGAAGTCTTTGTCGGATATGTGCCTTCTACAAAAATATTGTAGAATCTTTTGCAGAGTGTCCATACCCTAAATACATGCAATACATCTGACCCTAACCCACAGCTAAAATAGGACAAATCCCACAATAAGGCAAGGAAAAAAAAACACTTTTCAAAATGGGGCACTTACTTGCCAGCCCTAGGAAAACAAGTCAAACTGCTGGACTGATGATGCTTTACATGCAAGACACAAACTACACTGCGGCAAGAAACAGCTTAAAATGCATTGACATCTGAAGGCGGAAGGGTGCAAAGCTCTGTAGGTTTATGACTACTGCACAAGTGATCCATATGATGAACATTACACAGCTACTAGGTTGTGCTCAGATTGCAGTTCTTAATAATATTCCTGTCTAGAGATGGCAACAATAGTGTGTAATCATGTGCCTGTTACATAAATACTACCATTTCAGTGGGAGTAGAACTAAAGGAATAAGTGCACCCTTTACTGAAACTTTATTAGGAACAGATAAATACACCAATAAAAGTAGCTGGGACCTACAGGTAGCCTGCAATTACCTTGCAAAGAAAGGCCTCCGTAAGTCAGAAGGTGGGAGGAGAAAGTAAACTCAATTAAAAAAAAAAAAAAAAAAAAAAGGACATTGCAAGTCTCATCTTAGAGTGTCCTAAATCAGTAGGCTAATAAAAAAACATAAGTCCAAATCAGAATTTTAAGTGATGCAGAGAGTTCTTTGTTCTAAAACATATTAAGCTGCATTAGAGGTAAACAAAGAAAAGAAGCAACAAATAAATTTAATACACACACGTCCTGAGGGCCACATGTGGAACAGTTGTAACAGAAGGCTGCCATCTCTTCAGATCTCATATCTAGGTTATAATAAACCCTGACCACTACAGAGGTTGTCCTACAAAGCTTTGTACCCTTTCACCTTGTGATCCATCTGCTAGGTGGTGTAGATAGTAGGGTATTGCATGTGATAGAGACACGGCCAGCCTATTAGGCACTATATATGCTACTATATTATTTCAAAATGTGATCATAAAACATGAGAATCACTATTTAATAGGAAACACATAACACAAAACTGTGCTGATAAAACATGGGTATTATAGTTTATTAAATAAAAATATATGTAATGTATAAATATGCTACCATTTTCTCTTCTGCATACAAGCTTGCTGTTTTGAATCCTCAAAAAGCATATGCTGCCACTATATTATTAAAGCTGTGGTCATAAAACATGTGGATCATTATTGTACATTTAACAGGAAAGTTAAAACACAAAATAAAGATAAAACATTGATATTAAAATGGTTTATTTAATTAAACTATATATTGTAACAATATGGCAAATAAACATAATTTGCTTCTCTAGTAAACAAATAGCAGTAGCAAAAGCCTTTAATACCAATTAACTGGCACCCTTGCCTGGTAATATTCCTATCTGTTATGCTGTCATGCACTGGTAATCACTTCTAAATTAAAAAGAACCATACTGTACATCACCTGAACCTGTTGAAGCTTTACATGATTTGATTCCACTCTAAGGGGGTTGCTGCTGTTCCATATAAACTTATTTAATCAGCAAACAGAGCTGCATAACACAAACCTAGTTTCACAAGCATATGCTGATTGTAAAGGTATGAAGAAATGTTGCTTCATACTGGTATGAATCTTAATTCTGTCTCATCTCTCATGTTTAAACTCATTCATCTTTGCTAATAATTGCTGTTCATAAGCAAAGCATGTGCTTATCAAAACAGTATTGTTTCAAGACTTACATTAAAAGCAAAACAAAGAAGATAGCCTAATATTGTTCAGCTCCAGCAATACAGAATAACTGGGTTCCCTTATACACATAGCAATTATATATAATCAGAAAAAAAGACAGGGAGCACAGCTACATGTAAGAAAACACCAGTTTAAAAATTCCACTTTCTGCAGTTACAGCCGGCATTCAAGATGCTGGTCTTGGCAAATTCAGCAGGAAACCATTTTTCTTGGATCCCCAGATTATATTCCATTTTCCACCATTAAGAATAAAAGAAGAAGATTTAATGAGATCAGCTACTTCTAAACTGAGTAAACTTGGTTCTAGTTCATCTGAGCTTGGTTTCTTGGACCTTGCCAATAGTTTTGTAAATTATCTTTCTGATATCTGTCAAATGTGAAAACCACAAATAACAAACCAGCAGTAAAAATATTGCATTCTGTGTTGCATGGGCGAATGACCACTATTTTGTGCAGGATTCAATGCATCATTGAACCATATTTTGAAAATGTTGTCTTAGATGGTTGGGTGAAGGGCTTTACTTTAGATTTTATCTTGATATCTTTCACCCAGGACAGGTTTAGATTTTTATGAAATTGTTTTGTTGCCAGGTTAAGTCTCTGCAGACCAATCTTAAAAGAAAATGTTTTCATTGCTATGCCCTTAGTCCACTTGTTCCTAGAAAGTACAGTACCTTGCACAAAGACAGCACTGATATCCTTATACCTGCGTGTATTTTCTTTACTTTGGCAAGACCTATCAAATCCTTATTGTTAAAGGCCTACAAACAGCCCTGCAGGTCTTTATTAGAATGTGCTTTTATTATACTTTTGTGACCCCCTCAAACCCAGAAACTGCAGTGATGTGCTGCTCCTCCCTCCCATCACAGACAAGTCTGTCACTACAGACAGCTGCTTGAATCCAGCTCACCATAACATGCCTGCCCTTTTGTCACAGAATTTATTTCTGAAGGGAAAAAAAAGAATTCTTCGTCGGCTGAAGAATAGGAATACTGTTTTGACTTCTCTAGCTTTGCCTTTAGCCAGTAACATCATCTTAATACAGGTGTCAGCCAATTGTAAGACTGTAGTCTTACTCTGTCTGAATTTAAGGGGCACAGTTTATCTTGGTCTGAAAGAACAATACTAGATAGTTTATCAACTATACTGAGGTAATCAGCTGTGTATAAACCACAGAAACAGTTCCTTTTAACTTTAATGCAAATAAATAAATAAATAAATACACTTATACAGACAAAGTAACACAATGCTTTTCTGTTTGTAAAACTTGCAAGTGGACTGTTTCAAAGATCTTGTCAATTGATTACCACACCAAAATGCAACATAAACAAGAAATTGCAGTGCTGATGGTTACAAAAAAATAAAAGACTTGATAATATGCAGAAGCAAAGGGTGGATATCACTATAAATAGGTGCATTGTGAAATAAAAAAAAACTTCCTTGTGTATTATACAGTACTGAGGACGTGGTTAACTTAGCAAAACATAAGGAAAAGTGCTAGCTCAATGTTGAGAAACAGACGAAATAGTTGATGAATTTACTGTATCAACATCTATATGCAATGCAGATGCATAAAGAAACTGCCATTTTTAATGATGTGAATTCATTACACACACACGCTTTCTCTCTCATACACAAACAATTTAAATTACACACACACACACACACACACACACACACACACACACACACACACACACACACACACACACACACACACACACACATTCTCTCTCATACACAAACAATTTAAGTTACACACACACACACACACACACACACACACACACACACACACACACACACACTTACCTTCTTTCTAAACCAAACGGCCACATGCAAACACATGGACTTAACTCATCGCTTAAAATAACTGCTGGCTTAAATTCCGTGTGGAACTTCAGTACATATTTAAATCCACGTTAGCGTCATGATGCACACATAAAGGAGAAGACTCTTATATCACGCATGTTGTGATGTTAAAGTCTCCTGGCCAATCTGCAACTGTAAGTGGGAGGGCACTCGCCCTCCCCCTCTCTCAATGGTTCAGGCGCCCTTGAACAGGGTGCAGAGAAGAGATCAAAAGTTATGCTAACTAAAACAAATAAATAAATAGATAAATTAAAATTGCGTCCTTTTCAAAGCCGGCCTGTACAGCGCCCTAGGCGGTCGCCTAGTTCGCCTATGCCTAAGGCTGGCCATGCATCCGATGCAAGCAGCATCCAAAACCACTGTACACAATCCTACACACCAAACATGGCAGCTCATCATGGGTGACAACTCCCCCTCCATCATCACTCCCAGTGTGGGCCCCAGCCATGGCCTGTGGGGCAGAACTACCTGATGCCACAGGTAGTGCAGGAGTAGCAGGGGGGGGGCACCACCAGGTTGGGTCCCAGATGTGCTGGGGCCTGGTGCCACAGCCGGAGGAGGCAATGTAGGTGGAGCACCAGGAACTGGCCTACCTTGTCTCGCTGTAGTAAATTAGTTATAATAATAAGTTAATGTTAGTAATAACCAAATCAATGTTAGTATTAACATTAACATTATGGAACATAATATTGATTAATTCAAATACATGTTAAGGTATACTACATGGAACACAGCATTAAATAACATAACAGTAGGTATGTTAACAGCAAGGCAGAATGAAATAACCCATAAGGCCATCCAAACAGTTAGTTTAACAGAATATATTAATATTAAATCATAATAATAAATAACAATAATAAATTAAAGAAGATAAGAGGTGGGGAGACAGAGAAAAACAAACCATTAGTGACGTTGCACATGACAGTCATACACAGACTGCTAATACATACTTCTACATGTGTGCAGTGTCAGTTGTGATTACAATGGCTACAATTCTTCTATGGATGTTGTATTACTTACATACCTTTCAATCTGTTGGCATGAGACAGTATGGGCCAAGCACTAACAAATGCAGGTACACAACTACATGGAACTGTTTTACATAATGTGCATGTACATGACTATCAAGGTGTTCCTTGAACGGATTTGAAAATACATTGAATTCCAGGTAATCATTTATCTGTTAATCATGGACCAGACAGATTGGGCAGTTGTAATTACATTACAAAAAAACGTGACAGTTGAGAGGTATGTTTATGTAGATTAAGTAGACTAGACAGCCATCATGTCTTACTTGGCAGGCATTGGGGTAGAACCCAAAAGCTGCCACTGCAGGGGACATCTGAAATAATGTAACAATTGACTGCAGTGTCATTAGAACAGACATGCAATTAATACAACCCTACTGCAAGTATTTCAAAACATTAGTTATGAAACCACAATCCTGCTTTGCACTTTATTCATTTTGCTGCTTAGAATCTGTGAAGTATACACAATATCTGCCCATAAAGTAGGTTAGCTCACCCATATACTTTGTTCCTGTAGTGGGAGGAAAAGAGAGCATTGTGTGACTGAAAGTGGTCTGCAGACAGCATTTAACAAGCAAGTACTTCTGAATTCTTTGATTTGTTTCAGTGTTACAGTTGACTGCAGTGAAAGTAGAACACATATGCACTGAATACAGCCCAACAACAGTTATTTGCACACAGTAGTTATCAAATCACAATCCTGCTTTACACCTTATTGGTCATTGTTATTGGTATTGTTTATTGTTTATTGCACTACAGTTATCATAAAATATCTTTACATACCACGCTCACGGCACATTCTGGCCAGGCAGCTAGCATGAGTTTGCACGCTGCAAGCCCATTCAGCTGCAGCTGTTGGAAGAGAAGCACACCATTATGCATACCAGTTTTGCACAGATTCAACTTGTTTTTTATTAACGTAGTGACAAATATACTTACATATCTGTGGAGCATGCCCATCCCTCACCTCTTGGATGCAGGTGTCCAAGGTTCCTATCTTCATTCACTTCAGGTCATCATAGTGGTGACGACACTGCTCACCAGTGCAGGGGATACCAGTAGCACTGGTAAGATGCCTGGCCAACCAATCCCAGGCCTCAGCCTTACATTCTAAGCCCTGGTAATCGCCTTGCAACACCCAAGGTTCATAATTCCTGACCAGGAGCCCAAGAAACACTCTGGACTCCTGTGCAACCCACCTCTGCGCCTGAAAGGGAGCACACTCACCAACACAACCTATCATATCAGCAGACAGTAAGACTCCAATGAATTGTGCAGAATTCCTGCCTGTTGGCCTTAATGTAGGCTATTTTTCCACCCTTACACATCATAATGAAACATTCAAAAAAGTGCCGCATTGCTTACCATCACGTAAACTCACACAACTGTGTTTTAGCGAAGCCTAGCAACTCACAAACAACATTACCCATTACCCATGTTTAAGCAGTACTTAGCACCATGCAGCTTTTCCTAATGTAACAATTTTGTTTTTAAATTAAACAACACATTACATTAAATTAAATAAAAGGTATGACTGCTGAGGACTCGAGCCCAGGACCTACGTAACTTTAGGCCGTGACTCTACCCATTTAGCTACTTGGATATTATGTAAACTAGGATACCTTCACATATAATAGTAAGCCACCGTTAGCATTGCTAAGCACTATTCTGCTCCATGCAAATGGGCTTAAACAGAACTAGATAAAAATAATGAATTACATCCGGATTCTATTTTTAGGTGTCTGGCAGGTGTCAGCTGTGTATGTGTAAACCCAGCTTGGCACTGCTGCACTTTGCTCCATGCCACACAAATGGACAAAAAATCCCTAGATATAATAATTAATTACATCTGGTTTCTATTTTTAGGTGTCTTGCAGGTGTCAGCTATATAGATGTCAGCACAACTCGGGACTGCTGCAGTCTGCACCATGCTGTGCAAATGGACATTAAAAAATAAAAAAAAAAACTTTACAAAATTAAAACAGAAAATATTAATTCACACACATTTCAGCACTAGCAAGGTACATTACAGGGATTCTTACCCTGTGCATAGCATCTGTCCAGGAATTCCCTGGACAAATCACAAACACGGGATAGCGTCTACACGACTGCCTACACAGATTCACTATCCTTGTTCTATGCTCTCCCTATGAAGAGCACTATAATTAATATTCATGGCGAGCTGTCAAGGGGAAACCATGGCCATGTACACAGGTGCATTCTGTGTAGGAATCCTGGGGACTGTATTTCTGCAGTCAGTTGATCGAAGTTCAGAACTTTGTCACTTGAAGTCACCTGCATCCTGTAACAGTAGTTAGACTCAGCAAAGAATGAGATGGTGAGTTACTTTTTTGTCACTTTTTTCCTTGTTCTCCAAGTTTGTGTGACCATGGAGTCAGTGTATATGTAGTTTTAGGATATGGGGATGGGAACCATGTTGTTTTGTGATCTTGCTAGTAATTACTAGTAATTACCCTCCAAAGTTCAATTCCCACTGTTTTATTTGCTTGTTAATTAAAGGCAGCATGATTATTCATAGTAACTAGTAAATTCAAAATAAAGCTTACTAATACTATACTATTCCTACTCCAAGTGATTTAAAGCTGTATTTCACTCATGCACTACTAAACACTTTAACCAGAATAGAATCACAATCGGCTTGTACCCCCTTCTGTAGCTAATCTGATAGCACTGTGTTTTGTAGAGGTGTAACACCCTCCAATCCAATAACACTTGGTGTATTGTGGTGGTGTACTACCCTCCAATCCACTAGCACTTTGTGTTTTGTGGCAGTGTACCACTCTCCAATCTGATAACACTTGGTCTTTTCTGGCAGTGACATGGTGTACCACCATCCTCATGCTTGTCTTACCCATATATCTTATTGCCATTTCTGCTTTAATAGAAACAAGTTAAATGAATTCTCATCTGACTACCCTTGGCAGCCAGGTGAAACTGGAGGGAGATGGGATAAATTTTAAATTACTGTGTTCTGTAGGCAGATGACATTATAAGGTAGTTTTAAGTCTCTATAACCTTGCTACAAACTGTACAGTACTGTCTATTGCTTACCCAAACAGCTGGTTATCTGAATAAATTTCTGTCTGGAGATTATTAATAAGCAGATTTTACTATATAAATAGACAAGTACATAGTTTTTTTGGTATATAATAAGCAATCAGTCATCAGACCATTAACAGCCTAACCCTGAATGCCTAACATTAAGTTACCTCCTGCCTCAGGAAGGGACACAAAAGATAGTACCAGGGAGAATTTGTGAATGTTCATCCAGTTGCCCATATTAGCTTTAAATACACCTCTCAGCTGTCCAGATGTTAACAGTGTGGCCAGATTTTTTGCCTCATATTTTTGATATTTTCCTCAAAAAAATATATGGTTTTCTAACAAATCACTAAGGATTGAAGTCAGGAAATAATGACAAAGATTGGGAGTGTTGGATTTCATATGCTTCAGGATATGCATGCTAATGTAAAACCTGTTATTGTAGCAATTTTCTTTTTTTTTTTGTATTGAAAACAGTCTTTATTCCATTACTTGAAGATGCTCAGCTAATCATTGCAAACTCCATTAACAACAACCAGAATATTCAAATTTAGTTAAATAAAATCTCTAGAATTGTAATTTAATTTTACAAGTTTGAATACCACTGAACAACATTTTCAAAAGCAAACTGTTTATCTGTAGATGAAAGACTCAACATTAACAGAGTGACTAATTTTTTAAGCTACTTCAAGTGAGCCATATCCCCTCACTGGTTAGATAACGTTTCTATTTTTTTTTTGAAAAGAATACACAATGTGTATTTAAAGGACAATAGTTAGAAACCATCAACTCTATTATATAATATTTGAGATAATATGTTTCATCCATACTATGTATTTTGCATAGTATGTATGGACCACAGAAAGTACATTAAAGTAAATGTTAATTAACAAACATAAATAGCATTTATATTTGCAAAAAAGTCTGATAGCACAGCTACAGCATTATATTCATGGATAACAGATTGGAGGGTATGACTCTTGCCCCATAGGTTCATAGATAAGTACTATGCAAAATAGCCCATTTAAAGATTCCTCTAATCTCAAGGAAGGCAAGATAAGATAGACCAGGGGAAAATATGAGGTTGACCATCTAGTTATCTAGGTTTACCTTGAAGGTGGCAAAACTAATTAATGTTCTTTAAACTTTTTCTCTAGTCTTAAGAAAATAAGATAGACCGGGTGAGAATTTGGTTACCCATCTAATTATCACTGTTTACTTTCCTCAAATTTTTTTTTTATTTTTAAAATACATTTGAATGAATTCCATAGTATTTATACATAACATCATAAATAACTATGTACACTATTTATATTAGCCTGACACTATAACAGATCTTAATGTATACAGTTACTTTATAAGTATGCCCAATCCATTATCAGAGTGTCTGATCAATTATTGTATAGTGTCAATCAATGATAAGACTTTTTCCCAAGGGTTGTTGATAAAGGGCTTTGGACAAATTCATTTTCAATAATGCTGTGGTCTTCAGTTGGCTGTAGAAGTCTTCCAAAGTTGGTATTGTGTTTGTATTCCATCTTCTTGTTATACACTTCCTTGAAATTACAAGTATAGTCCATACTAGATGCATGTTTGACCTATTCAAATGAGGACCTTCGTTCACATTTAATAATACAAGAGCTTTGGTTAAATAAAATGATTCATTAAGTAAAGATTGAAAAAAGTTATTAATACCATTCCAAAATGACTTAATTTTAACACAACCAAAGAAAATGTGGTTCCAATCTGCATTGTGTACTTGCTCACATCTCCAACATATTCCTTTTATGGAAGAACTAATTTTACTGATTCTGTATGAGGTTAAGAATGCTCTGTGCAAGCATTTCCAATTAAAAACTTTCCAGTATTGTGTAAAGGATGTATATTTTATCGATAATAAGATATTTATTTTAATATCTTCAGTTAACTGCATTGAGTGTCCTTTTGTTATATGTTTCCAATATGAGGTTTTGGGTGTTGTTTTATAGGTTATCAATATTTTGTAAAATTTTGAAATACTGTTTCCCATGTCAAAGTCATTATATATGATTTCATATATGTATTTCATAAATTTAGGTATTTCTTTAAATGAAGAATTGTTAATTATTCTACTTAAATCGTGCGAATATGACAGAATACTCTGTAAAGTTAGCCAGTCCTGTTGTGGAATTTTGTATGTTGTTTTTATTACTTGCATATCTAAAACTTTTAGTTCTTTGATACATTGGAACCAACAAACAAATCCTTTCTGTTCCCAGGAATTAATAATTTCTCTATAGATTTTATGTGGACAGTTCTTTGTGACTATAAATGGTGTTAAAAGATCAAACCAGATTTTTAAATCTATATTTGCATTAATAATTTTCCTAAATGAGTCAATATAAGAATTAATCATACGAGTTTTAGTGGGTTTAGTTATGTTATATTGCATACTAATACATATGTGCCATGGCAAATTGTTTTTATCTATTATTTGAAATTTGTTTTTTAAATCAAATTCATTTATTGATATTGCATTTAGTAATTATTGTCAATTTGCAGAGTAATTTGGACTTATCCAATCTGAGATTGTTTTAAATAGTGATACTTTTATATATGTTTTTATATTAGGAAAGTTTAATCCTCCCTGTTTCCATGATCTAATATGAGGTATTAAAGCTATTCTGTTTCTTTTGGGAAACCATAAAAATGTTATTAGGCATGAATTTATTTCTTTAAGTATATTCCTTTCTGGTAACAGTTGTATTGCCAAGGCTATATACAGGATCTTGGGTAGTAAAACCATTTTAATTAACTGTAGTCTATCTTCAAATGTTAATATTATTTTGTTCCATTTTTCCACAGAGATTTTAATTGTATTGATGATATTATTGTAGTTTTTTGAGACTAATTCATTATTATCCCTGCATAACTCATTTCTTAGATATTTTAAGGGGGTCTATATTAAATAATCGAATGCTTAGAAAAGCGAACGATAATTTATCAACCCCATGTAAGCAAAAGCTTACAAACTTGAACACTTAGAACAGCAAAAGAAAATCGCTATTCCAAAAAAAAAAAAACACTTAAAACATAACATAAAGTGGGGGGCTTCACTCCCCACACCCCCTGACGTGGGGTGGCTGTGCCCCTCACACCCGCCCTACTTAAATCTGTCAACTCTGAGATTGCACTACAGTGATGAAAACGGCAAAGTAACGGATGCGACCAAGCAAATTCTTTCCCAGGGAAAGAATTCACTTATATGTCACTTCCTTATTTTGCCTTTTCATCTTTTTAAGTGCGACCAAGATGCATTCAAAAGAATGTGTCTTTGGTTATCTAATAGGAACCCATTTTAAGGTAGATTCTTGTTTCCCTATGCTGTGATCCCACTTAGTTTGCAGTTCTTTTTTTATTTAAAAATAAAAATGTTGATTTATTGAAATGGAGTCCTGAAGTCAAGTGAAATTTGTCAATTAATATATCTAATTCTTCTACTGTCTCTTTTGTATTAGATAATGTTAGTAATATGTCATCAGCAAATAGCCTTACTTTAGAACTGCATTGTTCATAAACATCTATTCCTTTGATTTTTATATTGTTATGAATTGAATCTGCCAATATTTCAATAGCCAGAGCAAATAGAATCAGTGACATAGGACATCCTTGTTTAGTGCCTTTTGTTATATGTATAGATTCAGAGTTAAAAGGACCTAACTTGACATACGCTAAATTACTTGTATGTATATTCTTTAGGAGATGAACATAGGATGCAGAAAATTCAAGTAGCATTAGAATTTTGAATAAATAGTCCCAATTTAGGGAATCAAAAGCTTTTTCTATATCTAAGCCAATTATGAGTGTTTCTTTATTTTCTTTATTAACATAATCTATAAGAGAAATTATCCTTTTAATATTGTCATGTGTGCGTCTATGCTATATAAATTCAGTTTGATCATTATTTATTGTTTTGGATAGTGGCATTTTCATTCTGTTAGTTAATATTGTCATAAGTATCTTATAGTCATTATTTAATAATTATATAGGTCTATATGAGGTACAGAGGTTTGGGGATTTGTTTTCCTTTAGGATTTGTGTGATTAAGGAATATCTCCAACAAGGTGGTATTAAAACTTGTGACTGAATTTCTAATAGAGTTTTATGGAAGAGGGATAGTATTTCTGAAGGAAAAAGTTTGTATATTTCCATAATTATGCCATCTATACCTGGAGGTTTATTATTTTTACCTCTTTTATTGTATCTGTAATTTCTTTGTAGGATATGTGTGCTTGCAGATCTAGTTTTAACTTTTTTGGTATTTTTATATAAGAACATTTTTCATCTAGATTTACTTGATTGATATGTATATTTTCTTTTTGGAAATGTTCCATATAGTGATTTCTATAGGCATCAAGAATGTCACCTATATCCGAGACATTTTCCCTTTCTTTTCATGGAAGATACTTTTAATATTATTAGCTTTTGATTGTATTTTGATTCTTGTGGATAAATTATGTAGATATTTAGGAGAAGTGGCCAAGGTATTAATTTTTAGTTTTTCTAAAGCTAAACTAGTTTTATGTGTTAGAAATTCATTGTATTTATTGTTTAATACTTCTACTTTCTTTTTCATCTCCAAATGATTTTGATTTTTTTCAGCTTTTACTGACAAAAGTTTGGATTGTAGATCTAATAATTCAGAATCCCATCCTCTGATTTTTTTATACCAAGTTAGGTTTTACCACATATGTAAGCTTTTAATGAGTCCCATATCATTATTTTATTTATCTCTGTGGTGTAATTAATATCTAAGAAGAACTGTAATTCAGATAATAACCAGGGTTTGAACTCGTTAATTTTAGTTTATGCTGGAATTCTGGAGTTAAAGATTAATGGTTTGTACCCATTTTGAAGTTTTAGTGTCAATGAATTGTGGTCTGAAAAGAGGCAGGGAGTGATTGAGAAATTAATGATTTTAGAGTGTAAGTCATGGGGGGGGGGTGGCCGAGGTGGTGCAGCTGTTAGCATTGCCACCTCAGAGCAAGAGGTTCTCTGGTTCAGTCCTTGGCTGGGTGCCTTCTGTGTGGAATCTGCATGTCCTCCCTGTGGTCACGTGGGATTCCTCCTGGTGCTCTGGTTTCCTCCCACATCCCAAATACATGCTGTAGGTGGATTGGACACTCTAAATTGGCCCTAGACATGAGTGTGTGCATGTGCATGCCTTCTGTGGAAGGTTAGGCACTGGGCTGGCAACTCAACACCGTAAAAACTCCACTGACAATCGTGAGTGGAGAGATGATCCACTGTGGTGACCCCTAACTGGGAAAAGCTGAAGGAAGAAGAGTGTAAGTCATAGGCAGCAAATATTTTATCTATTCTAGTTTGGGTACCAAATCTGTGATAATGATGGGAAAACAAAAAAGATTTATTTTCTTTAAATTTGAAAGTATCTACAAGATTAAATGATTCTACCCACTTGTTTAAAGCTTTTGATACAGCAGATGTATGCAGCAGTCTTTTATTTGTAGTTTCAGAAATATGAAATATACAGTTAAAATCTCCTCCTAATATTAAGTTGACTTTATAATTATTGGAAATGAAATCCAAGTGTTTTTTAACAGTTCCTGTTCCATTGCCTGGGAACCAGTATAGATTGGCTAGGGTCCATATTCTGTTATTATATTTAAATATTACTAATGCCATAAGGCCTTCTTTATCTTCATACTTCTAAATGATCTCTGAGTTAATCACATTTGTTTTCCATAAAATTGTTACCCCTTTTGTCTAATAAGTGGATTGCACCAATATCATATATTCCTTAGGATTCCATTTGTAATTGTCATTTGTTTTGAAATGAATTTCTTGAAGGAAGACAATTTGTGCTTTGTTCAGTTTTAAATATTTCAGTAGATTTGATCTCTTGCTAGGATTGTTTAAGCCATTGGTATTTAAAGATAATAAAGTTAAATCCATCTTAGGTTATTTTAAACTACGTATTTTTTGTTTTATTGTGACTATTAAACATTTTCCTCTAATAACTATAAAGTATATGTTTGAGCTTTTAAAGGAAGTTATCAGTTTTATACTTTGAGTGTTTATCAATAACGTAATGTTTTGGTCAGGCATACTAAAATGTTTTTGTGGAATAACAAATTTAAATTAATAAATGTTAACAAAACTAAGATCCGCACTAGCCATGGAATGAAAATCATTCCTAATCTGATGGACAAACCTAAGTCCATCAGATTATCACTCATACCTTGACAATCCAGAACATCTAAGCTCCATAAATTCAATTATATGGAAAATATTTGTAATAGGAATAAGCATATTTATATTATTTTTAACAGCTAGATTAGACATAATTATAATACAATACAAATGTCTACTTATTGTATAAGCAATTAATATTTACATGAAAGATAGATGACACACAATTCAATCATAGTAAAGTAGGATGTATCATATATAAAACCTCAGTTATTTAACATATTCACCCTTATTGATGAAGTCTTTCAAAACTTATTACTTAATATAAATAGATGGTAATAATATTTATACCTAATGTTTATAATACAATGTATTTTACTGCATATATCAGAAGTTACATTTCATTGTTTGCCAGCATTTAAGTAATCACTTTTTTTGTTGCTAACTTACTTAAAGCATCAAGCTTGTTTTATGTGAACATTGATGAAAGTTAGTGCATTTTAATTATCAGTGCATCCCTCTTCCCACCATTTCTTACACATAAGTATTTCATCTCTGTTATTTCTTATTATTAATTTAGTGAAATTATAGGTTAAAAACAACTGTCAAAGGAAAAATAACTTCAAAATGATCAACACACGGCAGGTTCAGGTTAAGTCACTTTAATCTTGCAGCAAGGAGACAAAAATGTGCTAATACAGAGTTTGTCTAACTAGAATCAGGAAGTGAGACTGCCCTTATACATTTCTTACAAGGTATTGCCTACTAAGTTGACGTAATAAATCACAAGTTCTTTTAATATTGTTTCTCAGCAGCTGTTTGTCCATGATTTTCTGCTGGCATATCAAGTTTAAAAAAAAAAAACTTTCTGAGAAAAACAAGGTGGCCTTGACGACCACCGGTCAGATACAACTTTTACTATGCAATGTTACCATTCAAGGTACTATGGCTAATTCGAGCACAAAGCAAGTACATATTACAGTTCATTTCTTCAAGCAGTCTTTTGTCTGATGTATCTCTTCTTTTCCGCAGCTGTGCATGTTCTCATAACATGAACAGGGCTGATTGTCCATATTCAATCACATTATAAAAAACAGTATTGCTCTATTCATTCACTATTCATTCATTTTCATGACCTAGCAGATAATCACCTGCTTCCCAGTACATTTCCAAAAGGCATAAACATGAATTTTGCTGTGCTAGCAAATACTAGGTCAGAGAGCATCTTGCAATTTCAGAGAGCATACTGCAGTTTGAAAAGCATTTTATAATTTCATAAAAAATTAAGCTGTACATAAAATAGAATGAAATGTGTTAACCCTTTTAGCTTCTAATAAGCACTAAACATATACATTAATACATATTTTTCTAACATTTCCCCCCTGTTAATACTTTTTATTCTATTTTCAAAAGCATAAACAATTGCTTCTTCTCCTAACCTCTTTCTGTTCAGAATTTGCAGTTAAGAGAGTCAATCAGTTTAAACTTATGAAAGTGTTCCATTTTTCAGCAGTTCTTCAATTTCAGTACTTTGATATAAAGTCTCAGAAACTGACATGTCTATAAAATCTTTGATCAATCTTTTCATGCAGGGAATACCACAACAAACACACACTCCTAATAGGAGTAATCCCACACAAATGGCAATCAGGACGTTCATTAGGATGCTACCCCACCCCCAAACAAATTCTGGAAAAAGTCCGTCACTGGGTTTGGGCCTGGTTTGGTCATGGTCGACACTTGCTGAATCACCTCAAGATGATCGTTTATCTCATGCTGGTTGTCAGGAATATACGAACAGCACTCCTCTATTATTAAAGTGCACGTACCACCTTTCGCCGCTAGGGTGAAGTCAAGAGCCACACGGTTTTGAAGCACCACAGTTCTCATAGCATTCAGTTCATCAGTCATTAACTTGAGAGCAGAAAAAGATGCATTACTCATTACTTCAAGAAGTTTGGACAGTTTTCTCAGCTCCCAAATTGATTTCACTGCGCAATATGCAGGGGCTATACCTGCCCATGATATGATAGTGTCACTCAAGTCCATGTGTGTCAGTTTATCTTTGTTTTTTATGGAATTATGGTTTCTCCAGCCTGCTTTGATTCATCCCACTGGATTTTCATGCCTTCTGATTGGATTTCCGGTTTTCTTGGTGACCTCTCTGACATTTTGAATTCTTCCCTGAGGCAAAACTGCAGTGTGTTGTATGGCCGGAACCAGGTAACCCAAAAAACAACTGCCAGACCAGTTCTCAGGTAACCATTTGTATGCCTTTTTCCCACAAACAAAATAACAATTCTCTACTTTAGTATTAATATATACTTGCCCTGCATGAAACATTTTCTTATCAATAACAGATAGTTGTTTTAAAAGAACAGGATTACGCTGTATGTCGTCAATAGCCTTATGAATCGACTCAAAATATGAGTCATAGTTTGTATCACAAATATAACTTGCATTATTAGCTTTGGTATAACATTTGTAAGGACCAGTCACATTACAATTACTCCAACCTACCTGAACAGTATCATTTTTGTAAAAACATACAATTCCCTTTTGTGTAACAGGTAGGTACAATGCTATTTTGTCTTGTGATTTTACAGTTGTAGTATCAAAAAGAAAATTTTCCCAGGTCTCATTGACCCCTAGGGGACAGCAGTCATCAATAACCCCCCGTATGCTGTCGGTATAGCTGTGCAGATCCAACAATTTGAAACATTAAAAGTTTCAGCATACACATATTTAATTTGTTGGTAAGTGTTAAAGTTCGGATGCCAGTCTATGAATGATTCACATTTATTCAGTTCAGCTCACGTGGCTGGAAAAAGGAAAGGCCACAATAAAAAGATTAATGTTATCAGTATGGCCAACAGAATGATCATGCAACACTTCTGAGGTTGTTCAGCATTTCTATTTGGTCCATATCTGGTCATTTTGTTCTTGTGTAACAGTAACAAGTTTTTTGTCCAGTTCAAAGTTTTTAACCAATTTACAGTGTGTCAGATGAATCCAGGATACTCGCTCTGCGATCTTGACTGCAGTGGGCATTGACAGTAGCACTTGGTACGGCCCTTCCCACTTCGGTGTATTCTAGTTTCTTTTCTTGATAACTTTCACCCAGACCCACGTGCCTGGGACTACTGCTGCTTCCGATGGTCTGGTTTGTTCTTTATCTGAAACAGAATTCAACTGCAGAAGTTGTTTATTACTTAGAAGACGTCTTATGTATTCTGCAAGTGAACTGTCAGCCTCCTGGTCTGAAAGCATGAGAGGTTTCCACTGAGGTATATAATATGCCCTCCCAAACAGTATTTCAAAAGGAGTTAACCCCTTTGCATTTGGAACAGTTCTCATGCTCAACAGTGCCAGAGGCAGGCAGTGCACCCAGTTCTTCTGTGTCTCACTAATCAATTTTCTAAGTTTGTTTTTCAAAACCCCATTATGCCTCTCTACTAAGTCTGTGGATTGGGGGTGGTATGCACAATGGTTCTTTAAGGAAATTCCGAAATATCGGCTCAGCTGTTGTATGGTTTGATTTACAAAGTGTGTGTCATTGTCACTGTAGATCTTTTCCGGTATGCCAAATCTAGGAATAATTTCTTTAACAAGGACTTTTGCAATGGTAGCTGCATCTGGATTTTGGTCAGAAAAGCTTCCACCCATTTGGAAAACATATCTATAATGACAAGACAATATTTCTTATTTTCACATTTGTTTAGTTCTACGAAATCCATACAGATAGTATGGAACGGGTACGGTGGTGTTGGGAAACTCCCTTGCTTAGGCTTTAATGCCCCTTGTGCATGATGCCTGTTACAAACATGGCATGCTGCACAAAAATTTTTTGTGTAGTTTGTAAATCCATATGCAGTGAACACACAGTTCACTAACTGTACCATCCCCCCTGTTGAGACATGGCACTGCCCATGGCTCAACAAAGCTGCATATCTAAACAAGTTAGACGGCAAAATTGGTTTTCTTTCTTTGGAGATGTACAGCCCTTTCTCAAGAATTGCTCCTCATTTTATCCATTTCTGTTTTTCTACATTTGTAGTAAGTGTCTGCATTGTTTTTAACATTTCTAAATCTAAAATCTCAGAAGGTTGTAATTCCTCACTCAAAAGAAATACTTCTGAAGCTGAAGCTGCCTGTTTTGCAGCTATATCAGCTCTCGCATTACCTTTTGAAATCCTATCCTGTTGCTTGGTATGAGCTACGCATTTACAAATAGCTACTTTCTGAGGTAACTGAATAGATTCTAACAAATCTAAAATAAATTGCACATGATTAATCGGTTTACCAGTAGATGCTATCATTCCTCTATTTTTCCACTGCTGTGCAAAAACATGTGCAGCAGAAAAAGCGTACTGGCTGTCAGTAAAAATGTTCACACATTTACCCTTTGCCAAGGTACATGCCCTTGTCAAAGCAATCAATTCTGCTGCTTGTGCAGATAAGTTGTGTGGTAAAGACTTTGCTTCTAAAATCTCAGTATCAGAAACTACTGCATACCCTACTAGATTCTGTCCTGTAGGACCCCTTCTGCATGAGTCGTCCATGTAATATGTCACCTCAGCATCATCCAAGGGAACATCTGTTAGATCTTTTCTAGGCAGTGTCTTTTGCTCAATTTCCTGCAGGCAGCTGTGTGGTGTGCCATCCGCAGGGGTCGGGAGCAAGGTAGACGGGTTTAAAGTTGTACATCATTTAATTGTCATATGAGGTTGGCTCAGGAGTATAGTCATACAGGAAAGATGTCTAGCAGGAGAAAGATATGCTACTTTTTCTTGCAGTAAAATAATTGCGACTGCATGAGGCACTCTCAATGTGAGAGGGTGGAACAACACTACTGAGGCCGAAGCCTGTACTGCCATTGCAGCTGCAACTACTACTTGTACACAGTGGGGCAGGGATCGCGCCACTGGGTCCAGCTGTGATGAATAATAAGCTATGGGGCGTTGTTTATCCCCATGCTGCTGTGTTAACACTGATGTCATGTAACATTGTTTACAATCTACAGTTTGGAAAAAACGTTTATGATAGTTCAGTAATCCTAAAACTAATGAAGATGCTATTAGTTGTTTCAATTTGTAGAAATCTGATTCTGCTTCTGTTGTCCATTGTAATAAATCTTGTGCTGCCATAGGTTTCTTGTATATCAAGTTGGTCAGTGGAGCAGACTCCAAGGCATAGTTTGGAATCCAACTCCGACAGAAATTAGTCGTGCCCAGGAAGGACATCATTTCCTTCTTAGTAGTCGGTTTGGGTGCTTGCAAAATTGCTATTTTTCTATCTTCATCTAATGTTCTGCCTTCTTTGGATATTACATATCCCAGGTATTTAACCTGCTTTCTCCAAAGCTGCAATTTGTTTTTGTTTACTTTATGTCCTTGTGTGACTAAAAATTGTAGTAATGCTATGGTATCTTCTTTACATTCTTGCTGGGTGGGGGCTGCCAGCAGGATGTCTTCTACATAAAGTAAAATTTGGCTGCCTCTTGGTGGGCTAAATCCTGCCAAGTTGCTTGCCATATCTTGTGCAAATATTGTTGGGCTTTCACAATACCCCTGTGGTAGTCGAGTGTATGTATACCTTTTCCCCTGAAATGTGAATGCAAACCAATGTTGGCTGTCAGGGTGTATCGGTATTGAGAAAAACGCATTGCTAATATCTACCACAGAAAAATACTTCTGTTGAGGCTTCAAATCATGCAATAGGGTGTGTGGATCTGGCACCGTAGGTGCTCTAGGTATTATTGCATCATTTACAGCTTGTAAGTCTTGGACCATACGCCATTCCCCATTTGTTTCCTAACAGGAAATAAGGGTGTATTACATAGCAAATCGGGAGATTCTATCAGTACTCCTTCCTTAAGTAAGGCTGCTATTATAGGTTTGATTCCTACTTCTGCATCCTTTCTTAAGGGATACTGTCTCTTTTGAGGTCTAAATGCTGATTTTGGCGTAATAGTAACTGGTCCTGCTGTGCGAATTAGTCCTACATCTGATTTCCCTGTTGACCAGAGAGTTTCTGGTATGCACTGTAAAGCTTTTTCTTCCTCTTCTAGTAAGAGTGCTAATCAGTTGTCCTCGCTAGACTGCAAGTGTACAGCTGGGTGTGTCTGCATTATCCAATTTAACTTCTGTTTTTGTATTCCCTGTTCTGACAATTCTAACTCTGTTTGTTTTTCCCACTTTGTGACTTTTTCTCCAAGATCTGCCCATTTCACATTCTTGTTTTTTGTTAAACTAACATGTGGTAATCAATTAGATTTATAGAGTGCAAAGAATTCCTGGGGCAGTGAACAGCTGACTACACTGTTCCCTTCTGTGTCCCAGTAAAGATTACGTAATACTAATCTATTTGCATGGTTTTTAAACAGTTCTTGCTCATATTCCTTATCAGGTCCTGGTGGGCTACAATAATACAGAGTACAGTGCCACAAATGCTGTTTATCAGTGTCAAGGGAGGGGGATTTGATATAACTCAGTATCCCCTCTTAAGTTACGTGTTTGAGACGTAGTCTCGATGGGATCTCTGACATACGGTCTAGGCTTTGTGGTAATAGCCGGGTATAGCGGAGGTGGACCAGCTTGTCCACTCGCTTCATATTCCGGTGCAGGAAGTGGAGGGGGTGGAGGGGATGATGCCATTACTAAATTATTGTCTTCTTTATCTAGAAACATAGCTTTTGAATTATTACTTTTTTGCTCCCTACAGTTTGCTTCCTCAGTCCACCTGTGTGCCTTTGGAACTCCCAATTGGCGTTGCTTTTTTACCTGACCTTTTGCGTCAGTGTTAAGCTGTTTGACAAGTTTAATAAGCGAGGATTTTTCTAATTTGCCATCAAATTCATATTTATTAACCCATTTTGTATAGTATCTAATATTGTCGGCACGCTGTGATTGCATATATTTTGCATCTTCGGTTAGCGGTGGGTTTCGGGAACTTTTTGTGCACTTATTACCCATATTGTTCTGACTGTTAAAAAATGTTACGTATCCCTTCTTATTCTCACATGGTACCACGATTTTCTATTTCACAGTTTATCTAGAATAACTGTCTTACCTATTCTGTTTCCCTGATCTATGACAAGACTGCAATCTTTCTGCCTCTGACTTGTGCAATACAAATTTCCTGACAGATATTTTCAATCAAGTCCCTGATCTAAAACAGAAAAAAGGTAAATTTCACCTTACCTGAGCCTCCGTGATTGATCCTCTCTGGCTCGTATACCGACTCGTCCTCCAGTCGCAGATCAGAAAAATGGCTGGCCTCTTTTGAACGACAATTCAGTCGGAGGTCTTTCAAAGCAGAAGAACCAATATGGTCTCCTCCCCATATGGTTTCATGCCACCTGGCCCATCTGACCTGAGGCGAAGAGAGAGATCCGGCTCGAAGGACCAATCTGTCAAAGGAAAAATAACTTCAAAATGATCAACACACGGCAGGTTCAGGTTAAGGCACTTTAATCTTGCAGCAAGGAGACAAAAACGTGCTAATACAGAGTTTGTCTAACTAGAATCAGGAAGTGAGACTGTCTTTATACATTTCTTACAAGGTGTTGCCTACTAAGTTGACGTAATAAATCACAAGTTCTTTCAATATTGTTTCTCAGCAGCTGTTTGTCCATGATTTTCTGCTGGCATATCAAGTTTACAAAAAGACTTCCTGAGAAAAACAAGGTGGCCTTGACGACCACCGTTCAGATACAACTTTTACTATGCAATGTTACCATTCAAGGTACTATGGCTAATTCGAGCACAAAGCAAGTACAGATTACAGTTCATTTCTTCAAGCAGTCTTTTTTCTGATGTATCTCTTCTTTACCGCAGCTGTGCATGTTCTCATAACATGAACAGGGCTGATTGTTCATATTCAATCACATTATAGAAAACAGTATTGTTCTATTCATTCAGTATTCATTCATTTTCCTGACCTAGCAGATAATCACCTGCTTCCCAGTACATTTCCAAAAGACATAAACATGAATTTTGCTGTGCTAGCAAATACTAGGTCAGAGAGCATCTTGCAATTTCAGAAAGCATACTGCAGTTTGAAAAGCATCTTATAATCTCATACAAAATTAACATGTACATAAAATAGAATGAAATGTGTTAACCCTTTTAGCTTCTAATAAGCATTAAACATATACATTAATACATATTTTTCTAACAACAACAAATTCACTTATTGTGATTAATGATTACAAGTTCCCTTTCCATATTCATAAATTGCCATTTTATGGCATATACTGAAAGTTTTTAGATTTAAAAGGCAACATTCTATTTTGTATAATCAGCAAATGTTAAACTGAGTGATTATTGTCAATTTAATACTATTTGTTCAGAATGTGATTGTTACATTTTGTGACATCCCTAGTTCACGCTTCTTTTGTTTCCCCTTGGACAACTTTGCCAGTTTGATGTCATGTATAAAACATTAGTTACCTTGGTAACAGCTTAAGTATTGTGTATGATCAAGATGGGTTACAAAACCACAATTCATGTTAAAGCAATTATATGACTTGTTATGTACTTTTACTTATATGACAAAATCATCATGCTTCCCCTTGATGTTCAATATAGTGTATGTCATTTATGACAAGTTAATTCCGTAGTGTTATTATACACAAGCCCATGTTATTAAATCCTGTCTTTAATATCTAAATTCAGCAGACTGCTTCATCTTATATGACAATTATATATTTTATATCTAGATTTACTAAAATCATACATTACATAACTATTGCGTGTATTTTTATTTTTATTTATTTTATTATTTTTATTATTTTTTTTTTTTGGCTGTTGCTTAGTTATTTCAGAAACCACAAGTTGTAATGCTTATTCTTATTATTAGGTCCTTCGAAGCATGTTTATACAGTCCATAGACTTTAAATTATGAGACCTTTCTAGTTTCTTATTTGTTATAAGTATATTTCCATCCTTACATAAACACATATCAGTACTTCAAGCATGGGAAACAAAGCCCATCCAGTTTTGCCAGAATACCATTCACTAGTTCATGTGGTGTGTTTCCAGGCTGTTCTTAAAATATCCAAACCAGTATTTGTCCTGTACCATTTTACCAGCCTGTTCCATGCAGTGGCCACTCTGCCAGTGAACCACTCAACACACCTTCCATTCCCACAGATATTTCCATGAAGGGAATCTGATGACTCTCTAGCACTTCCTGGCAACCCCAAACACCCCTAGAATCAGCTATCTCCATATTCCCAACATGACTGAACAAGCTCACCTCCCAGACCACTGCAAAGGGTACTGCAGAAGACCAAGTTCTCTTAGTCTTTCACAATAACTCAGACTTCCACTCTCATGTAAGGCCTTAATGTGTCTGAACCAAAATACATTTTAAATATAAAATTGCGCTTATTATTTTATTTTATTTTTTTTATCAAGATTCAACTTAATGAGCTAAACTAAGTATTGGGAGACCATCAATATGTGTACATGTGGTTTAAAATAGCCCTTTTATTATATATATTTTTTTAAACCAAAAATTTAATTGCCGAGAATCATCTTGGAGGCTCCTCAGAGCCATTAAGCATTATCATCACTCTGTCTCCATTACCATAGCAACCTGGGAGCGTCTGTTTCTGTTAGTGTGTCTATGTACTGCATACCAGAGGCTCACGATGCACTTGAAGCAAAGCTTCACTTCATTGCAACTTCAAGCCTAAATTCTCTCCCTTTCAGCGAGACAGCAGCCAGGAAAAGAACGGAGAGCAAACAGATAAAAAAAAAAAAAGAAAACTCCCAATAAGCCACCACAACAGGAGATTACACATTCTTCCAGCCTTCCCACCTCTCACTCAGCAGACGTATAAACAAACTATTCTCTGCCAAAATATCCCAAATCACAGTTTTATCCACCCCATCCCCCCGAATCCAGGCTAAAACACCAAATGTTTCTTCCTAATACACAGGCATCATTTAACCTTGATCACAAGCCGCAACCCACAGCTTCTCGGAGATGAAAACAGCAACATACAACAGCTGCCAGACACAGCTGCATCCACACACACCATGTCAAGCTTAATCAAGTAGAACTCAAAGGTATGATACCTGCCATAATTGATATTAACTATGTTTAGACAGAATAATAATGACATTTGTACTAGCTGCCAGACACGGCTGCATCCATGATGTTGATACAGTTGAAAGGGATACTCACTACCTACATTTATAAGGCCAGAAATTATAAGCTTTGTAGTTTTACAAACAAGACAGGTAAGACTAGTGGATCTATGATTAATAGGGTTGGTTGTTGAGCCTCACTTATTTAGGGGTATTACAATAACTGTTTTCTAGGTTTCTGGAAAGTAGCCTGTTGTATGACTTATGTTAATATAGCTATGCATTGCTAATATGTGTACTGTAGTAGTTTCAGTCATTCTCTGAACACTGATTAATCACTGTGCAATGTAGTTTAGTTGATACTATGATGAATGGATGTATAAATCTCACCCACTGTTGCCAAAAAGTATATGATAGTACAGGCTTTGAATCCATAATGCTGGCACAATATAACATGTGAAAAACAGCAATATAAATCTGTCATGCTCCCAGAAAATAGTATGTTGACAAACAGGAGCCTGGGCTCTTGATCCACACTGCTGACAGACAATATGCAAGGGGCAGTTGGTCTTAAGGGATACAATAAATATCTATTGCTGTGTCAATTAATAGCTCACACTTGTCACACCAAAATATGTTTTACATTGTGCTGCTGGAAGTAAGAGTGATAATTTCTGGCTCTTCAGGATTTTCCCATCTTAGACTGAGCATCTGCTCTATAGTAATTGAAACTTGTCCAAAATTATTTTGTGCACACACATGCACAAATACACACACACACACACACACACACACACACACACACACACACACACACACACATACAAGCACACAGATACACAATATTTTCAGAAGAGGGATTGATAATTCTTCAATAACAACACCCTCTCCCTCATTTGATGATAATGCTGTTATATAGGAAGACAAAGTTTTAGCAAGAATATCATATCTTCCATTTCAAATTACTGTTTACCCTTAGCATAATCTATCCTTTAAATATATGGATGGTAGCTTTTAACTCTGAGCAGTCACTCTTTCTTAATTATGTATCAAATGTTTAAAAGTGTACCAATTCAATGTAAAAACATGTAAGCTCATAAATAAGTAGATCATCAGCCACAATTATTTAAAACTACAAATGTTTAAATTCTTAACGTGAAATAAATAAAACAGAACATTTCACTTGAAAACTAAATATATTCACAGGAATAACTGTTTACAATAATTTTAAAATAGCAGTTTTGAAGAGATGGATGCCATACAGCAAACTCTATCAGCTAGTGTAGACCAAGTATTAGCTAAAAATATAAAGTGTCTTCTCTGCTGCTAGCTTTCAAGATCAGAATTAAATATGCAGCCGTGTCTCTTTGTGCATGCTGTAAAAAGAACATATTACTATGTCTATTTAACAGCCCTACTTTGTATTTATATAACTCCCAGTTGGAATTTCCGCTTACCTTTAGTTTTGAATCTTGAAAGATGCTTTTTGTTTCTACTGTTGTACATTTTTAGGATGTCTCCACAAATAGGATAAGCACTGCAGCTCAGTTTCACTTTCAAACTGCAGTACATTTTCATAGTAACATATGTACTTTTTATATACAGCTGCACAGGTTTCTATTACATATTTTCTAAAAAGACAAATGCAGTGTAAGTTTTATACTTTTTTGTTGTAAAGAATGGCTTAGATTTTTAAATTCATCACATCAGTACAACTGAGCTTACGTCACCTGTATTTTCTTTTTGAAAGAACAGTTACATTTTTCACATTTCATTAAAGCATTTTACCTTTTCTCCCTACATCCTAGCTTCATGTGAGATTTATTAAAAAAACTATCAAGAAATGAAGCTGGTGGGAGGGGGTAAAATAATTTATCTCAGAGTTTGCATTATCCAATGTATTGCCTCCAGAGCCACTCCTGTGCTGGATAGTCATAAGACTGTAATCCCAAAGTCCAAATAAGAAGCTTGCTATTTTTCCCACCATCTCTGTGTAATTACTTTAATGGTCTATGTTCTTTGTCTACTGTGAATTGTCTTCTATGCATATAGTGATGTAGCTTTTGAACAGATCAAGCCATTCCCAAACATTCCTTTTCCACAGCTATATATAATCCTCATGGCTGAAGTTCACTTCTAATGCATACAACTGATTGTTGTTCTCCCTTTTAAAGAAATTTGGCTAAGGGCAAACCACAGTCCTTGGTCTGAAACATCTACATGCATGGTAAGTGTCTGACTATAATCAGGACTATCTGGTGTAGGAATTCCACTTAAGGCTACCTGAGTTTCTAGAATATTTAGTCACATGCTGAAGCCCAGATAATTTTGTCTGGTCTATTTTTCAGGCAAGGTTCATGACAGGAGTGGATATAGTTGTGCAATGAAGAAGCCTGTCTTGTGGAATGTCATTACCTAATTTTTAGTAACTGGGATATGCCATGTTTGGAAGCCTTAACTTTAGCATACTCTGGCTGAACTTTGTCAATAACCACCTGATGATCAAGATAAATAACATCTGATATTTATGCCATTTGTTTGCTTTTATAATCAACCTAGTCTTTTTAATCTTCTTAGCTCCTGACATGTTGCACATATACCATATTCCAGTCAGGACCAACTAAAAATATCAGCAACATCTACATACGTAACAGCATAGTCTCCAGCTCCTGCTAGGATGTGATCCACCAGCCTCTGGAAATTTATTGGGGCATTCTTCATCTCAAAAGGCATTTTAGTGAATTCCTGCAACCCAAATAGAGTAACAAATGATGCCTTCTCCCTAGCTGTGGATGTCAAGAATACCTGACAGTAACCCTTAGTTTTATCAACAATGATCGGATGCTTTGAATTCAGCTAATCTATCATTTCATCTGTCCTGAGCATGTGGTGTGCATCTACTTCTGTGTGACTATTTAGCTTCCTGTAGCCAACAATAACCTGGTGCTCTCATTCATTTTCAGCACCAACACCACCAGTGAGGACCAATGACTGTTACATGCCTGGACTATTCCCATGTGTGGTTTGCTTGAGTTGCTCAGGCAACCTATAAGCTGTCTATCTGATTAACTGTTGGTTTTCTGTGTCTGCATGGTGCTGTGCAACTTAGGAATACCCTGGCATAGTAGCAAATATGTCCTCAAGCTCACTTAGCACTGCTAAGATTTCTTGCATCTCTGTAGGAGATAGCCAGTATGATGGTACTTAAGTTGTCAGTTTGAATTTCACTGAGAAGCTCTATCTCCTGACCCCCCCCTCAGATTCTACTTGTAACTCACATCATAAACTAAGGACTAGAGGATTTCTTTCATGGTAGAACATCATATTGGTAGAGTCTGAGTTTTCTCCTTCTCACTGGCAATATCACCATATAATTAATATTACTTACCTTTCTCACACTGAAATAATCCTTCCATGCAACCTGCAGGAATGAAATGATCATTCCATGTCATCTGCAGTGTATTATAAGGACCAGAAATAAGCACCACCACTTTTATTCAGCTGTGTACACGCAGGCTCTTTTTTTTCAAATATTTTTATTAAATTTAAACATATGAAGATATTAAAAAACATTCTAATGTAATTTTAAAATGGATAACTATATACAATATATACATTTGGCCTAATATGAGAAATGTTTACAAAAGGAAGACAAGAAAAAATAAATAAATAAAAAATAATAGAGATATTTATTTACCAAGATGCATTCTGAATATTTAAATAACATTCAGTCAAAATTATGAAGACTGAGTTGTTTTAAGAGTTTCTATTAAATCAAGAACTTTGATCCAAGGATTATCAGTCCATTTCCTGGGATGAATTCGTATTTCCTTGACTTTTATTTCTGCGAGAGCAGGTTCTTCCAATAATAATAAAAACTCTTCCAAAGTGGGTGATGATTTCCATTTTCTAGTTAAATATTTTCTTGCCATTGCTAAAATTTTCAATAAAAGATAATTGTTTCTCGTCATATTATTCATGACATTTACATTCAGTAGTATTAGGGATTTGGATAAAATAAATGTTTCTGAGAATAATGCTTGAGAAAATTTACCAACGTCAAGCCAATACTTATTAATTTTATTACAGTCATAAATAAACTGTTCCCAGTCAGCTAAACATTCCAAAGAACATCTCCAACAAACAACAGTAGCAGATGATTGTATTTTAGCCACTTTGTTGGGAGTATAAAAAGCCCTGTGTAAGAATTTACCCCTAAATATTTTCCACATTTGTAGATTGGAAGTTAATTTTACAGAGTATAGAAGGTCAGGTTTCACTTCTGGAGATAGATTTAAGATTTGGCCTTTATCAATAAATTTCCAAAATTTTTGTTTAGGTATAGTTTTGTAGTTTATTAGGATTTTGTAAAGATTAGAGATTATGTTCATAGGTTCATAGGTTCACAGGTGTGTACTAGGCTAATGGCTCTGGAGCCTTTACAAGCCTAGCCTATAGGATTACCCTGGCATCGTGCCACCCAACCTTAGTTTCCAGTGCCTCTGTTGAATAGAGCCACTGAAGTGATCCCAGGGATGAATTTTCTATTTCCCATCCACTCTTCAAAATTTCTTCTGAAGAGGGCCAGTGAGGTGTTCTGTCTGACATGTATGGGAAGTCTATTTCATAGCATGGGCAGTCTCTGGGTTATGAACCTGTTCTTCCAACATGCTCTGTTGATTGTGGTAATGAGGTTGAGGTCTCTGGAGTGTGTGGTGCGGAGGGATTGGGATTTCTTTAGATGTAGCATTTCTAACAGAGCTGGGTCAGACGTGGCTTTGTAAGTCAAGCAGAGATTGCCTCTAAGTAGGCGATATGGGACAGAGAATAGTTGGTGTTTTCTGAGTCTGTCTGAGAGTTGAAGTCCTAGGATCCTCTTTGTGAGGTACTTTTTCAGCCTCTCCAGTTGTTGCAGGTGTCTAGTGAGGTACATGCCAAATGGGGCATTGTACTTGATGATTGGCCTAATGAATGAAAACAATGTTGGAAGAAGAAAGGTTTTATACCCACATAGAGTTGGATGAAATAACTACAAGAGTAATAGATATTCATCAGATGCTTGATGAATTATTGAATAATTATGACATTGAGTTGAATCTATTTAGATTTTTGAAGGTTGATAATCCACTACTGCCGATTATACAGGGCCTACCTAAGGTTCATAAGTCTCCAGTTGACCCTCCACTATGACCCATTGTATTGGGTGGTGGATGGGTCACTGAGCCTTTTTCGTTGTATTTGGAGTATTATTTAAGACCTGTTGTTGACTTGAATGAATTCATCCTAAGAGACACAAAACAATTTCTTTTAGATCTATATAGTTATTTTCGGGATGTTGGGGAAGATGAGAGTTATGTTCTTGTTACATTGGACATCAGAAGTCTTTTTACAGTTATACCTAATGATGTAGGGGTAACCAGTGTCCAGTCTTATATGTCTGAGCATTCTGATTTAGGACATAGACAGATGGACCTTATAGGTCTTTTCTTAGAGATAGTGTTACATAACAATGTTTTCATGTTCGATGGTGAGATGTTCCTACAGAATGATGGCGTAGCTATGGGCACTTCTTGTGCTAATAGCTATGCCAACATAGTAATGGCTAGATGGGAAGAGAATGAACTTTTTAGGATGGATTCATTCAAACAATCAGTAGGCTTCTACAGATGATTCGTAGATGACCTCTTCCTTGTTTGGAAGAATGATGAGTCTAGCCTACTGGAATTTGTGTCGTCTTTTAATTCACTGACACCTTATCTAGATTTTACAGTTAATTTTTCTAGAACTAATATATCTTTCTTAGATGTACAAATTGATAAGCTGGACAATGGCATACTTAATACTTCTGTCCATAGAAAAGCATGCTATAGAAATACTCTATTGCATCGAGGAAGTATGCACCCTAGATTCGTCTTTGAGAATGTGGTCAAGGGACAAAGCATGAGAGCTTCGAGATTGAATCCAAGTCAGGCAGGATATGAACATGAACTTACTACTCTTAAGGATAGGCTGATAGAACGCCAATATAAAACAAGAGAGATAGATAGAATTATGAATGAGATAGGGACAGCAAGGGATACTAGAGCGAGACCCTATTTTTCTGATAGGAGCATGTATGATGAAAGAGAACATGAGATTAGGAATAACAACAGTAACTTTCTAAGATTATCTATGTTCTTTACTTCTGATGTTTTTGAAATTAAGCAGATTATAGAGAAATAATGGGCATCTCTATTATTAGATGAGCGTTTAGCAGCTATTGTTGGTCCACAACCTAGCTATTCATTTAAGAATAGAAAGAATTTGAAACGGCTCCTTTGTCATCGATCTTTATACCAGAATGTCCATGAACAGTTAGAAGATAGAGCGAATACCAAACCGTGTGGTCAATGTGGACAATGTGCTTATATAGATACTAGCCGTACTTTTGTACATCCATGTACAGGGGTAGTGTATAACTTTAGCACTAATACCACATGTCAAAGTAAGAATTTGGTATACCTTGCCAAGTGTGTATCCTGTGATGTGTTTTACGTTGGTAAAACTAACAGGAAACTACGTGAACATATCAGGGATCACACCTACAGTATACAGGTTGGTTCCACCTTCAATGCTTTGGCTAAACATTACTCACTTAAAGGTACTTCACATACTTTTGTTTTTATGGTATTGCAATATATTGGGCAAGGTTTACGAGGGGGGGCATTAATAATCACACCGAGGAGTGTGAGTTGAGATGGATGATCAGGTTTAGAGCCGATGTCCCCCCGGGACTTAACGATAAAATTCCTCTTAAACCAGTCCTTAAGAGCAGAAGGCTATCTGTTAGGAAGAGGAAATAATAATAATATTTATTGGCTTTATGTTTTTATATTTATATGTATCTTTGTTTTTATTTATATAGAACATATTTATGTTTTAGTTCATTTTTAGAATGTACATGTATTTGCAATTACCATTTTTATTTGTACTTTGTCCTCTATGGAATTTCCATGGAATGATTTTGGTTTAGGGAACTGGATGTGATGTCATTGATTTACTGCCCTATGAAAGTAATTCAAAACTTATTTAAATGGTATATTTGCCTTAGTTTTAATAGTCTGCTGAAGCCTGTAGGTGAAAGCGCTAACTGTTAATAAAATTTGGACTGCATATAGAAGTCCACGCTTGTGATTTCTTGTTTAACCGTTTTAAACTTGTGTGGAACTGCTTAATGTTTTGGGACTCATATATTTCTTGTTCTGGAGTAATGAGCAGAGTTTTCTGGCACTGTGGATAGCTGCTGCGGAGTTGTGTTTACGTTTGTTATATTTCATATCCTGGTTTCCGCAGTGGATTTTACTGTTTGGTGGTGCTATTTATTTTATTCATTATATTTTTTATTTAGCTGATCTATTCCTTTTATCTTTGTGGAAGCATCGAGGGAATCATTTAATTTTAAATCAATTAATTGTTTTTGTATATTCTGTAGTTCTGATTCCCATTTTTTGGTTTTATTTTTATACCAAGAAAGAATTTTGCCAAATAAAAAAAGCCTTTAATGTGTCCCATAACATTACTATATTTGTATCTTCTGAATTATTAGTTTCAAAAAAGTAATTAATTTCTGAATGTAGCCATGGTTTGAATTGTTTTAAATTAATAATATAGGCAGGAATTCTAGTTGTTGGGATTAGTTTTTTTAAAGTCAGTTTCCATTTTAAGAATAAGAGAATTATGATCCAAAAAGAACATGGTAAAATTGTAAAATTAATTACTTTCATGTTTAGATCTTGAGATATGTAAAATTTGCCAATTCTGGTTTGAGTATTGAATCTATAATCTCTATGTGAATAGAGTAAAGAGGTGTTTTCTTTATACACAAAGGTGTCAATCAAATTTAAGCTATTCGTCCAATTTTTAAGAGCTTTTCCTATTGAAGATAGATGAGTAGGTCTACTATTTGTGGTATCAGAATTATCTAAAATGCAATTAAAATCACCACCCAAAATTAGGACCCCTTTTTGAAATGTCATAATTTAATTTATGTGTTTCCTCACAGTTGCCATTCCTATACCTGGAAACCAGTAAATATTAGCTAGAGTCCAAATTCTATTATTATATTTTATTATTACTATTGTTAGTAGTCCTTCCTTATCTTCATATTTAAAAATAATTTGAGGCATAGTGATACTTTTTTCCATAATATAATGGTTCTTCTTGTTTTTTGTTATAAGATGAGTGGGATAGTATTGTATAATCCTTGGGATTCCACACAAATTTATCATTAAATTTAAAATGGGATTCTTGTAAAAATACTACTAGTATATTGTTGATATTTAAGTATTTTAAAAGATTGGCTCTTTTCCTTGGATTGTTTAGTCCATAAACATTTATAGATAATAATGTCAATTCCATTTAATGTGCTACTTTTGAATAAGATTTAATCATGGTATTAACCAAAACTGAATGTTGTATACTATTATAGTAATTATTATAGATAATGATATTGGTAATATGCATATTCTTCCTATGTTAGAATGATAATGATAGATCATCTTAAGCCAGACTAAAAAAAAGATAAGAAACTATAATTAAATATACATTTTATAAGAAATTAAATAATCATAAAGAACAAATTCAGACACGGAGTGATGGTCACCCCTAATCTGATAGATGTGAATTGCTCTATCAGTTTATCCATCAAACCAAAAGATAAATCAAACAAATTGAGCATGAGCTCCGATATGAATACAGAAGAAAGACATTAATATAAGTTAATTGAATTAATGTTAAGAATAGAAGTAAGTGATTGATATTTTCTTTATGCAAAAATGTATAAAAAGTTTATATGTATAACTCTTTATACAACATTAAAATAACTATATCCTATCTTAAAGAAACTCATAAAGGGTAATGTTGTACACTAATAATATCACTGAATCAAGGCAAAAGCATTTCATTTCAAGAGACTTCTCTAAAAGACATGAGAATAGATAATCAATAAAACAAACTCTATATATCTTCTAGCATACCATTTTTCACTAGCCCAATCCATCCTATTGACAGTTTAAATAACTTTCAATATCTAAGATGCAATATAGGATTCATAGCAGTTGTCACCTTTGTAACAAAGCACATCAATCTGTCAGGTTATTTTTTGATTTAAAGTTAAAGTTTTCACAAATAATTAATAAAAAACATGAATGTGTCAGAAACATAAAGAAAATTAACACAGCTATAATATTCAGTTAAGTATTCTTAGCTTGACAACTAATAAAATAATATGATAAACTTCTCTTTGATATTAAACAAGCTATTATATTGTCCAGCTAAGTAGAAAGCTGATGAGATGATATAAAAACAAAATCAATACTAGTGACAATTTAACACAATTAATTTGTTTTTGGCGTCTTTGTAAAATATGCATCAAAACAGTTAAAAAACACTAACATTGACATTAATTAGTCCATTGTAATGGGTTAGATGGACATATCTTACAGCTGTAATGTTTAAAGGCTAAAGTAGTATAAAAAATATGACATCTGTAAGATACTTTCTTCAAACTAGAGAAACCAATATCTGAATAATTTCTTAGAACACAATCAATTTACACAGTTACTTAAAAAGTAGAGTATCAGAACCCCCCCCAAAAAAACAAAAAAACAAAAAACATTCTGATAAATATATTTTCAGAAAGTCTCCAATTTTTTACCAGTTATGAAATGACAACAAAAAAACTAAAGTACTATTTAACACTTCAATGCCCATTGAATTTGAGTTTGACATTACCTTCCTTGAAATAAATATACACAAATACCTTGCCCAATATGTTGCAACTGAAAGCCAGAAGTACTGCATTATGAAAAGAAAATCCTGCTGCGAAAACTATATGAAACACAGTCAATCATCATCATCTTCTTTCGGCTGTTCCCGTTAGGGGTCGCCACAGCAGATCACCTGTTTCCATTTCTTCCTGTCCTCTGCATCTTGCTCTGTCACACCAACCACCTGCATGTCCTCTCTCACCACATCCATAAACCTTATCTTAGGCCTTCTTCTTTTCCTGTTACCTGGTAGCTTCATCCTTAGCATCTTTTTCCCAATATACTCAGCATCCCTCCTCAGCACATGTCCAAACCAACGTAATCGTGCCTCTCTGGCTTTGTCTCCAAACTTTCCAACCTGGGCTGACCCTCTAATATACTTATTCCTTATCCTGTTCACCCTCATCACACCCAGTGCAAATCTTAACATCTTTAATTCTGCCACATCCAGCTCAAACTCCTGCCTTTTTTTCAATGCCACTATCTCCAACCCATATAACATAGCTGGTCTCACTACCCTCTTGTAGACCTTCCCTTTCACTCTTACAGGTACTCGTCTGTAACAAATCACTCCTGACACACTTCTCCACCCACTCCATCCTGCCTGTACTCTCTTCTTCACCTCTCTTCCACACTCACTGTTACTCTGAACTATTGACCCCAAGTATTTAAACGCATCCACCTTCGCCACCTCTACTCCTTGCATCCTCACCATTCCTCTATCCTCTCTCTCATTCACACACATATATTCTGTCTTTGTCCTGCTAACCTTCATTTCTCTTCTCTCTAGAGCATATCTCCATCTCTCCAGGGTCTCCTCCACCTGTTCCCTACTCTCATTACAGATCACAATGTCATCTGCAAACATCATAGTCCACGTATGAAATACAGCCAATAATGAAATATAATGCATATCAAATGGATTTACACTTACTGTGTTTTAATACATTCAGTATTATAGATAGTTATTATTTATTTTTCTTTTCTACTGGAGACTCCCCAACAACCTTAAGACATTAGTTGGATGCTCATTTTATTGATCAGTATAATGACTGTATAAGAATTCTAAACATATCAGGACAGCATATAAATCCTTCCCTTATCTCTTTGACAAGCAAAGCAAGAGTGCTCTCCAGAAGGACATACAAATCAAGAAATTCCCCTGTATACACTCTTGATTCACAAGAGAACCACAAAACAGCCCCTTCATGATTCCCTATCAAACCTTCAAATGATCAGCAACACATCATAATGATCACACCTCCAAGAAGACCACCAATCAGAACCCAGAAAACTTGGCAATAACAGAGAAGCCAGCCGGACTCTAACAAAATCACACAGCTGTCCGAACAACAATATCACAAGCTGAACATGCCAAACATACCATGTCTACCTAACACAGCACCCAAATGCTGCTACACGCATCCAGTAACTCTACAACATGGGTATCTTTCTAAGAGCTACAGCATCCAGCTCAATGCATTGCCCCAGTCAAGAGTGCAGCCCTGCAACATACAGCTGTGCAAAGCACACCATTCCCCCTTGGATATCAACATCCCAGGCCGACCACACACAAAACCAGGTGATCTATAATCAATAGATCACCACAGAAATCTCACCTTCAAGTCAGTGAAAACGATTCATTGAAAATTCACTCGTCCTTTTACAACAAACTCCGGGACAGCTACTAAGTGTCTGCATTCCACTCGTGTGAATGCCTATTAGTAATCAATGAAATTAAGCAAGAAAAATGCATCTCCATAACCCTCAAAAGACTCACTTTAATATTCCATTCACTCCATCAGTCTCAACAGATGAATTTTAATAACAAGTCAATTAACGTGGTGCCCAATCCCTAGTTGTCACAATTACGCCTCATCCCCAGTATGTGATGTTATAAGGAAAGAAAACCATGTCTATGCACTCACTCCAATATGAAGTGTTATACACTGTCTGAAAGACATTGATATAGTACACATCTTTTTATATTTAGGGATACGTAAGCAATAGATTATATGCTTATTAACTTATTAAGGGCTTCTTACAAACATAGCAATCAGATGATAAAACGGTCAATGAAATAATAAAACTAGCTATTGTTACTAAACAGTTTAAATTGTATATGTGTAGCTACATAACTATGGAGTTGAGTGCTATCGTTTCGTGATGTCTCCTAGATTTGAAAGAAATGCTATAAAAGCTGACAGTATCAACTCTTATTTTACCTTTAATATTGCAAGTAAGTTAATTCTAATACACACGCTATGTATATAGGCAAAGTAAAAAAAAACACTTCAGGAGATAATGAATATTAAACAATAAAAAAATACACATCTGTGAGAGATGAAATGAGAATGTAGTTAGCTTTACTTTGTAGAATTAGAAAGAAACAGAATTTGTTTTGTAAGCACATAAAGGGATCATGTTTGTTGAAGGCTACATAAAAGAAGCTTGAGTACATGTATGCGCTTGAGCTATGAAAAAAAGAGTGTAAGGATGATTTGAACATGTAAACTGTTATAATTCAAAATGAAGGTATTTTATCACTGTGAATTTTGTGTCTCATATCAACAATGAGCATGAGATTTAAAAAAAAAAGAAAATCTCAGAGAATAAAAATCAGTTGACTTTAATGTAATACTGCTAAGAAAACAAAATTATAGTTTTCTTATTATATCATATAAGTAAAGTGACAAATCATTACAATAGTGCTAGACTAAAGTTATTAACTTAAAAGGCTATTAATTAATGAAGTGAAAAAACACTTGAGTGTGGGTCAGAGTTCAACATTAACAGACAAATCCCTCCAATTATGTATACTTAGAGATTTAAATATCTAGAAGTTATGAAATACTTTATGTATGAAACAGATTGTGATTAAGACATGTAGTATATTAAAATATAAAAAAGATATATAGGAATACATACTTTTTTCTCTTTGTTCAGAAGTTTAAAACTCAAGATTTAGTAGATACTTTGAGAGATTTAGAAGTAGTATAGCTTTTAAGCTCAGTTTTCTGTTTCTTTTTCCCAACTTCCGACCAGTTATTTTTCTCAGGAGAACTTTTTAATGTAGAAGAACTTGACCAGTCCATGTCTTCAGGAATGGTGATTATATTGCTGTTTTGATGAAGGAAATGGTTTCTGCTATGGTGTTGAAAGTTTTTAAGTCATTTGAGAAAAAAATTCTGATTTTGCTGGATATATGAGATGAGTTTTTATTTTATTTTGTTTTAAAAATCTTACTAATGGCCAGGCTTTCTTCTTTTGCTCTAGTACTCTTAATGAATAGTCATTGTTAAATCATATCTGGTGCTGTTTATACGTTAGTGGACTTTTTCTCTAAGCTGACTTGAGAATAAGATCTTTGTCCAAATATGAAAGAAATTTGACAATTATGGACCTGGGAAAAGTAGAAGCTGATGATGGAATAGGTTTTCCTATTGCTCTGTGGGCTCTTTCAATACCATTAGATAAGCCTTCCTTTATATCAAATAATTCTGGAAGCCAAGTGTTTAAGAATAAAATAATGTTGTCACCCTCAGCCTTTTCAGGAAGACCAAAAAATCCTTATATTAGTTCTTCTTTCTTTGTTTTCTAGGTCATCAAGCTTGTTGGTTAACCAATTATTTTGTTGGGTAAGAAATTCAACCTGATTCTCTTCTTCCTTGAGCCTTCCATCAATATCAGTAAGTGATGTTTCAATGTCTATTAATTTGGATTGTTGTTGTTGAAGAATCTCTTTTAGGATGTCAGTTTGATTTTAACAGTTCTCTCTAAGACTTTCAAGTTTATCTGTACATTTGTCCATCTTTAATGAGAGATCCTGAAGAGTGGAAGACATCTGTTGTATATCTTTCTTCAACAGAGATTCAGAGTTCTTTATGTTATGCATTTCCACAATGATGTTTTTTCTCCAAAATATTTTGACAGGAAATTTTTTAGGTACAATCCTCAAATATGGTAAATATTTCGAATAGTAGATTAGAAACAATTTTGTCTTGTTTCTAGAAAAATTAGATAATTTGATTTCCTGTAATTTGGTGTAGTTTAAGGAGCTCAAAATAATGCTGCTAACAGCTGGCAATTCAAGCTCTGCCCCCTGCCACAGGCTCTTTTCTGTGATACTAAACTTTTTTCTGTTTCCACTATGCTTGAGCGAGGTGATCCTGTGTTAGCTCCAAGAGGTCCCTAAACTTAGTACTAAAATTCAATACTTACTTTATAATAGACTTCTTGTGGGAGTCACATTCACCTTCCCACTCATCATAGATGAAATCTATAGGCCGCCCCATTGTGTGATCATAAAGTAGCTCAAATGGCAAAAACAATTTGGCTTCTTGGGGGCAGATCCATAGGACTACCATTTGCTATATCAATTTCATTCTATTTGTCCTTCAGGAGTCCAATCTATGTAAGCTCATGTCCCAGTGTGACGCCCCTGCACTGGCCCAGTAATCAAGGATCCTCAATCCTCACCACTGGCAACAGTGAGGGATGTACACAATGGGAGGATGACAAGTACACACACAGTAAAGTGCAATTTCCTTAACAGCACACAGAGATCACAGTCAGTCTAGGGGCTGGTTTCTCCCTCTTTCTCCAGATATCCAACAAGACTCCCCACTGGCACAGCTATATGGTTAAGATCTCAGCTGAGGGGTCAAGCCAAGACCTCCAGCACCCTCTCTGTCCAACCAGTGCTTCATGTCCCTGCCAAGTAGCTGAGACACACACACACACACACACACACACACACACACACACACACACACACACACACACACACACACACACACACACATACATATACACTTTGAGATTTGATTTATATACAGACACACAGACATTCCTGGAGAAGGCTGGCACAGGTTTATTAGCTATGCCCCCTTCTGCCCAGACTATAAGGTAGTTATCACTGCCACCAGTCCCTCTTTATCAGCTACTTTAGGCCCTTAAAAAGGGTGAGCAATCCTACTGTGTAACAGTGGCCTGTGCAGTGTCATCAAATACATATGCAAGTACTCTAAAACCTTAAACATGTCTCACAAATATCAGCTACAAAGCTAGGTTTAAATATATTTAATAATAAATAAAAGAACAAGACAATACTCAATCAAGACAGTAACTGCATAGTTCAGAATCACAGGAAATATTGTAAAACAGCATTGCAGGAGAGTCTCAAATAAATACAGAAACCATCTAAACTAATCTTTACTATAGTCCTATCTATATCTAAGATAAATTACTGTAATTTAGTTACTTACTATTAGCAAGGCTAATGGAGATGAGTGGATGTTCTTGCTAGGTCCAAGACAAAACACAAAATGCCTTCTCTCTCTCTCTCTCTCTCTCTCTCTCTCTCTCTCTCTCTCTCTCTCTCACTCACGCTCTCTGAGAGAATTCTTAAATTAATATCATATTACTGCTGAGTTAGCCTGGATGACATTACTCTTTATCACCTGCCTTCAGTTCCCAGGCTAACAGAAACGTAACAAAATTTAATATTTCTGCATGAAAAATACATCTCTCTCAGATGTTTGCTCAGAACTGGAAGTCATAAAACAATTAAACACTTTTACATTTTAGACCTAGTAATTACCTCTCTCCAAGACAATAGAAAGAAGCTTCTACCTCCAGACATCCTGTCTCCTTGCTGCATTACCTATCCGTTATATCACATCATAAAGCACTTAATTTCAACTTATTTTCTTGAAGTTTTGTAAGTTAATCTTCTATGTTCTAGTAGGGTATGCTGTAGTTACATTATTGAAGCTCAGTACTGTACAAACACTGTTCTACACACACTTCTGTACCAGTAGTTTAATATACACATAACATATAGTTCTCTTACATTTGTAAGACCAGCATATGAATCATGTTGATATTCACAAATTACATATGATTATTTACAAAATTCCAGATAGCTGGGCTTGCAGTGTCACAATTTTCCCTCCCCCCCAAAAAAAACCTCAAGCTAGTTTTTTAAGTGACCCTTGAGAAACATTGCTTGAGAGCCCGTCTGCACTGGCATTGTTAACCCCATTGTAGTGCTGCACTGTCATATCATATGCTTGCAACCCTTGGCTCCACCTTAGTAACTTGGCATTTTGCTGACTGGCTTGATGTAGCCATATTAAAGGACTGTGGTCTGTAACTACTGTGAATTTCCTTCCATGCAGATAAGGCTGAAGTTTCTGCAGTGCCCACGCTATGGCTAGGCATTCCTTTTCTACAGCTGCATAACATTCCTCCCTGGGTTGGAGCCTTTGACTGAGATATACCATTGGGTGCTCTTCTCCCTCTTTGGAAACCTGGGTAAGTACAGCCCCCACCGCACGGTTACAAGCATCAACCTGCACAAAAAAATTCTTTGCTGTAATCTGGACGGGCTAACACAGGGGGTCCTCCCAAAGCTCCTTCAAACTTTTGGAATGCCTGCTGACATGCTGGGATCCACACTACCTTATCTGGCCTGGCCTGTTTTTCCTTGTCAGATCTGTGAGTTGAGCAGCAATGGTACTATAATTGGTGACAAATTTTCTGTAGTATTCCGCTGTCCCTAAGAATGTCCTCACCTGATTTTTGGTAACAGGGGCAGGCTATGCTTGTATGGCTTCCACTTTGGCAGGTTCTGGCCTGATCTTACCTCTCCTCACTCTATGTCCCAGGTAGGAGACCTCTGCCATACCCACCTGACATTTGCTGGGCTTAATGGTTAAAACTGTCCTCTGTAGTCTGCCCAGCACCTCCCTGACATGCTGAAGGTGCTCTTGCCAGGAATGGCTGTACATGGCAATATCATCTAGATAAGCAAGGGAAAAATCTCCTTCTCCTGCTAGGATATGATCCACCAACCTCTGGAAAGTCACTGGGGCATTTTGCATCCCAAAGGGCATCTTCGGGAATTCATACAAGCCAAAAGAAGTCACAAAGGCTGACCTCTCTCTAGCAGTGGGAGTCAAGGGCACTTGCCAGTAGTCCTAGGTAAGATCAATAACGGTAAGATACTTTGTCCCACCCAGCTGCTGTGGGGCTTCATCTGTCCTAGGCATGGGGTAAACATCTGATTCTGTGTGACTATTTAATTTCCTGTAGTCCACGCAGAAGCTGGTGCTGCCATTCTTCTTTGGTACCAGCACCATTGGGGAAGCTCAGGGACTGCTGGACACCTGAATTACCCAGAGTTCCAACATTTCCTGTATCTCCTCCTTCAGAGTCTGTTTGACTCTCTCAGGCACCCTATAAGGGGCCTGCTTAATAGGCTTTTGGGGTCCTGTATCCACATGGTGCTGCACCAGGTGGATGCACCCCGGTTTCCCAGTGAACATGTCCCCAAACTCTTGTAACACTGCTCAGATTTCTTGAACCTGGATAGCCGATAGCTGCTGGGATATTGCTACCCCTTCCACGGAGGTGTCAGTCCGAGCCTCACTGAGGAGATCAGTCACCAGATCCCCATCAGACTCCTTTTGCCATCCACTGCAAATACTCAGCATAAGGGCCTCTCTATCATGGTAAGGTTTCATCATGTAAACATGGTACAGTTTCTGCCCCTACCTCCTGCCCAGCAGTTCTACCATATAGTTAACATCACTGACCTTCCCTACCACCTTGTAGGGTCCCTCCCAAGCTGCCTGCAGCTTGTTGTGCCTAACAGGAATGAGACCCATTAACTGTTGCCTTACAGCATACTCTTTAGCTCGGGCATTTCTGTCATACAAGACCTTTTTCTGCTGTTGGGCTTCTGCCAGGTTCTCCTGGGCTAAGCTCATGAGTTCCCTGAGCCTTGTACTAGGGATTAGGACATATGCCACACCAGACTCCTTGTGGGATTCACACTCACCCTGCCACTAATCTCAATTCAAATCTAGAGGTCCCCTCACCCTATGCCCATACAACATTTCAAAGAGTGAAAAACCTGTGGATTTCTGGGGGACTTCTCTGTAAGCAAACAACAGATGGGGCAAATAATTGTCCCACTCCCTTTTAAACTGGTTGCAAATGCCCATAGCATGGACTTGAGTGTAGAGTTTAACCTCTCAACAAGACCATTAGTCTGGGGATGGTAGGGGTGGTCTTTAGGTGCTTCACCCCACAGTACTTCCACAGACAAGCCAGCAGGTCTGACATGAAATTGGCACCTCTGTCAGTCAATATTTCTTTTGGGAAACCTACCCTGTTGAAAATCTCTATCAAAGCATTTGTCACCTTTTCTGCCTCAATGGAGGACAGAGCCTCCGCTTCAGGGTATTTGGTAGCATAATCTACTACCACTAGGATATACTTTTTCCCTGTGGAACTTGGGTTGCTCAGAGGCCCCACAATATCCATAGCTACCCTCTGAAATGGCTCCCCAGTCACAGGCAAAGACATCAAAGGAACGTTCACCTTGTCTCCTGCCTTGCCTACCTTTTGGTACTGCTCACAGATCCTGCAGTACCCTGTTACATCTCTGGAAATTGCAGGCCAATGGAAGATCTGCATAATATGTCTCTTCATACATTTTATGCCCATATGATCTGCAAAGAGAATATCATGGACTATGGCTAGAAGTGTCAGATGGTAGGCTCTGGGCTCTACCAACTGCTCTATTCTCTCACCCTCTAGCCCTCTCTCACTGGTCCACTCTCTATAGAGTAACCCTTTGTCCCAGTATACAGATTCCCCCTTCCCTTGAGAATCAGGTGCCTCACTAGCTGTCTCCTTCAGGCCTTGTAATGTAGGGTCTGAGAGCTAAGCCTGTCTCAACTCTCTCTTTGTAATCCTTCCCAGCTCAACTTTCACAGGATGTCTTGTATCCTCTGACAGCAGTGCCTCACTGTCAACCTGGATACTACTACTCAACTCTGCCCTTGCAGTCACTATGTCCAAGAAAACATCAGTACCCACAAGGAGCTATGGCTCACCTTCAGTCTCACTGCTACAGGGTAGCTCTCTCCCTGAAGTAACCACCTCACCAGTCATGGCTGCAAGTGTGCATTCTGTCTGGGTCTCTCCCAGGCTACCAGACCCACATGCTTGTCTCCAAGCCTGACTGCGTGTAACTGCATGCACACATGGTACTGCATTATCAAAATCATTCTCAATCAGGAGCTAGTGTTGGCATTTTGTCATTCCAACTTACTGGCTCTCCCACCTTTTGTTCCCCACCTTGCCTATGGGGGCATCTTTATGCTACATGACCCCACTGGTTGCATTTAAAACATTTAACCTTTGGTCCTGGACATGAACCTGGATTAGTGGCTTCCCCTGCTACTAGCAGACTGGGCTGCCCACCATGGGTTGCCTTAGACCCATGAGCAGCACTGGGTGTCCCTTTCCTATGCATTGATGCCCTGCTTGCTCAGTATAGGTCTCCCTTCTTGACCAACTCATCTACAGTAGTGCATTGTCTATCAACTAACCAGATTCCCATGTCCTCAATCAAAGTGCTAAGGGCTTGTTCCCTCACCAAAATGTCTGCCAGCCCTTCAAAAGTGGTGACCTGACATCCACTCACCCACCTATGAAAGTAAGTGCTTAGTTCAGCAACATATTCACACACTTTCATCTGCCTTGTGTCTATGTTCACAAAACTTTTTCCTATAAGCTTCAGGTGTTACAACATTCTAGAAAACAGTTTTTTTTTACAATATTATAATTTAAACAATCAGTATCAGACAGTGTGGACACTACAGTTACAACTTTACCATGGAGTAAGGGGGTTAGAAACTGTACCCAGAGCCCTTGGTCAACATTACACTGTTTACAGACCCTCTCAAACATATGAATGAAACTATCAAAATTATCCTCCTCTGTAAATTGTGGAAGAAATGTACTGATCTTTGTTGCTTCTGGGGTTCAGTTACTCCCTTCCCCATTACCTCCATGACTCTGGTGAAGAGTCATCATCTCTTTTTCGTGTTGCCTCTGCCTCTCTTTTTCCTCAGCTTCCAGCTGTCACAGTTTCTCATTTTCCTCAGCCTTCAGACACTGCAGTTTCTCATTTTCCTCAGTCTATAGACATCTCAGTCTGTCTGCTGCCTCTATTTCCAAATGCTTGGCCTTCAGCTCAAGTCTCTTTAACTCCAGATGGATTTTTAAGTCCTCTGTGAAAAGGCTGAACAGTCCATTTTCTGAGAGTTGTACATCTCCAAGGCAGTCTGATTGTCCTCCTGGTTGCTATTCTGTGATGCAGCTGTGACTAACGCTGCAGTCATGTCTGCTTTAGTCAGGTTGGCATGCACCAGTCCTTTAGCCTCCACTTCTCAAATAACTGGCTCCTTGCCAGCTTGCCATACTCCTCTGCTGACTTGCTTGCCTGCTTTCCCTGACTAACTAAGCTAACAAAAAATAAAACAATTGTGATATGAACTCTGAATATTCACTGCATGGCTGATTGAGAGTACAGACACCTTCAGTGACCACTGTACACAGGCTATAGGAATTCAATATCCACACCACTACAAGCCAATTAATATGTGATGTGGCTAACTCACCACTGTCAACTAATTAATATGTGATGTGGATATTCCACCACTGCCACCAATTAATATGTGACACCCCTGCACTGGCCCAGTAATCAATGAGCCTCAATCCTCACCACTTGCAACAGTCAGGGATGTACACAATGGGAGAATGACAAGTATACACACAGTACAGTGCAATTTCCCTTACAAGCACACAGAGATTACAATCAGTCTAGGGGTTGATTTCTCCCTCTTTCTCCAGATTCCCAATAAGACTCCCCACTGGCACAGCTATAGGGTTAAGATCTCAGCTGAGGGGGTCAAGCCAAGACCTCCAGCACCCTCTCTGTCCAACCAGTGCTTCATGTCCCTGCCCAAGTAGCTGACACACACACACACACACACACACACACACACACACACACACACACACACACACACACACACACACACACACATATATACACACACTTTGAGATTTGATTTATGTACAAACACACAAACATTCCTGGGGAAGGCTGGCACAGGTTTACTTGCTATGCCCCTTCTGCCCAGACTATCAGGTAGTTATCACTGCCACCAACCCCTCTTTATCAGCTCCTTAAGGCCCTTATAAAGGGTGACCAATCCTACTGTGTAATTTTACTATTACGATATGTGTGACCAAGAGCAAGGCTATTTAGGAGTGGGCTGTACAGTGTCACCAAATGCATATGCAAGTACCCTAAGGGCTTAAATGTGTCTCACAAATATCAGCCGCAAAGATAGGTTTGAATATATTTAATAATAAATAATAAAAGAACAAGACAATTCTCAATCAACACAGTAACTGCAAAGTTCAGAATCACAGAAAATATTTTAAAATAACATTGCAGGACAGTCTCAAGTGAATACAGAAAACATCTAAACTAATCTTTACTATATTCCTATCTATATATAAGAGAAATTACTGTAATCTAGTTACTTACTATTAGCAAGGCAAGTGCAGATGAGTGGATATTCTTGCTAGGTTCAAGACAAAACACAAAATGCCCAGTCTCTCTCTCTCTCTCTCTCTCTCTGAGAGAGTTCTTAAATTAATATCATATTACTGCTGGGTTAGCCTGGATGACATCACTCTTTGTCACCTGCCTTCAGTTCCCAGGCTAACAGAACCTTAACAAAATTTAACATTTCTGTGTAAAAAATATATATATCTCAGATGTTTGCTCAGAACTGAAAGTCGTAAAACAATTAAAAAACATTTACATTTTAGACCTAGTAATTACTTCTCTCCATGACAATAGAAAGAAACTTCTAGCTCCAGACATCCTGTTTCCTTCCTGCATTAACTTTTTATATCACATCATACAGCACTTAATTTCCACTTATTTTCTTGAAGTTTTGTAAGTTAATCTTCTATGTTCCAACAGGGTATGCTGTGGTTACATTCTTGAAGCTCAGTACTGTACAAACCCTGTTCCACACACACACACACACACACACACACACACACACACACACACACACACACACACACACACACACACACACACACTTCTGTACCAGTTGTTTAATATATACATAACATGTAGTTCTCTTACATTTGTAAGACCAGCATATAAATCATCTATCACTCATGTTATCACAGCTTATGTTGTTCTTCCTCATTTACCTTCTCTGTATCTTCTGACTTTCTCTGTTGTCTATTTTTTATACCTCGAGCTGCTTTGCTCTTACAGCTGCTTCAACCTCCAGATATTTCCTCATCATCTTTCATCTCTTTAATTCAAGCTGCATTCTAAGATCATCTAGGGTTGAACTGAGTTACTTCAGCACAAATGTTGCTACCAATCTTAGCTACATCCAAGGCAGTTATCTTGTTATCTTGTGACTATCAAAGGAGAGACTACTATCCACCTGGGTCCCAAGGTCTCTAATCACACATTTGGTGTTAAGTAGATTGTTGCCTATGTGGTAGTGCATGGGTACAGAGTTTTCACCAAAGGGGATGTCACTGCACTTTTTGGCATTGAGCTTGAGGCCATGGCTCTGACACCAGGCATCTGTGTCAGCGAGGCCCTTCTGTAGGATGTCCACATAATTTGGGGACTTGACTATGGCTCCTAGTTTGCAGTCATCTGTGAACTTCATTAGCCAGAGGCCATCTGTGTTAGCCTGTACTTCAGAGACGTAGATACCAAACAGGAGAGGTCCTAGGACTGAACCCTATGGTACTCCATTTGTCACTGGTTTGAGGTCAGATTTGGAGTCTGCAACTTTTACAGTGTGGCTTCTGACAGTGAGCCAGTTGGCAACCATCTTGTGATGTAAGGATTTATACCTAGTTTAGTGCGTTTAGCTATAATACCAGAATGGGGGATGATGTCGAAAGCCTTGGCAAGGTCAAAATAGGCTGTGTGAACCACCTTACCCTCATCTACGGCTTTGGTGACTGCCTCAAAGAAGTCGATCAAGTTCAGGAGGCATGATCTGCCTTTCACAAACCCAAACTGGGTGGGATCCAGAGTTTGGAGGTTACCAATGTGTTTGTTTATGAGTTCCATGATGATATGTTCCATGGCCTTGCAGACCAGGCTCATCAGGCTAATAAGGCGATAGTTCCCGAGATCAGTGTTGGCTCCCCCTTTGTGGAGTGGGATAACTGTTGCTGTGTGCCATTCAGTGGACACAAAGTCTAATGTGAGGCTATTATTGAACATGGTGCTTAAGTGGGGAGCCAGTTCGTTCTGAAGTTCATGTAAAACACAGCCTGGGATGTTGTCTGGCCCCATGGATGCTGTGTTTTTGGCTTTAGATAATGCAGATTTTACCTGCGTAGTTGTGATTACAGGGACTCTGCATTCTTCCTGTATAGATATGGGCCTTTTAGGGGGTGGGGGGGGGTAAAGTTAGCACTGAACCTATCTGCTAGGATGTTGGCAATATCAGTTGGTTCTGCAATTTTCGTGCCGTTGTGCTGTAACTCAGAGCAGATCTGGGTGTTGCCATTGAGATTCTTGACATAGCTATAGAATGCTTTGTGGTTGTCCTTAGAATTAGTGGTGATTTTGTTTTCATAGCTAGCTTTGGAGGATCTTATAAGGGATCTCAGCTTCTTACTGAGGCTGACCAGGGAGCTCCTCCACTCATGTGATTTTACTCTCTTTTGCAACAATTTCTTTCTTCTGTTGTACAGTTTGTTTATGGCAGGGGACCACCAGATTGGCTTCCTTTTTTTGGAGGATAGCTTCTTGGTTCTGTTTAGGATACCATGATCCATGCACTCATGTAAGTGCTTATAGAGTGCATTTGTGTAGGATTCAGAAGTTGTAAATGTATTGTCCATCTGCATGAGTGTCATGAAGTTCACCACTTCTGTCTTAAGAAGCATAAAGTTGGCTTTGGAGAAATTTTTTACCGTGGTTTCCTTAATGGGGGTGGGGGCGGGATGTGGATATCAAGGATGATTAGCTTATGGTTGGATCAGACCAACGAGGAGTTGACTTCAGGTGTGGATCACCGGTCACTCATTTTGGTAATGACTAGGTCTAGGATATTGTTGCCCCTGTTGGGGGTATGGATAAGTTGATCCAGGCCATTGGAGCATTGGCATTATACATTAAATAACCAATACCATCTGAACATGCTGAAGAATTTAGATTTACTTTCTTTATTACCATGTCTAATTCAATTAAGATAATCTAGTTATCCACATATTTATTTATTTATTTCATAAATTGCTTAACAGTCCATTAATTTTAATTTTTCATCTTTCTTTTCCTTAACATCTCTTTAACATACTGCTTTACAATTTCCATAATACTTCCTGATTGTTTTTACACGTTCTCCCTTTTTACTTTTCATTTCTCTCATTATACCACTTTCTTCTTTTAGCATTTTGCTGAAATAGGGAAATACTTCTTCATTTGTCCTTGAAGAAAATATCTTTATATTTCTTGATTTCTTTTATACATGTCTTATTTTCTATAATATACTTTCTCAGTTATCTCCAAATTTCTAGTACCCTCTTCTGCATTTCCATATATTCTTTTTTTCCCTTTTTGGCTGATTCCATATTCCCATTGTAAATATTTTGTTTATATTTCTCTTTAAATACTATCCACCATTCTGTCCGATTATAAAACTATCTCATCGTTATATGGTACTTCCATATTTCAAATAAATAATTCTCCTCTCTCATTCCACACTTTCTCATTTATTCTTTTAATTCATTTTCAAATTTTTATATGTTCTATTCCGGTGATTCAATAAACTCTGTGTAGGCTTAGCATGAAACCTACATGGAGTTTATGTGTTGGCACAATGAGCAGCAGTGCTAATTGTATATACACAGATACAAGTGAGGTTTCATGGCCAGCATCAGTGTTGCCATTCAGGAAACCATATAAAGCAGCACAAACACATTAAGACATGCAGACAAGTCTACCTAAGAGCAAACTTGTTCTGCAAGATTCTGCAGACAGCCACAATGGCTACCAGGGTTTAATTTAAGGCAATGACTGCCATAATAACACATTTTAGAAAAGTATACTCAGTGCAAAGTATAGTACAAACATTTCTTTGCCATACTGAAATAAAAGTTTTGCTGGTCATCAACAATGGTACATAGACTGCCATTATTAATACAGTAGTCTAGGGGAGTGTGTGTATTGAAAAAGGCTACAGACATGAACAGTAGGAATGAAGAAAGGGGAAGAGGACAAGTGAAACATGGTAATGTACACCAGATAAGGGCATGTCAATGTACATACAACCCAAAGGTAAGAGAGTTATAACATGAACAGTAATCACAAATGTACACAATACGTACATACTTACTGCTATTGACATCTTCCCTGGGTAGGTATATTCATATCATCACAAAGTTATTGTATATTATGTGACTGTCACACAAGGTCACATATCAATGGAGATGATTAGCTGTAATACTGACACCCTGACATAATCATTGGAAGGGGGCATTTAGCAAGGACATTATATACAATAAGAGTCATGTTTATATTGTAAAGATGTGCAAAATGAGTTGCTTGAATATAAATGTAATGTTAGTATAGGTCTCAGCCAATTGGGAAAAATAGCAACAAACTCATGGGCAACAGTAGACAGAAGAACGCACAGTCATGGACAATATCAGAATAATACCACCATTAATCTGTAACACTGACATAAAATATGTGATTGTGAGTTATTACACATGATCTGCAGAAACACACTTGTACAACTGTAATGATTTGTCAGTAATCTATAATGGGAATCAAGCACACCTTCTTCAAAATGACCACTTTTGGGAGGTAAGTGGGACACTTATCCTTGTAGTTTGAATTATGAGCAATCCTGGCTAGTTGAGAGGTTTATATGACTCATATATGCCACAATTCACACTTGCAAGAATGCAACCCATGCCATCAATGTTGCCAATGAGCTGTGTATTTACTGGGTGCATCACAGGAAGACATCACACATGCATCTTTTAGAATATCTTGAAGGGAAGCATGCACTGGCAACTCCTAATGGTCATGCATCACAAAGAATACTTATGTATGGCCAAAAAGATGTGAGGAGCTCACTGAAGCAAAAGTGATACACTTGAATAAATCTTCCCTAGAAGATGTGTGGTGAGGTACATGCAAAAGTGAGTATTGTATTCAATTATTGGTGTGACAAGGGCTGAAAACAATGAGACTATAATGTCCTTTGATGTAGATGGCCTGTCCAAACCCAGGAGTTGTGCTACATACAAGGGATTTATCACCACTGTGGTCAAACGTTGGTGGAAGTTCTGATTACTATCCACCTAAGTACCCAGATCGTGTACTACTTGGTCTGCTCATAGGAGTGTGCTGTCTATATTGTAATTAGCTTCTGTAGTTGCTTTCAAAAGGAAATAATCATGCTTTTTCTTCATCTACTGTGTCTCCATGGCTCTGGCAATAATCAGTTTTGTGTGTTAATACTTTCTGCAGTATACCCATAATTCTTTTCTTGGATTCATTGATTGTCTGCAATTTGCAGTCATCCACAAAGCTTGCTGGACAAAGAATGTCTGCATTTGTCTTGACTTCTTGTCTTGCATTTTAAATGCATGGGTGCAGGATACACATGAGTCTAAGTAAATATGTTTTCGGTCAGTACCAAGTGCCTTTCCTTTGGTTATGTTTTTACATGGATTAATAGGATGAAGACTAACTGGGCAGTAAACATAGTAATACATGCCAATCAGGTCTTTACATAGTGCATTGCCGAGCAACTGGTTTGTGAGATCAATGGCAAAGTATTTGCCCATGCAACATTCACATTTAATTAATGACTACAACTTGAACCTGAGAAGTACTTATGCATATAGGCTAGGGTAAATATTCCGCCAAAACTATTATGATGTTAAGGAGTATTACTTTTGCCTTCTTCGTTTGCATGGAATTAAGCAACAAGCAAACCCAGGTCTCTGCTTAACTGGGAAAATAATGATAGTGCTATTGGTTTGCCTTCCTCCATGCAAATACGCTGAGCATGGAGGCATAGCAGTCAGCACCTTGGACAGTAATGAGTGTAATAAAATCACCTGTTGCCTAACTTTCTCTGTGTCAGCAGATGTAACAGCAGTGAGTTCATATTTTGAGCACAAATGAGACAGGGATCAAATCCAGCTCAGTCTTATTTTTTTACTCATTTTCAGGACAGCATTACAGAATTAAATCTGATATTTTTTTGCAAATATGAGAAGCAATGACTACAGTAAAGTACTGTATAAAAACAAACAGTCAATTGATTTAAGTCAACAGTACACATATGGATTTGCATTGTTATACATTCATCAGTCTAAATAAATGTTACAGTACATACGTAATTTGAGTGCCTTTACTCTGCTTTAACTGTGTGTTCCTTTAGGGCAGTGAGTTTAAACAGCATTGTGCAGAGGAAACTGCACTATCCAATAGGACATAAAGAGCAATTCACAGTCATTTGGCATTTGTGCATGATACCAAACTCTGCACAAAACCAGAGGACAAAAAAATAAGGGCTTCATTAGGGGGCATTTCTGCTGTGTGTGTGGTGTGTGATTCTATTTGTTGACCAGATTAAAGGTATGAAAATGTGGTAGATGAGAAAGTGGTGACATAGGGGGCAAGCAGGGGGGAGAACAAAGGAAAAGCAATATAGGAATGTGCAGGAGGGAATTAGGAAAGAACCATAGCTATCCACTTCTTCAACAGTGTAAAATGAACATGTATAGAATATTGGATAGATTTGGACTGTCACCTCAACAAAGATGGGTGACAATGATATAATTGTGTTGTACCGACAATTAGACCAAATCAGGTCTGTTGAGAAGACACATGTGCAAAGTGGAAAGTTACATATAAGACAATATTTATTTTTGTGGGACAGGTGTCCATTTTTTATTTTATTTCAGTAAGACAGGAATGTTGGATAAGAGATGTAGGTATGTCAGGGTCAGGCAAGTCAGGTAGGTGAGGAAGTAGGTGCAGACAAACAGGACAAACAAGACAGAGACAAGGATGGTATGAGACTCAAAAGGTTGGGTAACACCATGATTGGGGAAAAAGAGGAGACATTGGAGGCCTATGTCTGTCAAGTATGGGGACATTGAGAATCTAGCCCTCACCTTCAGAACTGTCATCAATGTACCCTTCCTCAGCTTGCTGTTTGAGTGCTTGATATTTTTGTTTTCACAGCATTCCAGTGAGCATCTTCTCCATGCAACTGAGGCGTGCTCCCACTAGTACATTCTATGACCTCACACACCATGCCTGTCAACTCCTGGTGGGTGACAAAATCTCCACCTCCACCAATACTCTTGAAGGCTACCACTGCACCAACTGCTTGGGTAATACTACCTGATGTTAAGGTCCCAAGTAGTGTAGGAGCTGCAGAGGCAGTGCTGCCAAGTTGCACTCAGATGTGCTGGATGTCTGTGCAGCAGCTGTTGAAGGGGTGTCAGGCTGAGATACACTGGTTGGCCTACCTCTCTGTGCTGGAAATCATTTTATCACTTGCCAGAAATTGATGACATCAGAATGTTGTGACCACACATATAAAATAAAAAAGTGAGATAAGGGGTCAGGTAAGAGATAAAAAAAGATAATTAGAACCATCTTGTCACATACAATAAATTGCTACAATATAGACATAATTTTACTTTTACATTAATTATACTTCTTAAAAACTGCAAAACGTAGGACTGATAATTGTTCTAAGCAATCCTTGCAATATGCATGTATTACATGTATGCTTTTACAAATAATACCAATTAAATTAACAACATGGTATTTATTCCAATTTTCTTGATGTTAATATTTAACAATTTTTAATTATTTTACAATGTATTTGTTACCTGTGAGATTTGAACCCAAAACATCTGAATACAATATTACAATTGACTCCTACATTTACCTTGAGCTACAGAATGAAGCATGCATGCTTGATTTTACAGTTAAGATACGCATGCTTAATTTGCTACTAATATATAGAAGAACAATGCTTTTAATAAAATAATAATTATTTTGTACTGCATACATACCTTTGCTTTTCTTAGTCTTTCTAAATATTCAGCACAGGCTTCAATGTTCACTGAAATCTCATGTGCTGTAAAATAAAGAGAGAGAAAGATTATGGTATTATGCATACCAGTCTTGCCTATCTCCAGTTTTGACTGTAATTTAAAGTATCTTTATCTGTATACCTTCACAGCTGTGAGATGTCAGCAGTCTTAAACTCATACAGCCACTAGTTGAGTTCTGCCTGCTTGCACCTTTTCAGGTCATTATAGTGGTGTCTGCATTCCTCTCCAGTGCATGGAATGCAGTCGCACTGGAGGCAGCCTTCGCAAGACTATTCCAAGCCTCTGATTTATATTGAGGCCCAGTATTGTCTCCCTGCAATAGCCTATGGCTGTGATGCTTTACAACTGAATATTCTGGACTTCCTGTACACCCCATTTTTGAGCCCTAAATTGGATATTTTCCTTTTTTTTAATTTCTCCAAGCCTTTTGGGTTTCTATTACCATGACAAGAAAGGACCCTATTCCTAAGTCAAAGTATGATTAAAGTTCATGGAATGAGTATTGTTTCAATCTTTGATGTCAGCCAGAAGTGCTCTTCACAGCACCTGCAATAGGCCCAGTAATGACTCCTTCTGCAATTTGTATGGGGTTACTTGTATTGGTAAGATATCCAAATACGATTTTAGATTCTTTTTTATAAGACTCATTGCTCCTACTACTATTGGAATTGTCTGGTTGTCTTTCTTCCACATTGCTCTTGTTTCTGCCTGCAAATCCTGATATTTTATGACATTGTGTCTCTCTGTACACAAGACATTGTAGTCACTGGATGTGGCGATTTCAATGATCAATGCAACTTTTGTCTTCTTTCCATGCACCACTATATCCAGTTTTCTAGCATCTATATTTTGAACTGTTGGTAGTGGGTGATCTCATGTGATATAGACTTCATCATTTTCTGTGATGCTTTGTGGTTCATGTTTGCAGTGTTTTTCAGTCACTTCTGTACATAATGGTTACACAATCCCCAGTGCAATAGTCTTGTCACATTATTACACCTTTCAGTATACAGCCTTCTGCCCATTAGTATATCACAACCAGCAATGAGGTGTGCAACTGTTTCCAATTCTGTTTTACAAAATCTACATTTGTCTGTTTCTCCCACATGTTCAATGGACTTTGTAAACCAATGTGTACGTAGCCCACTATCTTGGGCTGCCAATATTAACCTTTCATCTCTTGGTTTGAATTTGCCTCTCCTTAACCATTCCTGCATTTGATCCTGATCAACATGAGGTTCTTTTAGAAGTTTTCTATACTTGCAACTATATGCATTTTCCACATTTCTTGCCTTCTCATCTGATCCTTCACCTTATAGTCTTTCTTTTATGTTTTGGCACATTCAGTTGCTGCCTGATTTTTATCTACTTCTGGTTTGATTTCCATTCCTGCTTGACACCGATATGCTTCTGCTAGACTAAGCAGAGAAGTTGTCTTAGATTTATTCTCCTCATGTTTCAAAACTTTCACTATGTTTGGGTCTTGTGATGTCAGCAGATATGTGTGCAGTCCCATGATTGCAGATCTATACATGTAATCAATTACAAGGAAGGCCCATCACTCCTTTGGAATGGGGAAATATATAATCTTGGCATGCACTGATTTTTATAAATCATTTGGTGAGCATGAAGCATCCTTCTTGTTTTCCTGTCTAATCTATCTAGTATATTTTGGGGCCAGTCAATCACTCCAAAACTGTAAGTTAGGACAGGAAGAGCAAATTGGTTTATAGCTTGAATTTTGTCCCTAGATGACAGTGCTGTTTTCAGGATTAATTTGTCTTCTAAAGTATTCCCTACTAGGTTTTATTGACATTTGCTTATGTTTTATTGTTGACCCTTCATCACTTCCCAAATATTTATTCACTCCCTCTTGCTCAAGTTCTTTTATATCACATTCTTGTCCCAAACTGATGTTCTCTTGGTGCTGCAGTTTTTCTGCTTTAAAGGTTGCTTTTCCACATTTATCAAGACCAAATGACATTCTTATATCATCTGAAAAATTCTGACAACTTGCAGTTGTGCTTTCAGTTCTTCATCTGATGAGCTATACAGTTTTAAATCATCGACAAAGAGAATATGAAACGTTTTTACACTTTGTTGTTTTCTAGGAACTAAATTATAGCCATGGCCTAAGCTGTTAGGTAGATAGCTTAATGGGTTAAAGGCAAGACAGAATAGCAGTGGTGACAGAGAGTCACCCTGGAATATCCATTTGAACATTTATCTCTGGGATAATAATTTGTCCTTTATCATGCTATAATTGCAAAGTGGTCTGCCACTGTTTCATGGTCAGGATAATGTAGTCAATCAGTGTAGGGTGTATCTAATACATTTGTAAGCACTCTTTTATCCATAAATGTGGGATACTATCAAATGCTTTTTTGTAGTCAATTCTTCCACTTTTTTTACAGTTCTCCACTATAACTTTATTTAACAACAAATGATCCTTTGTTTGATATGACTTTCTTTTATTGCTCTTTTGTTCTATTGCCATAATTGAATTTTCTTCTAAATGGCTATGACCTCTGTTGGCATCAGTTCCAGTGTATAGTTTATATGTCATCTGAAGGCAAGTTAGTGGTCTATAATTTTTAGGGTAGCTTGAAGGTTCACTCTTAAGTAGGAGTATTGTTTTTCCTGTTGTTAGCCAGGATGGTGTCTGTTCGGGGTGTGAATATAAGTAGTTCTTACTCATGGCTAAATATTCTTGCAAAGATGTTAATACCTTTAACCAGAAGCTAGGTACATCACCTGGGCCTGGGGTTTTCCAATTACAGGCTTTTCTTAACCTTGTTTCAATCTCTTTGGTTATTACTTCATCCCATTTCAAATCCTGTACCTTTAAACTTCTTATTCTTTCTTTTACTTCTTCTATCCATTTAGCATCTTTGTAATGTTCCACAGGATCTTCATAAACATTCTCCAAAATATATCTATTTCTTCTTTTTTTGGCGGCCTTTCAGTTCTTTATCCCTTGTTTCCCAATTCTCTATAAAACCTTTCTGGGTCATTGATAAATTGCTTATTTTGTACTTTTCCTATATATTTATCCGCATATCTTCTAAGTTTTTCTACCTGTGCTGACATTTTTAGTTTGTTATTTGAAATAGTGCATGTTAGATCCTGATCTGTTCTAATACTGTGCATTGCTTTTATCATAGCTGTCTTTCTAAGATTTTTGTTGATCTGTTCCCCTCTTCTATACTCTTCTAACAGTAGCACTTCTTGTCTTAATTGCTTTATAGTTTTCTCTATTTGATGCTTCCGTGATGGTATTTGATTTCTCCCCTTCCTTTCCCTCACTACCCTGTGTTCTTGTGGTAGAACTTTATCAGTTAATTTAGCTGCACAGTAATATATCCTGTTTACTTCTGTTATAGCACATGGGTCTCTATGGACAGTCCTAATTACTGTGCTCATTTGTTTTATCAAACTTCTAACTTTTTGTATTTTATTAACCTTCTGCATTGATTTTAATATGTCTATCTATCTCTATTAAATCAAAAACTCATCTCTTAGCTCATTTCCTTCTAACATGAGGGCACATTTTTTGTTTTCCATTTCATGCAGACATTCTATAGAAAGTTCTATAGCATCTTCCTGTGGCACATTCTCTTCAATTTCATCCTGTGCCATCCTTTGCTCTGTCATGTGGGAACTCACTGACCTATCATTCCTCAGTATTGACTTTGTCAGAATTTCCACAGTTTCCTGTTCCTTCCCTTGCTGTCCACCTTCAAGTGAACGTTTAAACTGGTTTCCAGTGGAAGGCTTCAAAATATCTTCATATGGCACCTGACCAATTGCTTCCCATCCCACTGGTTTCCCCTTAATTTGGATGTCCATTGCTCTATCCTGATGTGGTACTTTCTGAATTAGATTTTCTATACTGAATCCTTCATTTCACATCTTCCTATCTAGCTCCTGCCATATCCACACAGATCACATAGCAACATTTAAAGGGTTTTCTGTCCAATCCATGATTTTGGTTTAACAGTCACTGCGCAAACACATACAATGATGCCAACTGTGTTTACACCATGTTAAGCAGAGAGCAACAATGCCAAACAGAGAGGAAGTGAATTCATGATTTAGGATGGATAATTTGACAGTTGGTAATAGTTTATGGGTTGGATGTTGCTGTACCTGTTAGATGACAACTTTTCAGACGTATTTGGGTGTATAAATTTTATGACCTGACACATTTTTTGTGTGGCTTTATACACTGATAAAAGTAATTTGTACAATGTGGGATTCAAATCTGTGCAAAATAGACAATACACATTCTTCTACATAGCTGTTTTTACCTCCTTGCCACAGAAGAAGCATTTGTCAGCCATGCTAATTAATGATATGGACACATTGAAGAGTGAGTGGTTAACCATGTATGCTTGTGACCTGACAGTCTCCTGGTTTATACATTCATGTGTATATGACTATCACTGAAGTATGAAGTCCATCTCAGGGCAGAAAAGATACTTTTAAGTACAGAAACATAATTATCAGTATGCCCTCAGTCACACATATAATTCATATGATATCCACTGCTATACATAGTTATTGTTATGTATAATATCTTGATATTGTTTTTTATTTTTACAAACTGAGTGGAGCAGCATTAATAAAATTTGAAAAGTGATAGATTAAAACCTTGGCTCAATTGCACTGTGGCTATGACCTTATACCAGTTGCCACAGGAAAGGCTGGGCAACAAATATATTTTTTACAGTCATTACTTTTAGTAGTGTTCAATCCAACTAAGGACTTGTTTCTGAGACATGCTCATTAGTTATATGTACACATTAAAGAGTTGAGTGGTTATCCATGTATGTCTGTGACATCAAAGTTCAGAAAATACATCTTTAATTGTAGAACCATAATTGTACCAATACCCACAGTTAGACAAATAATATATATGATATCATGTGTATGCTCAATCCACATGCTATACATGGTTATTTTTATATATAATTATTTCATATTGTTAATTTGTATGTAAATTACAATGGAACAGTATTAATAAAACTTGGAGTTTGCTGGCTTAGATCCCTGGGTCACCTGTATTATGGCCACAAGGAGAGCTAGGCAGCTGTATTTTACTCATACTCATTACTGTGTATGAGTGCTGACCACCGCACATCACCAGTTAGCATGTTTGAGTGATAGAAAGCAAAAGAAGTAACAAGGTATCTTTTTGAAATTGACAACATCTGCCTATTATCTGAAGGTGATGTGGAATTGCAGGTGTTGTAGAAGTATGCAGACCACTGTGCAGTGCTGTTTAGCATGTTTTCAAGCAATATTTGATGCCTAGAGGTGTCAATAGGAGGTAATTGCAGAAATACCTGGAGGTGCACTTGACTGTGGGTGGATGTGTCAGCCAAGTTATCCCTTAATAACTTTTCTCACCCCTCCTGCTTAAAACTCAGAAATCCAGAGTGATTGTGAGTTCCCGCTTTCACGGTCTGTATTCATACCGAAAATCAAGATCAAGTGAGCTTTTGCCCTTCTGCTCCATGGGAGGTTTCTGTCCTCCCTGATCTTGCCTTAGGACACCTGCATTACCCTTTCACAGGTGTACTGCCCAAGTCAAACTCCCCACCTGACACTGTCCCTGGAACAGGTCGCACCCAGGCTCCAGATTCAGAGATCTGAACCTGACTCCCTCCCGATCGGCTGAGGGCGACTGAGGCCATCGCCCATTCCTTCGGAACGGCACTAGTCTATCTCTCAGAAACGAATGACCCATGTTCAACTGCTGTTCACTTGGATCCTTTCTCCACTTTGGCCTTCAGAGTTCTCATTTGAATATTTGCTGCTACCACCAAGATCTGCACCCATGGCGGCTCCACATGGGACCTTGCCCTGGGCTTCAGTGCCACTGCAGCACTCTCCCCTATGTGTTACAGCGTAGGCCCCTCAGCTCCCAGCACCTGTGATGGGCAGGTATTGGACCGATGCTCCACCGCCATCCATTTTCAGGGCTAGTTGATTGGGCAAGTGAGTTGTTACACACTCCTTAGCAGATTCCGACTTCCATGGCCACAGTCCTGCAGTCTATATCAACCAACACCTTTTCTGGGGTCTTTTAAAGGTATTGTTAATGGACATATAGGCAAAAATTGTGCATTCACTGTTCCCCTGTGTTATTGCAGTTGTGATGATTGTGTCCTTACCTTGCTTCATTTCTTCCAGGAACATCCTACCTACCAAATGTGGAGTCATCTGCCCATAGTTAGTTAAACATTTTTCTTTGATTGTTGATGACCATTTATGTGAAATATGTATTTATCTGCATGTGTGAGGTGGGTGTAATGAATGTCTATATTGCTGTACCATCTGCAATAGTATAACCAGTGTTAGTTTGTTATCATATAAATTGTTTTAAATATTTAGTGTAGTATTACTTTTTTCCTGTGTCTGCTGCTTATTATCACAGGTGATCCTGACTGTGGAGGTATAAGACTCTTGCCACCTGATGTCAGACTATCTGCAAACTCTGATGATGATGGTGGCCAAACAGAAGCACAGTTGCGGGATGCAGAGTTTGAATCTAATACTAAGGTTGACATTCAGCCATCCCTTGTATTTCCCTCAGATACAGTCAGTAGGCCTATGCACACCTATTCCATTGAGCCCTCAGGTATTAGACAGGTGGAGGGTGACATAGTTTATCAGGATAGTGTGGTTACTGCAACTTCAGTGCTGGTTGACTCTGGCCATAGCCAAAGTGTGGGCAAGGTGCCACACAGGAGGGTGGTTAGGGGTACTCAGAGGAGGTCTGTTGTGTATCCTCCACCTGATCCTGCTAGGTCTTTATGTGTCATGTGATGTATGTTTAGGGCCATCATAGAGGTGCAGAGGCATTCAACTAGGGCCTCCAAGGACATGCTTTGGGTTATAGATGTGCCACAGGCTAACTTGCATGACTGCCTCCACCATGTGGCAGATTTAATAGATTGGCTGAATGATATGATGGAATGGGCAGTGTCTGTGATGAAATGCCTGCAGGGAGGGGATAGCATTCATGTGGATGAAGGTCAGCATCATCATCTGATGTTAGCCAATGTGGCTTTGCCTGATCATGCTCCCATAGTGGCACTACTTCCACTGCTCCATCACTGATTGAGGTGTCCACACTTAGATGTGGTAGGCCATGGGGTTGTGGTCCTGGGTGTTTTCATGATGAGAGCTCATCCAGCAAACATCAGTCATGTTCAGATAGCAGCAGCACATCTGACCATGAGCACAGACATGCTAGAACAACTTCTGGCAGAGCCAGTTCTCACAGTCGTGGATGATGACAATGAACTGTTACCTCTACCATACATGGCTCACACCTGTCCAACATACCAGGATGCAGAGCTAGCACAGAGCTTGGCTGTGCTCCTACACTCACACACACATTTCAACTTCACACACACACACACACACACACACACACACACACACACACACACACACACACACACACACACACACATACACACACACACAAACACACATAAGTTACCTGCGTCATTCATGAGACTTACAGCTCATTCTGTCTCAGTAGCCATTTAATTCTTTATCACAATTTCTACCTGCCTTTCATTCTTACTCACATGAACTCAGTACCTTTTGTGTCAGCCTTGGCCTTCTGCCACCCAAAACAATACCCTGTGGAAATGATAACTGTGCCATCTCCTTGATTCTGTCTTTTGAATTTAAGGATACATAGGTCTTTTGTCTGATGCTCAGGATGCATAGCTGAGTGCTTAGTATATATGTGTACATCAGCTGTTTTGAGAATTGTACTGCTTTCTTACAGGTTTTTGTAATATATGTATCTTTGATGCATGAGGCCTACTACTTGATAAAGAACACATCTACTGACATAAGTCAGTGTTGTCACATATTGAGGTCATTGCTGTAAAAATGGGTCTATGTTATAACAGTGAACGATCAAAAGATCAAACGTTGTTATATCAACCACAAAAGAACGAAAACAAAAAAGAGCGAACAGCCAGAACAGCGAATTTAAAAAAACAAAAAAACACACTAAACAGTATTTTAAGTGGGGGGCTTAACCCACCACACCCCCCATGTGGGGGGCTGTGCCCCCCACACCCCCTATTTAAATATACCAACTCCGAGATCACACTACAGTGACGAAAATGGCAATGTGACTGAAGCGGCCAAGGGACTTCTTTCCCGGGGAAAAAATTCGCTTTAAAGCCGCTTTGTCATTTTGCGTTTTCGACATTTACATTTCGACGAAGATGCATTCGACATAAGGCGTCTTCGTTCTTCTGACAGGAACCCGTAGCAATCACCCATCTATTACTTAGTTAAATTAGCAAGTAACAGTATGCAAGCATATGCCATTGATTTGTGTTCTTATCCATTTATTTTCCTATTCCAGATTCAATACTTACCTTGATAGTCCAGCAGTTACAAGTGTTTTAATTTGGGGCTGACTTTGTGTGATGTTAGCAGTACACAGCTATTACATGGGTAAGTAAAGGTTGTGAGTGTTGCCTGGTATCAGTTTTACTTTGTATGTGTATAGGATGAAAGTTTTACCCTCCTTAGGTGGTGAACATGTTTTCTATCCCTTGCCTGTTGGCAAGGGTGAGAGCATATTCTGTACCTACACCCACAGTGGCTGGTGGTTCCCCCTCTGACTCCTCACTTAAGTGCGGCTGTGGTGACTTTGCCAGTGGTGGTGGGATGTGTCCCCCTTCCACTTGGTGTTCATGCTGAAGCTATTTTCACATAATAATATTATGAAGCATAACACAGACAGTGAAAATTTCAGCACAAGTATGTGGATTGTACAGCAAGGCTCCACCTAATGTATCTAGGCACTGGAATCACAACTTCACCAGCCCAAATATATGGTCTATGATATTTCTTGTTTGAGCATGTGCCTCATTAGAGCAGTCTTCAGTAGGTGTGTGCACATTGCTGATGGGTGTCATCAGCCACGGTTGAAGTGCATACTCTGCATCCACCAGTAAATGACCTTGTAGGATATCACCCCTAGAAAACTTCTGATATGGTTGAGAGTTGTGCCAGACTGTCTGGGTTGTCAGCACACACATTCAGGATGATTTCCTTAGCATTACACATAACCTGGCAGTTAATGGAGTGGAATCCCTTTCTGTTTATATACACCCTTCCTTGTTCCCCAGGTAGTGCTTAGATTTCGATGTGCATGCAGTCTATGGCACCAAAGACTTCATGAAAGTGTGCTACAGGGTAAAAATCCTGCATGGTTGTAGCTCTGTCCTCAGGTGTACAGGGAGAATGTATACAATCACTGACATGTTGTAATATAGCATTCAGAAAATGATGTATGATCTTGGATGCTGATGCCTGTCACATCCCCCAGCATATTCCCTGTTGGTCTCTGGAAGGTTCCTGTAGCTAATAATTCTAAGTGCTACATGTACATTCGTCTCCAAAGATATTGATTCCACTTGGTTTACTCTTGCTGTCAGTTGAGGATGATAGAGATTGCAGAGTTCCTGTAGTATGTCTCTAAACACCATGTAGAGCTCTACAATTTCCACCTCATGCAGACCATGAAAAGTTAAACTGGGTCTAAATACCCTTCCTCTTCTTGGCAGAGGTCTATTAGCAGCAGCAGCAGCAACATAGACTTGGGCCTGTTGCAAATATACATGTATAAAAGCAACAACAGACCCTAACATTGTTTTCATGCATAGTAGTTTCTGTGACTGTATTCCAATAGGTTTTGGAATTCGAGGCCAAAACCTGCACTGAGTATACACAATTGCTTTATAGCTTGTTGAATAGCTCCTCCATCTTGGATTGATTAATTAGCATACAATTCAGCTGCTTATGTTGTAATTAGCAGTTGTGCAGGGCTACATGCCATGTAGAGCCACTTACTGAATACAAAACAGTTTTTGCTGCAAATTGCAAATAGTCTTAGCGCATCATGTAGGCATTATTTAATCCAGCCCTTTATTTTCTTCATTTACTACCTATATTGCCATGTGATCTGAAAATGTTTTTCTACTGCTTCTTCTATGACTATTTTTATACTTTTAAAAACTAAGAAATAATCAGTTTTAACATTTTTTCTGCTATATGTGCTTGTATTTATATTCCATAATATTAAATGTTCATAGTTCATAATATCCATCATTTTTTATCTATCTTTTTCTTTCTTATTCTTTAAGTCATAGTTAAAATCACCTAAAACTATAATAGCCACATTTACTATTATATAATCCAACATGTCTTTAAACAGTATTTCACTCTTTATATGTTACATATGCATATACTGCTGTAAGTCTGAAAACTTTATTTTCCCATCTTAAGTCTAATACTAATAATCATCCTAGACTTACAAGAGCAAATCTAATATAAACATCGCTGTGCTATATAGTACTGCTATCTCTGAACAGGTTTTTCCTCCCAAATTCCAAATTATGCATCCTCCCCATAGGTTTTCTGTTTATACTTTTTCTTTTTTTGTTATACCTCTAACATCTTCTAATATTATAATATGTACTTCACATTTGTTATACCACTCCAATACTCCACTTCTTCTTACGAAACTTTTTATACTATTCACATAAATGGATAAAATTCTAAGTTTATTTGTTTCTCTTCTTTTTAGCCTATATGAAATTATGTATTTTATCAATTTCCTTTATTTTTTTACTTTTAATTGTAATCCTTGAGATTTCCCTTTTCTGTCTTTTACTCTTTTTGCAATATAATTTTTCTTTTTAACCACCTTCTAATAAATATCTCTCCCGTCATAACTTCTGACTCAGTTTCTAATTCACCCTCCTCTCTTTCGTGACAGCATTTTGATTTTGTATATCATTATTCATCTTTTCTACACAGTCATCTTTTCACTCTTCCTGTTTTATTTTGTTCCTTATTTTTTCATTTTCATTTACATTTTCTTCTGTACATATTTTTCTTTTAGTTCTTTTATGCAATCCACCCATGAATGTTCTGTATGTTTACATTTATAACATTTCATTTCACATTTTGTGAATCATGTCCAAACTCCCCAAATACAAAACATTTCTTTTTATCACAATTACCTACAAAATACCACTTTTTCCCACAAAAAAAAACATATTTTAGGTGTCCCCAATAGTTTACAACAGATCTATTTCCTTCAACCTTAATCATACTTGGAATATGTACAATTCCATCATTTTCTATTTTCAAAATAACATTACAATCCCAATTCCCCAGTCAACAGTCCTCTGTTATCTAATACTTTTGAAATGTTTTCAACTTCTTTGCAACAAAAGTTCTTTAATAAATGTTTTACAGTTTCTCTTTCAGTCATTGTTTGAAACTGTATATGCACTTTATTTTGTGTTTAATGATAAAAAGTCTTATTGATATAATTATTTCCATGGGTACATATATTTTCTTTTATCATATTCCCCCAGGAAAGTTTCTAATCTTTTAGTAGTCTCAAAAATGTCACAGTGTGTCTCTTTTTATCAAAATAATGCTTTTACCTCTTTTGCCTTGATTAATAAAGGTATAATCACTGTGTCCCATATTTTATACCTGTTCATCTCCTTCTCTTCCTTAAGTTGTATACACACAATGTACTTCTTTTTTCGGTTTCTTCTGTCTTCTTACTCTCCATTTTTCATTCTCTCTTCTTCACTGCTTCTGTAACTGTTTTCTTATTTTTCTTCTTCACCTCTTCTTTTAGAATCTTCTCCATGATCTCGCCTAAGATAATTATTTTCCAGTCTCTGGTTAATTTTCTTCCATCAACTCCATCAATAAATCATCCTGCAACCCTTCTGACTGGAGGGTTTTAATAACAACGTCTTCTTGCGATCGTTACTATCCTCTTGAGCTATCAAACAAATTTCTTTGGAAAAGCTCCTATGTATCCTCCATGACTTCTTCTACCAGTTTTTTCTGCTTAACTATATCATCCAAACTCTTTTTGTACATTTTAAACAATTCAAAACGCATGCTCTGTAGTTTCAAATTTTCTACAATTATTACACATTCTATCCTGTTTTCTCTTATAAGCCATATTTGCTTTGACAGGTAATTTACTTATAGACAGTCTCCACAAAAAAAATATTTGCATTCATGAATATTCAATCAGATTCTTACATTCTTTCATATGGCCTCTTAAGGGCCTGTATATATTTAAAGACACTGTATGCACAATAGGATTTATTAATCCCAACCCTCCTTGTTCTTCTTTTGTGTATAATATTCCCTTTTGAATGGATTTAGTCTTGACCCCCAAATAAATGTGAATATAACAGACATTATTTATTTCTCATATTGTATAGGTATCATATATATATGTTAGAAGTATATGCTATTTTATCTATTAAGATGGAATTTATCAAATACACTTTCTTTTTATATGCTAATCTATAGGTCTTCCAAAAGTTACACATATCTTTTATTTATTGTACTAAATTTTTTCCATTTTTTTTCTTATAGTTACTTAATCCAAAAAGTATTCCTAGTATATCTATAGTGTCTTCATTAAATTTTATGTCTCTTATATTTCCTTTGTAGCTGAAACCCTTACTTTTTTCATTATTTATACCTTAGCCATTCTATATAACAATTTATTTAATCTTTTATTTCTTTCTTTCATCCATTCTTTGTTTTTGGTTATTAACACAATATCATCTGCATAAGTGTACATTATAGGTTATTTTATTTCATTTACTATCTTATATTCTGCAGCATATGTCATTTTATTAATCTTATTCACTATTGTATTCATAAAGAAGAAAAAATATAGTGCTACTAGCTGGGCACCCTTGTCTTATTCCACATTCTATTTTTAATTCTTCACTTATCCATCCATTTACATTTAATTTCACATAATTTCTTTCATACATTGACTTGAATACTTGTATTGTATTCCTACCTATATTATATGCCTCTAGAATATCCCATAATGATTTGAATTGAATTTTGTCAAATGCCTTACTCAAGTCTCCTATCATAATTTTTTTCCTTTGCTTTTGTATTTATAATATCATTGATTATGTCTTTTATTGACCATAATAAGTCTTGACTTCCCTTTCCCCTTCAGCCGAATATTGTTTGATCAAGTAGCTTATTTTATTTGTTAATCTCTTCATTATTATTCTTATAAAAATGTTGTAATCTGCATTATTTAATACTATTAGTCTCCAGTTCTTTATATCCTCTTCTTCTCATTTTTTCAATATAAGTATTGTAATACCAATACATATTTATTTATCATTCCCAATTCTAGCCATTCATTTAGTTCTTTTGTCATTTAGTATTTTTTTATCTATATTCTGAACTAAGCTTTGTGTATCTTCTTTTTCAGTAAGTTTCACATCTTCCTCACACTCTAACCATGCATGTCCAGTGTTGCCACATTTTCTACATTTCAAATCACATTTCTTTGCTCATGTCCTGTTTTACCACATATGAAACATTTTCCTTTATCACATTCACTTATCAGATGGTTGTCTTTTCCACAAAAATAGCAAGTTTTACGCTGTCCTCTTTTTTCACAAAACCTCTGTTACCATGTACATTGATTATACTCAGAATGTGTATTTATTGTCATTTAGCATTTTTAATATAACCCCACATTCCCACCCCCAGTCCACAAGCCTCTTGCATCATAGATTTTAAATGTATCCAAAACATCTTTGCTGAAAGTCAGTAATGTTCTTTTAGATCTTTTGTTTCAATTTTCGTTCTAAATTTAATTAATATTCTCTTTTTTTGTTTCTCTATAAAAAGATTGAATCACATATTCTGACCATGGATTAATGCTCTTTTTTGTTCATATCTCTCTAAGAAGTTTTCCATGGCCTGTCCAGTCTCAAAAATATGTCACAAAATATTTCTTTATTAATAAAAATGAATGCTCTTACGTCTGTGAGTGAAACAGCCAATGGTGCAATCACCGAGTCCCAAACTTCATACGTTTCCAGTCCTTTTTCTTTTTTACTGCTTATTCTTACAATGTATTTTTTCTTTGTCTCCTTCACTTCCTCAGCCTTCTTTTTTCCTTCCTTAACTTTACTGTGCATAAAATTTTCTTTCTGTTGTTTTCTTCTATCATTTCTTCTTCTTGGATTTTTTCCATTAACTCTCCCAGGATGCTGCTATCTCACTTTCTGGTTCACTTTGGTTAACCATTTATTTAAGGTAGTCATCCCACAACCCTCTAGACTGGAGGGCTGTAATAATACATTCCTGCTGACTTTCCTCTTCCTCAAACAATTTTTCCTGAACCAAAATCTCCAAATCTGCAGCTTTTCCAATCAGATTTTCATTCACCTCTAGTACTAATGACCTTTCCACTTCTTCCAGTTTGTTTTGCTGTCTTTCATATAAAGGCTCAGCCATCTCCACACTTATTTCTTTACATTCTTGTGTTTTTTGATCACTTGCACTTGTCATGTTCTTTCTTGTTTCTCCAGACCACCTACATGTCTGGAATGGAAACAGAAAAATAGATGCACCACACTCAAATGTGTCCCCTATGCTGAACAGTAGGTTTTTATATATATATATATATATATATATATATATATATATATATATATATGGGTCTACCTGACAACGCCGAAAGCTGACAATGCCGACGATGAGAACACCGACACCAGAAGATCAAAAACTGAGATGACTGACGGATGAAAACCCTGACGCTGAGAACACCGATATGTGAAAAGGCTGTGTAAGTATGCGGTGGTGATGGACATTAGGGTTAGGGTGTGAGTAAGGTAAGTGTGTGATATTGACAGACTCTAGGGATAGGGGTGGGTTAAGTGAGTTAGGGTTAGGGCGTGGGTTAGGTGAGTGTGCGATAGTGACAGTCTTTAGGGTTAGGGGCGGGTTAAGTGAGTTAGGGTTAGGGCGCGGGTTAGTTGAGTGTGCGATAGTGACAGTCTTTAGGGTTAGGGGTGGGTTAAGTGAGTGAGGATTAGGGCACGGGTTAGGTGAGTGTGCAATAGTGACGGACCTTAGGGTTAGGGTTTGGGTTAAGGTTATAGATAGTTGTGTATGTAAGGTTTAGTGTGGGTTTGTAAGGATTTTGGTGTGCTTGTGTTGTGTGTGTGCATTTTGGACAGGGGATTTGTTTTGTTCGTTGATTGTCAGGATTGTGGTGTGTCGGGCATGTGAGGTTTCGTGTTTGTGAACGTTCAGTTATGTGGTGTTGGTGATTTCGTTGTTGGTGTTGTAGTGCGTCAGTGTTGTCAGGTAGATCCATATATATATATATATATATATATATATATATATATATATATAATTTATATATTTTATTTACATATTTACATTACTTACATCTGTTTAGAAATCTCCATACATTATAAACTTCAAGCATTTACCCCCACTCTTTTATCCAGAACCAAAACATTTTTTCCAAAACCTTTGTCAAAGTCCATTTTCCATTGTATTTAATTTAATTTAGTCTCTCATTCCATAAAGTCCATGAAGCATAAAATATTTACTCAGTCCATTTTCTTCACTTCTTCCTGTTTTCATGCAACATAATAACCAAATTCTATTATGTCCATATTTATTTGTTCAAATTTTAACAAACTATTCACCCTATTATCTTTACTTATTTCTTTCCACAAATTATTAACTCTTTCACATTTCAAAAACACATGCTCAATAGTCTCAAACTCTCCACATTTATTACATATTCTATCTTGCTTTTTTTTTTTACAGCATATTTGCCTTAACCGGCAATTTTCTAATAGACAATCTCCATAAAATCATTGCATTCTTTAATCTTTTTGTAGTTATTGTATGTCATCAGTATGGCATTATGGCTTTTTTCTTATCCATTTCTAAATCATTTTCTGGATTAATGCAATAAAATGCTTTCACAATACTTAAGTACCATTCCTTTCTATTTTTCTCACATATATTCTTTTTTTATTTTCTATATCACAATTTTATTTTGGTACTCTTTTACTCTTTCATTTCTTCATTCACAATGCTTTTACTTCATTTTTTAAATTCCAGTCCTTCCCACAGTTCTTTGTATTTATAATATACTACAATTTCTATCAGATTTTTATTTTCCTTTATAATTCCTTTTAATACTTTGTATAAGATTAAAGATGCTGGATCATTATTCTTTTTTTGTTTGTCTGTAAAAGCTTGCACCACATATTCTGACCATGGATAAATATTTTTCCTTTGTTCATATGCACCCAAAAAAATTTCCATGGCCTGCCCAGTCTCAAATATCAAGTCAGAAAATGTCTCTTTATTAATTAAAATAAATGCTCTTACCTCTTTTGCTTTGACACCCAGAGGTGCTATGACAGAGTCCTAAACATCATACATGTCCAAACTTTCTTCTTTTTTACTGCTCACGTGTACTGTATACTTCTTTATTGTTATTTTTATTTCTTTTTTGTTCCTTCTGTAACAGTTTATGCATACTTTTTTGCCTCTTGAACTTTTTCTGGCACAGTCTCTTCTTCACTTTTTCTTCTATTTTTCCATGATGTCACTCCATGAAATTTCTGCTGTACCTTCTGGCTCACTTTGGTTTACCATTTCTTCCAAATAATCATCCCACAACCCCACCCCCCAATTGGAGGGTTGTAATTATACATTTTTCAGATGTAGCTGTCAATTGTTCAAACAATCTCCTCTGAAAGTTTTCCTCTGAATCCATCTCTGTTACAGCTACCATCTCCTTTCCCTCCAATGTCACTGTTTTTTCTGCACCCACATCATCAGAAAAAATTCTTCTGGTAGCATATTTCAACTACATTTTCAGCAGCTCTCACTCCAGTTTCAGCAAACGCTAAATCAGCCATGTTTTCTCCCTGTTCTACCTGGCTGCCTCCATGCCTGAACAGGAAACAGGAAGTCAGGATGTATAACACACAAAGCCTTCCCCCAATTACCAAGGGTAGGGGAAGTTCCCTGATGCCCTGGCCAAATTTCCCCTAATAGTAAAAATACCACCTCAGATCTCCCCTGAAAAGAGGCTACTCAACTAGTAGGACTAACCATGTCAAGGGTGGATGGATTTGGTATAATGGTTAAGGTCTTTACCTCATAGACACAAAGTACAGGTTTGGTTCTAACCATGGGTAATTGGCTTGGCTTAAAATGACCCTTTAGGGTAGTTAGCCTAGTAATCTGCTATGAACCTGTAGAGAAAAGGGAATTTTCTACGATCTGAGAAAATGCTTTCAGTGAAACATTTTTGATGAAATGGCACTCGCCTAAACTCACATCAACACATTAACACGCACATATACATATACACATAGACACGCCACATCTACTCTAACAATATCCTAACCAACCCCGTTATTATGACTATCTAGGTAGATGCACACATACACACACATAACCCCACCCCACACACACACACACGCACACAAGTGCACACACAAAAATACACATGTTAGGGCTCACTACTGGTGGTAGCCCTTTCAGAATCCCAGTGATAAAGAGTCAATGCACATTGCTTTCAATCAGTTAACATACTATGGGAGATAGGCTTTAAGAACATACAGTGAATGCATAATGCTGCCTTAGGTAATAACCAATATCTGCCACACCCAAACAAGGTCTGAGCTACACAACAATAGATCAGAGTTCTATTCCCTGTCTCTAGGATTTGACCTACCTTAGATTGATCAAAGTGCATTACAATGTAATCTTACTGATATAATTGAAACTTGTACAAAATTATTTTGAACACAAGAGAACACACACAGTACTTTCAAGAAAGGGAGATACATAATAATTCCATAGTATTAATACCCCACCGATTCATGTTAATTCTACTACCAGAAAGAATACCTTGCTAAAACCTAGAACATAAATTTCTGTTTATCTTTAAAATAAGCCAACCTTTAATTTTAACAGTGGTCTAAGCAGTCATTCTTGAATAGGTGGTACCAAGCAATTAGTAGGTGCACCAATTTAATGTATAAACTCTTAAGTGAAAAATGAATCACATAGGCAAAAATACCAAAAATGACACTGGCAAACCAAAGCTTTCACTGTGTAGCACCTTTGACCTACTTTTCAGGAGGCATGTGAAAAATACACAAATAACCCATTAAATACATGTAAATATTCCAATTACATTGTTTCTGAATCCATGCTATTTATTTATTTAAGTTATTTACATTTTTAAGTCTTTACTGAAACATTCAACCCAATAAACCCTAGACCTACTATCTCTAAACATGACATGTTTCATCTTTTTTCCTGGGCTCATCATAATAGTGTAAGGTGATTGTGTGGCAATTTTCTGGAAATACTCAGCCTTAAAAAATATATGTCCATGACATTAGGGTTAGAGTGATTACAAAATTTCTCCCAAAAGTAACAAATAAATAAGGAAAAAGGTTATACAGAAAGAAAAAACATCTAGGCAAAACATCAAAAAAGTTCCAGGCAAACCAGAACATTCACTGTGTAATACATTAAACTGGCTTTGAAGGAGGTACATGAAAAATGTGCAAGTGACCCCTTAAGGATATACAAGTGTTCCAGCTACATGGATTCTGAACACACACTGATAAATCAATAGCTAAAAGCATTTAAAAGATGAATGGTAGAACCCTGTACTTTAAACAAATCAGAGAAACTATTTCACCTGAAAAGTAAACAAACCAACAGGAACAATATTGTACAAGAAATTTAAAGTAAAGTTCTACATAGACAGACAATATAGGACAAACTTTAAATATCTGCTAGACTAGGCCTGACTACCTTTAAAACTATTTCTCCCTAGTTCCCTGCTGGTCATCACCCCTCCCTTCCTGGGTCTATATTACTTCACAGAAAGTTATTTTCGGCGAACACCTCTTTGTCGACACATATTTAGCGAAAATCACTTCCGCAGTTTGCTGAATTTTCCAAAGGCAATAAAACAATTACCCAGAGCACAACAGAACCCACGACTAACAAAATCAAACCCACCCACATGAGGGATTCACCCACCACATCCCCCTAAATATATATACCAACTCTGAGATCCCACTGCAGTGTGGAAAAGGGCAAAGCTGTGTAGTTGGCCAACTACTTCATTTCCTTGGAAAATTCAGCAAATCGCAAAAGTGATTTTTGTTGAATATTTGTCAAGGAAGAGGTGTTCACTGAAAATATCTTTCGGAGAACTAATATAGACTAAAAAAAATAAAACAAGCGGCTGGTAAATGAAGATCCTCTCAATAAAAAATATGAAGTCCGGTACAAAAAAGCGAGAGCACACAGGGCAACGACAATTCAGTAATTTATTCCAGTTCAGTAAACGTTTTCACGTCTCCACGGATGCTTCACCAGACTTTAATGAACAAATTGCATAAAAGTACTTCCTTTTATAGGTGCATCAATTAATCAAAATCCAATTAAGCACATTTCACATATTTAAAGATACATATAAATATACAAGGTTAAAAAACCTACTAAAAGAAACCATTTAAAAACATATGATTAAATGTTATTACAACTAAACCATTTTCATAAAATTATATATTGTATATTTCTAATATGAACAGCAATTCCCATAGACGTAGAGTGACCTTACCATATACCAGTAATAATAGGACTATAACTAAGATTATCAATGATAATTGGCAAATATTAACTTCTGATGAGAAACTGAAAAATACAGTTGGAGTAAGGCCAAGCCTCTCATATCCGAACACCAAGTCTCTTAAATGGACTGTTATGTTATAATGGCAATATGAGTTTGTCAAAGAGAGTTGAATCTAACCAACAAGGTACATGTGCTTGTAGGGGATGCAATCATTGTCACTATATGTGCAATACAAATTAATTTGTATACCCTTCCACTCATTATAGATATGTTTTTAAGCATTATGCAGACTGCAAGGCTATATGTGTCATTTATCTAGCTTACTGCATAAAATGTCCAAGTTTTTATATAGGAATGACAAATTGTACCTTGAGGGGTAGGGTCAGAGAACATGTTTATGCCATTAATAGAGAGGATGAGGGAAATGCGTTAGCAAGGCATATTTTACAGAACAATACTACTCACAGATTTGTTTTTTTAGTACTCGAGTTAGTTCCTAGGACAAGGAGCATGTAGGTTGGGTAATTTTAGGGCCCATACAGAACAGCATGAAGTTAAATGGATTGTTAGGATGCAGGCAGATAAGGGTTATGGCCTCAATGATAAAATAGTATTAAAGCCTTTCTTATCTGAGAGATCATTGAAGCATTGATAGTTTTGTTTTAAGTGATTCCTTTAGTATAAGTATATATTATAAATGATAACATTTTATATATATATATATATATATATATATATATATATATATATATATATATAAAATTTTATGAAAATTGTTTAGTTGTAATAAAATTTAATCATATGTTTTTAAATGTTTTTAAATGGTTTCTTTTAGTAGGTTTTTAACCTTGTATATTTATATGTATCTTTAAATATGTGAAATGTGCTTAACTGGATTTTGATTAATTGATGCACCTATAAAAGGAAGTACTTTTATGCAATTTGTTCATTAAAATCTGATGAAGCGTCCGTGGAGACGTGAAAGTGCTTACTGAATTGGAATAAATTACTGAATTGTCGTTGCCCTGTGTGCTCTCTCTTTTTTGTACTGAACTAATATAGACCCCCCCACCTTCCTTAGGAGTTCTTATATAGACAGTTATCAGGGATTTTGTGGTTAAGGCCCTAAGCTCACTCCTGATGGCCAATATAACTTGAAATATTTGAAATATGTGTGTACTCTCATGCACCCCCCCCAAACACACACACACACACACACACACACACACACACACACACACACACACACACACACACACACACACACACACCCATCTACAAGAACTAATGTAACAGGCTTGGAACACCAAACCCTTTTACTCTGGTCCATCTGCTAGTGTTGTCATGCAAGCCTCTACTTGCATGGAAACAATTTGACTGATCAGGGCCACCATATTTCTTACCTCCCTAATTGACAAGCCAATATGAGCCAGTCACTTCCACTATCCTTTGTCCAGCTCTTCCAGTGCCCGCACCACTACTACAACTAAGGTCATCTGGATCATGGTCAGTGCTTCATCCCTGTGTACACCAGTGCTATGGGTAGAACCTGACTAATTTTAGCTAAAGCTCCATTGTTGCCTAGTTGTCACTTGCTATCAAAATCAGAACAGACTCTACAAACTTCTTACAGAAAGATCTTGCCTGAAAATCTAGTGACTTTTTCTAGCAAACAGTCTATCTCCCCCATTAATATGACTGCTAAGCAGTATTTCATCTTGACTTTAATTTGGAAGATGCTTTCTTGTTTCCACAGTCACATATTTTTGGATATATAGTCTCAAATAATGCATTAGCCTTTAACCTAAGGTACCATTTTTTTAAAGAACTTAAGGAGTCAAACACTGCAAATGTATGCACAACAGAATTTGTTTCAATTTAAAACTGCAATATATTTATTCCATTAGAAGTGTGCAACTTTTGTTATATACAGTTTCACACATTTCTTTTAAATATTACACGTTTACATATGTTTAACAACAGTGCAAAATACTAGTTTTATCTTTTAAAGAATTGTTTACATTTTTCTTAATTCAAGATGACTTTGTTACTACTCAGTACACTTCTCCAGTATTTCCCATTTGAAAACTAGGTTACACTTTTCCAGCTTATTATGTTAATGGTATTTTTTACTAAATGTCTTTGGATGCTATTGAAATGGTTGCATGACCTTGATTGTAGTGCTCATAGTGTCACAGTGTTCAGTAATACAAGCGCACAAGCAATCTCGTGTGTGTATGTGTGTGTGTGCGTGTGTGTGTGTGTGTGTGTGTGTGTGTGTGTGTGTGTGTGTGTGTGTGTGTATATATATATATGTATATATATATATATATATATATATATATATATATACACACACACACTATATATATATATAAGCAATATATATATATATATATATATATATATATATATATATATATATATATATATATAAAATATATATATATATATATATATATATATATATAGATATCCATGTACAGATAGGTAGGTTACTGCCCCATAATTTAAGATCATATTATGGTTATAAAATACATGTACCTAATTGGCTGATGATTCTCCTTTCTACTTCAAATAAATATTTTATTCATTTTTAAACATTTTAGCTAATCTACAAGGTATTATAAAGATTTATGAAGATATTTCCATGAATCTTGCTCTAAAAAAGAGAAGAGGTTATCAGTGGTGCTGTGCCTTTAAAACAAGTTTTTTACTATTTTTTTTCTAGATAGAAATTTGATAATTTGCACGCAATAATTAAAGACAATAGCTTAGAGATTTCTTATTTACTACTGTTTGTGATTAACTGTAATTTATTCAAAGCACAATCTTTCATGTACTGAACAATTATTCTTAGCACCCATAGCAGAATTAGCACATGGAATGGGGGATCTAGACCATGATACATGAAATATCCTGTACTATATGATTAAGCAAAGATTTCATCTAGCAACAATCTGAATTCTCTAATTTTAAAGTTAGTCCCACATGACCTAGACCACAAAGGGTTTATTTATTATTTTTGTTTTAATTAATGCATTCTATTAATTTCAATTGGATGTGGTAATTAGGTAGTTTATGTAAGCTGAATATTAAATAAAGTTTTCAGAGTTTCCATTTTTTAATGGGCTGTCTCATGAGTGGTGTTCTACTCTGTGTAATTTATTCTTCTTGTGAAGCAGTTCATTAAATTCCTATAATGAAGAGATGAGATGTATGAAATAATTTCCATTCAGTAGTCTTCTTGAAAGACCTGAATAACTAGCAGTAACTTGACACAGTTCCCCTTATGATGATACCTTTTCTTAAACATATATGAAGGCTTTTTATGCTAAAAAAATAACAAGGTGAAAATGATATTATTTAGAAATATTCAAAAATATAACTGCAACTATGCTAGTATGTCATAGGCTTAACAGATAAAAAAAAGATGCAGCAGAAGTTATTTGAGACCCTAATGCAGTAATAAATTAGTACTTTGATTATAATATTTTCAGTCCATTTATTGTATTTTATGATCTTCCTCTGGTTTAATTTCTCCAAGAGTTTTGAGTTTCTAATAACATGACATGAATGAATCCTATTCATAACTGATGGTATGATTCAAGTTTATGAAATTAATATTTGATGTTAGCTAAAAGTGCTCATCACGGCACCTGCAATTTGTTCAGAACTTACTCCTTCTGTAATTCACATGGAGTTTCACATAGCGGTAACATATCTAAATAAAACTGTAATTTTTTTTTTGTAGACCCATTGTACCTACTACTATTGGAACTGTCTGGGTATCTTTCTTCCACATTGTTCTCATTTCTAGCTGAAAATACTGGTGTTTTTTTACTTTGGGCTGAATTCAATAAACCATACTGTGTGTCGCGCCATGATGCACACATGGTAGAGCACCAATTTGTATTCAGTAACCAGCTGTACATAGTGTGCAGAGCTGCTCAAACACTGTAAACATTGTGCCATGCAAATTACAGCATAAGCAGCTGAATTGTATGCTAATCAACCAATCCAATATGGAGGAGCTATTCAACGAGTTATAAAACAATCATGTACACTTAGTGTAGGTTTTGCCCTCAAATTCCAAAACCTCTTGGAATACAGCCACAGAACTACTCTAAACGGAAATAATGTTTGGAGCTGCTGCTGCTGTTCTGCATGTGTATGTGCAACAGGCTCAGCTCTAGGCTGCTGCTGCTACTAATAGAGCTTGGCCAAGAAGGAGAAGGGTGTTTACACTCCATTTCACTTTTCATGGTCTGCATGGGGTGCCAATAGTAGACGACACACATGCTCACCACCTAAAGGGTATATCTTTCATCCTATGCACACACATACAGTAAAATTGATGCCAGGCAATTCTCACAACCTTTACCTACTCATGTAATGGCTGTGTACTGCTAGCATCACATAGAGTCAGTGCCAAATTAAAAAAAAGTTGTAACTGCAGGACTATCAAGATGTGTTGAACCTGGAATGGGAAAATAAATGGGTAAGAACACAATTGAATGGCAGATACTTGCATACTGTTAGTAGCAAATGTACCTAAGTAGAAGGTGTGTGAATTGTCCAGCAATGACATCAGTATGTAACAGCACTAACTTATGTCTATAGATTTCTGCTGTTTATCAGCTTATAGGCCTCATGCATCAAAAATACACATAATACAAAAAAACATTCCCAAGTCTCTAATTATCCCTACATTCTCATAACTGGAGCAATAAGTCACACTGATGTATCAACAATTTCAAGGTATTAATCATGACATTAAAAAGGCTGTAAGAAAGCAGTACAATTTTCAAAATGGCATCACCAACACATATATACTAAGCATTCAATCAGCTGGGCACCCTGTGCATCAGAGACAATACATATGTATCCCTGAATCCAAAACATTGGAACAAGGTGATGGCACAGTTATCATTTGCACAAGGTATTGTTTGGGGGTGGAGCAGGAGGCCAAGGTTGACACAAAAATAGTGGGTGTGTGTGATTAATAAAGACAGGCAGAAATGTAGCTAATTGTCAAAGGACTAATGAGACAGAATGACCTGCAAGCCTCATGAATGCCTCATGTACCTGTTATGTGTGTATGTCTGTATGGGCACTCCACGTGAAATGTGTGTGTAAGTGTCTGCACGAAGACAGCCGAGCTCTGTTCTAGCTTTTCCAGCTATTCTAGATGTCCTCTGTCTGAACTGTTTTTTTGCCACATTTTACTGTATGCTGTACTAATTCAGCTGTAGCAAAGCCCATTTCCAGGTTTGCAGTTTCTGGGTCTATTTTGTAACTTCAGAGCATCAAATTCAAGCCATCCTTGTAGGAGAAGGCCCTTCTGCACCCTTTGTGGGAGGAGAGTGCTCTTTGGGTCCCATCTAATCGAGGGTGACTGGACTGGAGCTCAGAGAGAGTGACCTTATTGGCTAGTTTGAGTTAAATGGGTTATTTCTTGTTTTATTTAAGCCCCGCGTTTGCGCTTGTTTGCATGTAGTGCACCATCATGCACTGCTGCGTAGCAGTGGTTACTGTTAGTGGTTATAGACACAAACATTTTGCTTGTTAAATTTTCCCTTAGCACTTTGTTTGTGGTCCTCCAGAGGTTTATGGCCCTGCTCTACTGTCAGGGGAACACTAAGCCTAGCCTCAGAGGTACCAACACACCTCTAACCCACTAGTCATTCCTAAGTGTGACCTCTTTTCCTGACCATATAAATTCACCTAGCACTATGGATGGACAATTTTCACACAGTTTCTCCAGCCAGCTTGGTCAACATGGGCATCCTGAGGCAGTGTAGCAACTGTCTTATGTTCACCGACAAACGTCTACTCCTAGTCCACACAAACTCAACATGTGAGAGATGCAACTATATTAAGAACTTTGAATCCATGCTCTCAAACACAACAGTCAGGACATATGACAATGAGTGGGTTGTCAACATACACACCTCATCTTCTACTCCACCCAAAGACATATCACACATACCTACATATCCTACATATGCGGAGGTCCTCATCAGAAGCATGCTAAACACCAGAAGCCTCCCAAACACAAGCACACTGTACATAATACTTCTTCTGCAAAACACAATATACATAATAGCTCATGTACCAATCTCACCTGTCAAGCCCTTAAAGTAAAACACTAAAGAAATATATTAGTCATAGGTGATTCCATCATGAGACTCACAGATGTCCCTCTCACCAGGCTGGATAAGGAAAAGGTCATGGTCAGCTGTCTGTCAGGTGCCAGGATCTGCCATATCACACAGGCACTCAAGTCTCCCAACAACAGGTACTGTTATGACTCCATCATAGTCCATATTGGTGGGAATGATTTTAGATGTACCTCTCTGGACTATATGAAGAGAGACATGACTGAGTTCTCAGATTGTGTGTCTTAGGCAGGTATGTTCCTAGCCTTAAGCAGCATTTTACCTTCACCTAGGGTGATGCCTCACTACAAACAGAAAATGATTGACTTCAATAAATGGCTTAGTTTCTGGTGTTATTCTAAGGGGATCCAGTATCTGTCAGCCTGGAATGAAATGATTGACAGACCTCGATGCTTTGCCAGATATGGTCTTCATCTGTAACCCCTGGGATATTGGCCACTGGCTAAGGCTCTTGCCACCCCCATGGTGCCTTTTTTAGGCAGTGTCTCAAGGACAAAATTACTGATGTAAAATCTCCATCTAAAAATAACCTCAAGGTTGTACTGTTAAACGTTAGGAATCTTAACATGAAATTGCACTCACTGGAAGCAGTTCTCACCTTGGAAGACGCAGACATTTGTGCAGTCATGGACACCTGGTTCAAGGCTGTGGAGAGCACCCCAGCCATACCAGGTTACACCTCCTTCCACACATTCAGACCACAAACAGAAGGCATGAAAACTAAAGGAAGTGGTGTATCAATATTCATTAAAGATAAATACACCTCCAGATTGGTTAGATAGTATGATTCCCTGGAGATACTTCAGGTGCAATTAAATGTTGGTAGAACACCTATTCAAGTCATTGCCAGCTTCAGGACCCTCTCTGTGAATCAGAACACACACTCTGCCTATTTGGATCTACTTGAGTCTATAAAGATACTTCCACACACCATGATTTTGGGTGACTTTAACTACCCATCCATTGACTGGGCAAATTTCTCATGATCAAACTCACTTGCCCAAAGGTTCCTTGACTTTGTTAACTCCAGTTCCCTGGACCAGCTGGTTGACAACTCTACAAGGGGTGCCAACATTCTGGATCTGGTGCTTAACCCACTGTAGCACCTCCACTGTAAGGTCTTCCCTGGTGAGATCTGACAACAAATCAGTCTCATTCGAAGTAACTATCACACCTGACCCCCCCCCCCCCCCCAGCAGCAACTACACTAAAAAACTTCTCCAAAGCAGATTATAACCTCTTACAGGATGGTATAAATAGCTTCACTCCACCTCCCCCCTCAGATGGAATTGGCAACAATGCTGAGTTTTACACCAGTGCTTTATACAAACACTTGTATAACTGCATTGACTCAGCCATACCTGATAGGATAAAAGCAAACTCATCAAGGAAGAGCAAACCTGTCTGGTGGACAACTGCCATTAACAGGCTTTACAATAAGAGGAAGAAAGTGCTGTCTAAGAGTAAGAGGGAGTGAGCCCTAAACTGGAAACACTCCCTCCTCAGCTTAAACAAGAAAATAAGACTTCTTGTAAAGTCCTGCAAAACAAATTACAAATCAAAATTAGCTTCCTTAACTAAAGACAACCCTAAAGCTTTCTTTAGTTGCATCTGTAACCTAAAAGGAAAGGTCCAGATTTGTGCCAAACTGGTAGTTAATGATACCACATTTACTGAGCCTGTGGACATAGGTAGCCTGTTGGCTGACAGGTTCTGTGAAAACTTCACTCCACTGTTCCCACCACACATAACTCATGACATCCCTACTACTTGCCCCTACCTTGTATCTCTAAAGAGCAGGTCATAAACACCCTCTCTAAGGCCAAAAACACAGCATCTATGGGACCTGATGACATCCCAAGCTGAGTCCTACATGTGCTCCAACAAGAATTAGCAACACCATTGGGTACTCTTTTCAATCATAGTCTAAGCACTGGCTTTGTCCCAGCTGAATGGAAACTGGCCACCATTATTCCCTTGCACAAAGATGGTGCTTCCACTGAACCTGGGGACTGTAGACCTATTAGCTTGACTAGCCTTATCTGCAAGGCCATGGAGTGAATCATAATGGACCTTATCAACAAAGATATAGGTAATCTCCAAACACTTGACCCTACTCAGTTTGGATTTGTCAAAGGAAGATCATGCCTGTTAAACTTGGTGGACTTCTTCGAGATAGTCACCATGGCCCTGGACGAGGGGAAATCTGTGCATACAGCCTACCTAGACTTAGCCAAGGCTTTTGACACTACCCCCCACTCATGCATCATTGACAAACTCACCCACCTAAATATCGGGTCTATATTATAAAGATGAATGCTTACTTCATCGAATGCCTAAACGTCGATCCGTCTTCATCGAACCGCATATACACCGAACACCCTAAACCACAAAATTCAAAAAGTCGAACTGTCATACTTGTCCCACCCCACCGCCCGCTACGTATTACCTACAAAAACAAACTAAATAAACCACATACATACACTAACCAAAACCCTACTTCTAACCCTAAACTAAACCCTAGTTCTAACCCTACACTAAATCTTACATATACCACCATGCATGCACTTAACTTAACCCACACTCTAATCCTAAGGTCTGTAACTATCGCACACTTACCTTAAAAAGCTAAACCCAAACAAACTAAATAATCCACACAGATACACTTAACAAAACCCTACACTAAATCTAACATACATTACCATCTATGCACTTACCTTAACCTGCACCCTAACCCTAAGGTCCATAACTATCGCACACTTACCTTACGGAGCTATACCGCAGAAGGCCAACCATGATGATTCCATGTTTCCACTTTCGCTCTTCTAGACGATCGATGTTTTCATGGTTCAATGAAGATGGATCAACGTTTAGGTATTCAGGTAAGTAAGCATTCATTTTTTTAATATAGACCCCTAAGTAACCCTTATATCAATAGGTGGGTCACTAACTGGCTCACTGATAGAACACATATAGTCAAAATAGGGGAATCAGCCTCCAACAGCAGACCTGTAACCAGTGGTGTTCCACATGGATCAGTCCTGGGACCTCTACTGTTTGGAATCTATTTCTCCAAAGTACAAGCAAAAATTAAAGGTATGTGGCTGACAAGGTTTGCTGATGACTGCAAACTTGGAGCGGTCATAGAATCTCCAAATGCTGTCAACATCCTACAAGAGGGTCTTACACAAACAAATGATTGGTGCCAAAGTCATGGCCTTAAACTCATTGTAAAAAAATGTATTATCATCCCTTTTGGTAAGACTGATGCTCCTGCTAACTACTACATTAGTAGCAACACCCTAAGTATGCACTCAGTGGTGAGATACCTGGGCACATAGGTTGACAGCAACCTTACCTTTTATCACCATGTCTACACAGTGGTAAGAACGGTGTTCTATATTGCTAATCTCATAAGTAAGAATATTTCTTTCAGAAAAAAAGAACTTACAACCTCCTTGTATTGTTCCCTCATCGAGGCAATAATTGAGTACACTGCTCCTTTTGGTATGTATCTTTCCAAGCACTGGCAGCAATTGGAGAGACCACAAAGGTTCCTCACAAGGAGAATTCAAGGTCTTCAGCATCTGTCCTATGAGGATCATCTGAAATCACTGTCACTTTATTCTGTTTCATACAGACTACTCAGAGGTGATCTCTGTCTTGCATATAAGGCAACCTTTGACCCTGCATTATTGGAAATACTGCATATCCACAAGTCAAATGATACATGAGTTACTTGCTGTAAAGACCTTAACTCAGTATGTGACATTAATAGAACCTGCTGTAGGGGCATATTTGTCTCCCAAAGGTTACCACACCTTTGGAACAGACTCTCACATCATGTCAAACAGAGCACCTCATTGGCCCTCCTCAAACACAATCAGGACGACTGGATGAATAATCATAAATTCACCCCAGGGGTTCCACCTGTGTCCCTCTTGGACAAAGGCATTAGGTGCTGATCGTGGAAATAAGGGTAGAACTTGGCTAGGCTTGTAATGGCCCTAAGGTCATTATCCTAGTAACTTTCTATGATCCTATGATCCTAGTTCTATGTCCTTGTATGCCAGACAGATGTGAGTCATGCATGGTAGAGGTATCAGTCCATCATCATTGTCACCAACTGTGAGAAATAGCATTGCCAGGAATTGCACTGACATGTCCATGCCATGGCCAGATGTGCTGGTACTACCCAAATGTGAGTGCTATTTGCTGAATGAGCTCTCCTCACAGCTATGCCCAGGTCCTCAACCCCATAGCAGTGGAAGTAGTGCCACTACAGAAGCAGGATCTGGCATGGCCACATTGGCTAACAGCAGATGATGATGCTTACCTACAGCCATGTGGATGCTGCTCCCCTCCCAGCAGCCATTCTATCTCAGACACTGCCCACTCCATCGTGTAATTTATCTGATCCATTGGATCGGACACATAGCTGAGAAGGTCAAGCACATCAGCGTGTGCTGCATCTAGAACCCTAAACATGTCCTCAGAAGCTCTAGTGGAACATGCCTGTGCCTCCATTACAGCCTTAAACATACATTGAGTGACACATAATGACACACCAAGATCAGGTGGAGGGTGGACAACAGTCCTCCTCTGAGCACCCCTACCAACCATTCAGCATGTCACTTTGCTCACACTTTGGCTACTGACAGAGTCTACTGGCACTGAAGCCACAGTAACCACACTACCCAGATCAAGTGTGTCACTTTCAAACTGTCCAATATCTGAGGGCACATTGGAATGGGTATACGTGGGCATACTGACTGAAGGAAATACAGGGGGATAGGTGAGTCACAACCCCAGTGTCAGATTCAGCCTCTGTATTCCATGACTGTGCCTCTGATTGGATGCCATCATCATCACAGCCTGCCAATACTCTGGCATCAGGTGGTAGGAGTCCTACCCTTCCACTGTCAGGATCCCCTGTGATAATAAGCAACAAACACAGGAACTAAATTACTACTACAATAAATATTAAACAAATGTCTATGATAACAAAGTAACAGTGGTCACACAATCACAGATGGTACAGCTATACATCATACTCACCTCATACCTAAGGATTATTTATACATCAAAAGAATGGTTATTAATAAGCAAATAAATATTTGCTTACCACAGGCAGCTGTCTCCACACTTTGTAGGGAGGATGATTCTGGAATAAATGATGCAAGGAAAGGATGGCAATTAACCACAATGGGAATAACACAGGGGAGGCAATGAATACACAATCACCTATATGGCCCGTAAGATATAGGTGTAACTGAAACTTGGCTGACACATCCACCTACATCCATGAGCACTGAACAACCATATCATATAACTCTACTAACTTATCAATAGATACAGAAAAAAATTCCCAGGAAATATTAGTCAAATTTTATATCTTAGAATCCAAGCAAACATAAAACTTGCCATATGTAAGTTTACTTAGAAACTGCTCCTGGGACATACTTGTCCTCCCAGCCACATCAGCACCGACATGAAGCACACAGTGTGCAGTGCTCCATGAGCTGTCTGAATATCTGACAATGGACAGGAATTCTTCATTTGGTATCAGTGGGGATTTGGTAACACCCCCCCCCCATAGCCAGCTGTTCTCAACCAACTGCAGCTGCTCTCTTCTCTGGGCTGATGAAATCATATCAGTGGCCTGATGACACACTTGATCATAATTCCTACTGTGACTTCCTACTGCATTGACATTGTTTGCTAACTGGTTCCAAATCTCCATTCTGGCAGCCATATCCCCACATCCTCTCTCAGACACAAAGGTTCCATGGGGTCTGAAAGCCTGAATTATCATTTTATTTTCAGAGTCAATGAAATGGGGATTATGTGGATTTGTAGGCTTGGGTGCCATAATTCTATGTGACATAAAACAGAGAAGGATACAATGCATAAATATCACAAATCCGTCTTGCTTACATACACATTTGTCAACATTAAGCACTGTAAACACACTTTTCATTTAGTAAAACTGAAAGTTATGTTTTTGTCCCATCTCTCCCTCACACACAAACCAAGAACTGAGCAAACCAAGGAATACCACTTAAATAATTTATTATGTTTCCCACTGATATATCAGGACACCTACACATTTTCAACAGGAAAGCACTTGAAACACACTTTTGTTCTTGCAGCACTCAATGGTAAGTATCTCCCCCACCTCCCCAAAAGAACAAACAAATGAAGATTCGTACAAACCAAGCAATACCATAGAATTAATTGTCTCTATGCTTTCCACATCATTATCAGTATGTTTACACAAAGTCAATTTATGATTGGCAGTCACTTCTCATTGTGCACACCATTCCTGTGGAGGTGGCTCTGGGCCATCTCAGAAGTATAACATACATTACATTTATCTCCAATAGCATAGACTATAAAGAAATCAAATACTGGTGATGAAAGTTCATAACTTGTCTATCTGTGAAATGCAAATGTCTGCCAAACATGCCTGTGCCAACAGTGAAGTATAAGAAGTGCATACAGATAAAAGTTCCATTGTCCCCTGGATATATCTATATATATATATATATATATATATATATATATATATATATATATATATATATATAAATAACAGTTTATTAAATCTAGAATACACGTGAATAATATAAGCATACCTTAGCCAAATTAGAAACCTTCTCTACAGAAAAATCACCTTCACATGAATACCAAAATTCTGTTTTTACCAAATACACAAGTCTCCCTAGCTTTATGGTTACTTTTTTATACTATAGATTCAGGCCTCTGAGCACATTAAAGATGCAAATGAGGTGTGAACTCATTAGAATTGCTGAATACCAAATTCTTGACTTTGTGTTGCTGATGTAAACATAGTGTACACTCTACAGCACTGTTAGTTGCTAATGACTTGCAACTGTGAATAATTAGTGTGAGAGAGAAGGCAAACACAACAGCAATTCAGGCAATCTTTCCTGCAGTGGGTGTGTCAGTGAGGAAGCACTTACAAATTTGAAACTATCTGCAGTAATCTTTTAAATGAAACAAAACAGCACGCATTTATGATTTTTCTTCAATTATAGGCAAACTCTGCTGCCTGTGCTGAAAACTGTTTTTCGCTGTCATGTATTTTTATCATTCAGTTAAAGGAGAATGATAAAAATGCACTGTAGACTGCATGCCTGAGATTACAGCAGAGATAAGGGAACGATGAAGACAATATAAAGAGAACACAGCACTGCACATGTGCATACGTATTCATAAATGGTTGTGTGATCACTCATTGCGCTAAATATGTAAGCCACGCATGTACAACTAACTGAGAATGTAGAAGTGTAGCTCCTGTTAATACTGTAAGGAGATGTGAATTGCTTGTATGCACATAATTTGATTGCTGCTGCAAGTTGAGTCTGTGGCAAAGAGAGATAACACACTCCCATGTGTTATGCAATTTCATTACTATGATAGTTCAGATCCAGAGCTGTGTAATTCTTTAGCATGTGTTAAACTGTTTTTTTTTCTCTGTTATTAATTTTGTGTGGTGTGCAGTTTAGTGCACACATGGTGAAATGTATAAATATTTAAAAATTAACTTCAGTTGCCTTAGGAAGTGCAATCATGCTTAGTGGCATTGTGCGGCAGTGAGCACCTAGGATAATAATGACAGCATAGATTACACTCCATTTTTTTAAATGGTGTTCAACTCTAATTTATATCAATAATAAAAATATAAACATTATACATAACAATAACTGTGTATAACAGGTTGATTGAGCATACACATGATATATGAATTATATGTGTAACTGGGGGTATCATAACAATTATGGTTCTGCAGTTACATTTTGTTTTCTGCCCTTGAATGGACTTCATACTTTACTGACAGTCATCAACACAACTCACATAACACAAGTATAGCTGTAAAACAGAATGTATTCTGTGGTCTGACCCAGAACTCAGAAATCTACTCTGGAAGTAATACAAGTATATGCATTTCCAGTAGATTGTCACACATTACTCTTGCATCACACCTGAGAAGCATAAATCAGAACCTTCTCAGGTCACACACATACATGGTAAATTGAAATGTAGCATCACTCACTCTTTAATGTGCATGTATAATTAATGACCATGTTTGGCAAACACTTCTGCTGTGGCAATGAGGAAAAATTGGTTTACTACTGTATTCCTGAAACTGCTTCGACTGACCAGTTAAAATGTTGACCCAGAAAGACAAATCTGTACTGTTGAATAGGCAACAAACTCAAAATCAAATATATCAACTCTCAGAGTTCAATATATTAGACATAGCAGGAGGTGATGTCAGTCACCCATGCTATGCTGCTTACTGTACAGTGACTTTCCACACTCAGTTGTACATGTATTTTACAATTTTGCAGGGGGGCAAGCCCGCCTGCACCCTTCCATGTGGGGGTTGTGCCACCTATGCCCCCTGCAAATTATATAAACACCAAATCTGAGATCACACTACAGTGAGGAAATGGGTTAATTCCCTGTTCCTCACTTCATTGCAATCTCTGTACACAATGCCAAACTTAGAAAATCAAACTACAATGCACATTTGCTGTAGTGTAGTCATTTACTGGTTCGGCATTCTGCCCACTTGAAAACTGTCTTTCGACCACATGCCGGTCAACCAAAGCATTTTCAGGAATATAATAGTAAACTGGAAAAAAACATCTAAGTGGAAGTTTGTGTTCTCTAATTTGCATAGTTGTGAATCCCACATTACACAAATTACTTTTATCAGTGTGTATGGCCTCCCCAAAATATGTGTCAAGTCATAAAATTGACTCCCCTCCAATTCAGGTCTTAAAAGTCAAGTCATTTAATATATCACTGTTGACCATTGGACAAACTGTTGCCATGTATAGCAGCAGACATGCCATAAATTAATGTCAAATGTCACATTATCCTTCCTATTTCATAAACTGCCTTCCTTTTAGTTTGCCAGTGTTGCTGTCCACTTAACATCATGCAAACATGGTTCGCATGATTGTGTGGTTTTGCACACTGGCCATAAAATGAAATATCACAAATTGGTGGGAAAACACTTTAACTATTGGATGACCTGGGCAGACATGGCAGGAGCTGGAAAGGATGGTGTTCAATTCAGGGATCAAAGATGGGGTGTAGAGGAGTCAAAATATTCACTGCACTCACTGTAAAATGCTGCAACCATAGGCTGCTGTAGGGAAACTATATGAGTCTCAGTATAAGTCTAAGGCTTGGACCAGTCTAGCCAAGGCTTTCTCCGGTGTAACTGGCATACCATGCACTGGGAAGCAGTTCAGGCATCATTATAATGACCTGAAATGGCGCAAGCAGGCACAACTCAACCAGTGGCTGGATGAGGTGAAGACTGTGGACATCCCACAATTGCGTAAGTATTCACATAAAGCAACATTAGCTGATATAGACAGCTGTAAATAGCCAAGACTGCTATGCATAATGCTCTCATGTTTCTTTTTCTTTCTTTCTTTAGTTTTTAGCTGCTCAGAAGATTTCAGCGAACAGGAAGGCGCAAGTTGAATGATTAAAAAGAGAAGCAAGAGGGTATGTATGCAGCAGAAATTAACATGATTTTAGTAAAATTGCTGCTGTTCCATACATTGCTAGCAAATTAAGCATGTATAGCTTAACTGTAAAAGCAATCATGCCTTTATTCTGTAGCTCAGGGTAGCAGGCAAATGTAATAGACTATTCGGATTTGGAGGGTTCAGTTCCTGCAAGTAACAAATTCTTTCTAATTACAAAATATCATTACTTAATATTAATTTCATCAAAATTGACATAAATGCCATCTTGTTAACTTAACCTTTATTATCTTTAAAAGCATCTATGCAATATATGCATATTACATATATTATTTGTTAAAACTCATAATCCTATTTTTGCCTTTGAAATGTCTGTAACTAATATAATAGTAAAAGTATATTTAACTGTAATAAAAATGTATCTCGCATATAATTGTTCTAATCATTCTTTTTCTCACCGCACCCCTTATCTTTTTTTCTATGTGTGATCATGGTGTTCTGATGTCATACTTTTTTGTCAACAAACAAAATGATTTTCAGCACAGGGAGGTAGGCCAACTGCTGTGGCTCAGTCTGCCAACCCTCCACTGGCTGCCACACTGACACCCAGCAAATATGGGAAGCAAACTGGCTGTACTGTCCCTGCAGCCCCTGCACTACCTGGGCCATCAACATCAGATAGCATTGCCCAGCAGCTGGTGCATCAGTACCCTCTGGGAGTATTGATGATGGTGGGGAATTATGTCAGCTGCAAGTGATGGTGAGTGAGATCTTAAAAAGTAGCACTGGTGCATGCCTCAACCATCTGGAGAAGTTGCTTGTGAGAATGTAAAAAAAAAAAAACAATTGTCAAGCAATCTAACAGGAAGCTGAGGAAGGGTCAGCAATGACAGTTCTGAGGATGAGGACTAGATTCACACTGTCCCCATGCTGGATTGCTATGTCCCTCTGATGTCCCCTATCTATCCCCAATCATGTTGTCCCCCAAACTTTTGTGTCCCTCACAGTCCCTGTGTCTGTCTTGTTTTCCTGCTTGTTAGCACCTTCTTCCTCACCTACCCGACCCTGACATTCATATGTCACTTCCCCAATACTCCTCTCTTTTTGAAATAAAAAATGAAAAAAATTGCCCTGTACATAGATCTCCACTTTGCATATCTGTCTTCTTGACACACTTGATTCGGTCCAGTTGGCTATGCAACATGATTGTGTTGTTGTTACCCATCTATATTGTGGTGACAGTCCAGACTCATCCAATTTTCTCTCCATGTTTGCATTGTATTATTAAAGAAGTGGATACCTATGGTTCTTTCCAAATTTCATCCTGCAAATTCCTATATTGCTTCCCCTTTGATCTGCCCACTGCCTGCCCCCAAATTTCACCATGTTTCTATCTACCCCATTTTCATACCTTTAATCTGGTCAAAAATAGAATCACACACCACACACATGGCAGAAATGCCATCTAATAAACCCTTCACTTTTTGTCCTCTGCATTTGTGCAAAGTTTGACATCATGCACCAGCGCAGAGCGACAGTGAATAGCTATTCATGTCCGTGTTTTTGCCATTGTCCGCACTAGCCTGGTTATCTATGTGCAATGCTGCTTAAACTTGCTGCACTAAAGCATCACAAAGTTAAAGCAGAGTAAAGGCAGTATTTTAAAACATTTACTCTGACAAACTGCTGAATGCAGAAAAATGCAAATTTCTGTGTGGAATGTTGACATAAATCACTTGACTGATGATTTTTGTAATAAAGTAGCTCCAAGGGCTTGATTCGAGATGCATCTCTCATAATTTCTCAAGGTGATGATATACGTGTATTACATATTGCATCACACACATATTAAACATTTCTCCTTGTATTCATCTCATCCAATCAAATACTTATCTAATATCATGTGCAAACTGTCCTTACTGTGACAAAGCATACATAGACACTCTTCAGGATATATGGCCAAATAGTTAGCATATAAGCTAAGTCAGAAATAAACATTTCAAAACATGCACCACCCCTTCTCATTTCTAGAAAGCTAGACACACTATTAAATTGTGATTTGAAATGAGGCCTGCAAAACAAGTAATATTTGTACAACTGTACAGTTAGACATCAATGAAAAAATTGTGGAAGACACACATGCTTCCCTGTAATCATTGCTTATCACATTTGCAGGAATTATTGCATTTACTTATGTAATGCCATCTTGACTCCATGTTTAAAAATATTAAATTAGCTGGATTTGAACCCCGTGTTATTTCTTCTCTGAACATGAGCTCACTACTCTTACACCTGGGGAAAGCAAGACAGCAGCTGTATTTTCACACTTGTACTGTCCAAAATGCTGAAGGCCATGCCTCTACACCTAGCTTGTTTACACAAAGGAAGGTAAACCAATAGAAATATTACTATTTTCTCATTTAAGCAGAGAACTGCTTTTGCACATCACATAACTCTGCTCAAACAGGGAAGGCAATACCAATAGTTCTTCATGTCATAAAAGTTATAACATAGCATTTATAATATAAACTGCAATATGAGCACCATAGTATCTGTCACTTATTTCTCCCATAGCATATATGCATAACTACTTCTCAAGGTCAGGCTGTATTCATTGAATGTGAATCTTGCATGTGTAAACTCTTTGCCATTATTCACGCAAACCAGTTTCTCGGTGATGCACTACGTAAAGAGCTGTTTGGCATGTATTAGTTTATTGCCCAGTTATTCTTCATCCCATCAGAAGGAATACAACAAAAGGGAAGGTACTTGTTACTCAATGAACACATATTTACTTAGACTCATGAGTGCCCTACGCCCATACACTTGAAAATGGATATGTTAGTAATAGGTCTAATGTCACCTACAATACAGAAATAAGAGAACAACTGCATTGTTGCTTTTGTTAAAGCTTTATACTGACACTAGACATTGAGATTATCTGATACATGTCTTACTGTGGGCATCAATTCATCACAATATGAACAGTCATACATCAATACTAGCATTCATGCTGTTTAAAAAATATGTGTGTGTCTCTCTCTGTGTGTGTGTGTGTGTGTGTGTGTGTGTGTGTGTGTGTGTGTGTGTGTGTGTGACTGAGTGCGTTATGTACTCAACATATTGAGAAACAGGTGCATGTATGCCTCAGGTCTGCAATATGTATGACAGCTTATTGCATGTAGGTTAAGAAGCTGTCTTTTAAAGCATTTGTGCACATTACAGGCACAAAAGTAAATCCAAAGGCCATACTTTGTACACCAGTCTCAAAACAAAATATGTTACCTGTAACATAATGATTATGTTATATTGATAAAAGACCACTATGACAAGGAAAAATCATACCTCATTGTTGGTACAAATGTTAACTATTGCATTCTTCAGCTGGAATAAATAGGTAGGGGTTTAAATTGTGCAACAGACAAATTTTGTTTGTGCAAGTATGTGTAGCTGTGTATGTCCGTAAGCAGAAGAGCATGACTGTGTGTTCTACTGTTATCACTCAAGATTCATGGAGAAAATGTTTTACAGATGTACATGACTATACAGCAATTCTATATAGCCCTCAAAATATCTTCTCCTCAACATATGCTGATGTCATCTGCTATAAAGTGTTCTGCAACAGTATAAAAGTCAGACTAGTGCTGTGGTGCTTGCATTAAGTACCATGTTCTTAGCTTATGTAACTAGTTTGGTAGGTGTTCTAATCTCCCTATAATCAACTTCTGTGTGTACATGTGTATGCATAGTCAGAAGGGCAAAAGTCTGTGTCTTGCTCAGGTCTCATTGAGAGAGCAATTTTACAATCACACATGACTACACAGCAAGATCATACAGCCCTCCCAACTCTTTCTTCCCAGAATACACTGATGATGTAATCTGCTATAAATTGTTTTTCTCTACAAAAACCAGACTTGTGCCATGGTGCTTGAGTTAAGTACTGTGTTGTCTAGCTTGTTTAACTAGTTGGATAGGGGTTCTGATTTCACACTGGTTAACTTGTGTGTGCTTGTATTCAGTTAGCTGTCACTCTGGAGACCATTTTAAAGCAGCATGTTAGACACTCCTGCTAACATCTTCTTCTCATCAGACATGAATGATGTCATCTGATTTAAAGTGTTGTCTATCAGTATAAAAGTCAGACTTGGGCTGTGGTGCTTGCACTTAGTACCGTGTTCTGTAGATAGCTAAGTAGGTGTTCTAGTATCACTGCTGTGAACTTGTATGTTTGTGTTTAGTTAGTTCTCATTCTAGAGACCATTTTAGACAAGCATGTGAGACATTCCTGCTAACATCTTCTTCTCACTGGACACTGATGATGTCATCTGCTATAAAATGTCTGACAGCACAAAACTCAGACTTTTGCTTTGGTACTTGTGTTAAGTACTGTATTCTGAAGCTAGTGTAGAAAGCTAAGTAGGGGGTTCTAATCTTACTGTGGTCAACTAGTGTGTGTGTGCTCATTCTACTATCAGTCTGGAGACAATTTTAAAACTGCATGTGAGACTACAGAGGTGTCATGCACTCCTGTCCACTTCTTATTATCAACATACAGTTATGCTGTGATCACCTTTAAGGTTCACTCTAACAGTATTACTCTCAGATATCTCTGTTGGTACAAATGTTAACTACTGTATGCTGTAGCTTGTGTAGCTAGATATTTGTGGTTCTAATCTCACAGCAGACTGTGTGTGTTTGTTCAAATATGAGTGTGTAGACAATCTTAAACCAAGATGTGAATCCACATGTATGTGACACTCTCCTCCCAGCATCTGCTTCTCAGCATACACTGATGATGTAATAATCTATAAAGGAAACTGTGGCAATGTCATTTCAGACATCTGTGGTGGTGAGACTGTTGCATCATATGGAATCCAATTTGTATACCTACACAGATCTAATTTTCAAATTTAACCTCATTCAACTGCTGTGTGTGTGGCTGGTGGAATATTACTGCCAGTCTATGATCTTTTGAATCTCTTTTCATTTGGATCCCACTCAGGAGAACCTTTAACATAGCCCCACGAATCCAGGATCCCTAATTCCCTCTGCCAACATAACTTTCTTCTTACAAAGCCATGGATGATGTCATAGATGCATATAGATGCATACATATATTGTGAATTACAGCTCTTCCAGTACCACCTGTCAGCCATCTGCAGACTACTGAATGTGTGATTGCTAATTCTGTCATGGGGTGGTGCACATTTCATATATGAACAGAGGCAGTATGTAATACAATCCCACATCCACATATACACATATATGTACATAACCCTACTGTCTACCATTTTATATATATAAGGTGGTTTTGGTTTAAATGGTATGATAATGGCTAGAAGTTTATATGATGTTGGATGTTAAACTAGTAAAGTCCTGTTGATTGCACATGTCACTGTTGCTGTCATCCACATGTGATGTGTTGAGGTTTGGATGTATGGTAGCCCTACAACAGTGTGTTCCAATATGTGATTTGAGGTAATGTATTGGTAGACACTGCTGCATTTATTACATGTTCCTTCCATAACAGCTGTAGTAATATGGCTCTTGAGGACTGTTGACATGGCACAATGCTATGTATATTGTTGCCTTAGTAAGGAATGTGTTCTTGTAGTATATTAATATTTTACACATTGCTCATTCAACCATCACAGTGACACTTGCAATATGGCACATGTGCTTATGTATATATCTACCCTCATGAACTGCTATGTGACATACAGTAGTATTACATCATATTAATAACATGGGCACATACGCCTTGCTTCATCCACATATTGTAATGCTGTTATATACACAAACATACAACCAGGTCGGATTCACTTCCCACCTTGGCAAGTACATTTTGTGCACATTTGTGATGCTGTTCACAAGGATTATTCAGGTGTTGCCCAGCAGCATTGTGTGACTGTCAGCATTTTTGTCACTAACTGTTCTGCATGCACCATGTCCACCTCATTTGAAATGTGCCAGTATAAGGTATCAGAGCCCTCACTCACACCTTTCCAGTGATGAACATTTAGGCATATGATGTGCAGCTGATGTAATGACATGAACTAGGTAGAATTGTACAAGTGTGTTAACAGTTCCACTGTGTGTCATGTAATGCATACCCAAGGTTGCATTTGATGGTGTTCTTAGAAATCTTTTTTTCTAATTAAGTACAAAATCTTTAGGGGAATACATATCTATGTGCACAGATGGTTGTGGATGGTGCTACCAATACTCTACTGGAGGGAAATAGACAATCTACTAGCTGACAGATCTGGATCAAACTTCACCCCCTGACTCCACTGCTCATTATCCAATGTATACAGACAAACATTACTTAGCATATTTACTCAAGAGAGTAGCTCATCTGTGTGCTCTCTAAGGCTAAAAACATGGCATCAGTGAGCCCTGATAACATCCCAGGTTGCCTTATCAATAAATTAAAACATGACCTAGTAGACACAGTTGGATCCCTACTTAACCATGGCCTATAGACAGGCTATTTTCAGGCAAAATGTTGGACAGCAACAGTCATCTGTCTGAACAAGGGGTGACCATCACCTAACATAGGCCACGTCTGTAAGCCAATGGAAAGAATAATTATGGACCTTATCAACAAGGACATAAGTAATCTACCAACTGTGTAACCGACCCATTTTTTATTTATTAAGACTAGGTCATGTCTCTTAAATCTTGTTTACTTCTACGGGAAAGTCACCAAGGCCATGGATGAGAGCAAGAATGTGCATCCCACTTAACTTAACCTGGTCAAGGCATTTGACATAATTCCACACTCAGGTAATACAGAGAAACTGTCACAACTGGCCATAAATCAGTATGTCACCAAGTGGGTAGGATAATGGATCACCAACACGACACATACTGTCAACGTATGTGAATTCACCTCTAGCAAGAGGCTAGTGAACAGTGCAGTACTGCAGAGATCTGTACTAGGCCCTTTCCTGTTTGCTAATTAATTCACAGACATCAAGGCAAACTTAGACAGCCTTTGTCTAACCAAATGTATGAATAACTGCAAATTGTGGACAATTCTTGAACCCAATAATGGTACTGATACACTGCATAAAATATTAACTCACCCAAATGATTAGTGCCAGACTTCAGAGCCATGGAGACACACTAAAATGTCCAAAACAGCAAAATTATTCCCTTCTGTAAAGCAAATAATCAAGCTAATTACAATATTGACATCACACTCCAGTGAGCGGATCCAATGGTATATGATCTATGTACCAAGGTAGATAGTAATTGGAAGTTCAAACACCATGTGTCCATAGTGAAGATAAATCCTTTCTATGTGGCACAACTCATCCACATCAAAAACTTTATAATCCCACTGTAATCGGCTCTCATCAGGGCAATAATTGAGCACAATGCACCCTTTTCCATGTAACTTACCACACAACTGCAATAGCTGGAGCAACACCAGAGATTTTGCACAAGGAAGATACAGAGTCTAAAAGACAAGTCTGACATGGAAAGATTGAAAGCCATATTACTGTATTCTGTCCCCTACAGACTACTAAATGTTGATTTGTGTCTGCCCTACAGGACATTCTACAATCCAGCTCTGATGGAAATGTTACACATTGTTAAAGCAAATTGCACCAGGCTACTCATTCTAAGGATGTTAACCTAGCCTCTAACATAATAAATCATGTTGAAGAGATAGAAATGTCTATCAGACACTACACCTTCTCTGGAACAAGCTTCCCATTTATGTAAAGCAAAGGCTTTTCCTGATCCTATTCAAGTGCAACCTACTGATAACTGCACTCATGGTGTTATGCCCATATCCCTCATGGATAGAGGCAGTTGTTCTTAGATAACATAGCACAGGCTCATAACTGTGTGAACTTGTTTTCACATAGTTATTTAAAATTGTGAAACATGCTAAATATGGCTAGGCTTTTATGTCATCTTGGAACATTAACTTAATACTCTGCTATGAACCTATGAAACTATGAAGCCCAATTGTATCCTAAGTGCAGCTATAGTGTGACTGTACACTGTACTGGATCCAATGGTATATGATCTATGTACCAAGGTAGATAGTAATTGGAAGTTCAAACACCATGTGTCCATAGTGGAGATAAATCCTTTCTATGTGGCACAACTCATCCACATCAAAAACTTTATAATCCCACTGTAATCGGCTCTCATCAGGGCAATAATTGAGCACAATGCACCCTTTTCCATGTAACTTACCACACAACTGCAATAGCTGGAGCAACACCAGAGATTTTGCACAAGGAAGATACAGAGTCTAAAAGACAAGTCTGACATGGAAAGATTGAATGCCACATTACTGTATTCTGTCCCCTACAGACTACTAAATGTTGATTTGTGTCTGCCCTACAGGACATTCTACAATCCAGCTCTGATGGAAATGTTACACATTGTTAAAGCAAATTGCACCAGGCTACTCATTCTAAGGATGTTAACCTAGCCTCTAACATAATAAATCATGTTGAAGAGATAGAAATGTCTATCAGACACTACACCTTCTCTGGAACAAGCTTCCCATTTATGTAAAGCAAAGGCTTTTCCTGATCCTATTCAAGTGCAACCTACTGATAACTGCACTCATGGTGTTATACCCATATCCCTCATGGATAGAGGCAGTTGTTCTTAGATAACATAGCACAGGCTCATAACTGTGTGAACTTGTTTTCACATAGTTATTTAAAATTGTGAAACATGTTAAATATGGCTAGGCTTTTATGTCATCTTGGAACATTAACTTAATACTCTGCTATGAACCTATGAAACTATGAAGCCCAATTGTATCCTAAGTGCAGCTATAGTGTGACTGTACACCATCACAAATATAACAGTACATCACATCACATCAGTATTACCACTTGATAGTTTGCCTGAACACATATGCATACATGTCAGGATTTCATGCCAGTATAACATTTTCACTGGCAATGTTAAGGGGACAGTGATCATGTGGCACATATCTTGAGGTTTGATGTGTGCTTATACAGTGTGGTCCATGCATTGTTTACTATGTGAACAGTATCACAGTGATAGCTTGCTTGATCATTGACACTAGACTTTGCACTGCTGTAGTTTCTGTGTATGTGGCTGTAGTTGATGCATTGCCATCAGTCTCACATAGTGCTGTTCCATTCATTATAACACGCCATTTCTTAATTCACTATTCAATTGCAGATGCTTCAGACAATATTCATTGTTATTACATGTGGCACATGCATATGATACCCAGCTGTGTGTAGGGAATCCACTCATAATAGTGTGTTGTTTGTAAGTGTTGTTATCCTTATGCAAATACCTATGTCAGCCAGGAAGGCTTTAGTAAAGTATTACATTTGGAACAGTAAGCTTGCACACATCATGTTGCCCATGTAGAACTATTCTTTGGTATGCATACCTATTAATAATTGACAGCATAGACTTCCCTTCAAGGTTTTGTACAAGATGCATGTGTGATGTGTATTTATGTTTTTATTGAAAAGAAAATACTTTATAATATGTTAACAATAAATAATCAAAACAAATGTTTATGACATGAAAAAACATATCAACTATTTACATTATTTACAAAGGCCTGAAAAGAAATCATTAATGTTACAAACATATAAACAAAAAAATGTAAACGGCAATCTAATGATATTTCAAACAAGGTTTAGTCTCAATAAGAGATGAAACCTTTGCCAATGGTTATTAGTGAAACTCTTCAGATATGTTCTAAGTTCTTTTATTCTGGTTCCTTTGATTATCATTTATTTTAATAAAGACAAGAAATCTTCAAAACTTGGAGAGGTAGTGGAGATCCATTTTCTTGTGATGCATTTCCTGGCTATTGCTAGAATTGTCCATAAGAGGTAAGAATTGGATTTGTTCATATTATAAGTTTCATTAACATTAAAAAATATATTATTTTGGTTGATGAGAAATTATCTGTAAAAAAAGCTGAAATGAATACTTCAATGTCTTTCCAAAAATGTCTTAAATTAGGACAGTCATAAAAATATGGAGATAATCTGCATTACAAGCTGTTAAACATCTCTAGCAAATAATATTATCAGATTTTTTAATGTTGGCAATTTTATCAGGGGTATAAAAGCTCTGTGTAAAAACTTCCATGTAAATAAACTCCAGTATTGACCCCAGGAAGTGAATTTTACAGAAGATAGTAATTCATCTTTCTCTGCCAGTTGGGTAAAAGACCTCTGGTAATTATATGTCATTGCTTAGTTGTTAAGGTGGTCTTGTAATTTAATCCAATGCTGTATAATTTGGATATTAGGTTGTCAAATTTAAGGTTATTATATAGTACTTCAGATATAAGTGAAACTAAGGAAGGTTGGTTTAAATATGATGATTTTTTAAAATAATTCTACATAAATCTTGAGAATGGGTAATTATACTTTGTAGTAGTAATCAATCTTGTGATGACAAGTTGTGTTCTTTAATGATTTGTTGAGCATGTAATGTTTTTAGAGCTTTAAGAATGTTGCAAATAAGATTTTTACTCTCTCATTCACTGAAAAGGTTAAAATGTAGCTTATCTGAATTTTTTTTTCTGATTTTGAAAGGGACCAATATGACAAGCCAAGTTTTGATGTCTGCATTAGAGTTTACTATTTTCCTAAAATTGTTGAAAATGTTGCTTACGTAGTTTAAATTTGTAGGTTTTGTTACATTATACTGAATGATATGACAAAGAAAATACCAAAACTTGTTGGAAAGGTTACTGAAGGAAACTTTTGATGTTAATGGATTTTCTTTTTGTACTATAGCTCAATGAAGGACTTTCCAATTAGACCTATAGTTTGAGTCAATCCAGTTTTAATACATTCTTAAGTAATGATGCTTTAATATAGGCTTCAATGTAAGGAAACTTCATGCCATCACAATCCCATGGCCTAATATGATGCATATAAGCAATCCTGTTTTATTAGGGTACCATAGAAAGTTTATTAAAGTCTTATTTATGAGTCTAATGTAATTATTTCCAAGATGGGTGTGCAGTGTTAAGACGATGTACAGAATCCTAGGAAGAAGGGTCATTTTTAACAATTGTAGCCTATCTTCAAAGTAGAAGAACATATTACTCCATTTGTTTATATGAGTCTTTACAAGAGATATTGTATTTTATAGTTCATTTATTTTATCTTTTCCATAGTGTTACTCAAAACTATACCTAAATAATTACAGAATATTGGCAATCATAGCCGTACACATCTGTTCCTGCAAAATATGTATAATAACTTAAACTCACATGTTCTGGCAATATCACAGATTAATGTTTTTAATATTTTAAAATTGTTTCTGATTGTGCCTGATTCTGCCAGCAGTTGTTATTGAGTCTGTTGCTTATCTCTCTATGACTGTTTGTGAAATATGCTGACATTTTAGTCATATTCAAGCAAGTTGTTTTGCAGATCTTCACAAAATGCACATACCCTCTATTGTATATAACATCCTTGCTAAATGTTTTCTCCAGTAAGCATGTCAATGATTTTTATATCACAACCATTCATTTACATTGATATGTACCCTTGTGTGACAGTCACATATATACTATCATGTGTGATGATATGAATATACTTGCATATGAGGTGTAAACAGCAGTACTTACTATGTTATGTACATATGTGCTTAATGTTATGCTACTGACTTGTCTTGGAAGTGTGCATACATTGACATGTCCTATACTGTATACATTGTCATATTTTACATGCTCTCTTCCGCTTTTTTCATTCCTATGTCTCTGGTCATTTTAATCAGCACAGTTTCCCTGCCCAGTCTATTTATGTTGCATTGTGTGTTGCCCTTGCTGATCACCCCAACATCCAATATTTCATTATGCAAAAACGTGTAGTGTACATTGCACTAACTATGCTTTTCTGTAATGTGTTCTTGCTATAATCATTGCAATAATTTCACCCTGGTAGCCATTGTAGCTGTCTACGCAATTTCACAAAGCAAGTTTGCCCAAAGGCCAACTTGTATGTATGTTCCCTCTGCATTCACACTCCTCTGCACAATTTCCTGTCTGGCAACAGTGTTGCATGCCACAAAACCTCGCTTGCATTCATTTAAACATGGTACGCAGCATGCATATGTAATTAGCACTGCTGCTCATTGTGCAAACATAAAGCCTACATAGTGTTTATTGAATCACCCAGTCTGTGTTACGTTGTATGTAAGAACTTATAATCATTGGATGTTGCAATTTCAATGATCAATTTTACTTTTGTCTATTTTTCCTGGACTATTATATCTTGTTTTCTCATATCCGTTTTTTGAACTGTTGGTAATGGGTGATCCCATGTGATATAAACTTTATCATTCTCTATAATGCTTTGCGGTTCACATTTCCAATGCTTCTAAGTTACTTCAATATTGAAGTATTTGGACAATCCCCATTGCAACAGTCTACCCAGCAACAAGATGTGTGACTGTTTCCAGTTCTTTTTACAGAACCTGTATCTGTTTGTTTCTTCCACATATTCAATAATCTTTGTAAACCAATGTGCACACAGTCCACTGTTCCGGGCCACCATTATTATCCTTCCACCTTTTGATTTCAAGTCACCTGTCCTTAATCATTCCTGTGTCAAATCCTGATCAGCATGAAGTTTTTGCAGATCTCTTTACTTGCTACAATATTCATGCATTTCCACTTTTCTTTCCTTCTCATCAGATCCTTCTCCTTATATTCTTCCGTTTGTTTTTTGGCACATTTAGTTGGTGCCTGATTTCTGTCTACTTCTAGTTTGATTTTCATTCTCACTTGACACCAATATGCTTTTGCTAAACTAAGCAAGGAAGTCATTTTAGACTTATTTGGCTCATGTTTTAAAACATTCAGTATGATCTGATGAAGTCAGTAGATATGTCTGTAGTCCCACAACTGCATATCTACACATATAATCAACTTCGAGGAGACCCATACCTCCTACAGAATGAGGAATATATAATCTTAATACACATTCATTTTTATATATCATTTGATAAGCATGAAGCATTTTTCTTGTTTTCCTGTCCAGCTGATCCAGTACCTTTTGGGGTCAGTCAATCACCCCAAAATTGTAGACTAGAACAGGAACAGCAAACTGGTTTATAGCTTGGACATCATTTCTAGATGTCAAGGCAGTTTTAGTCTTATGAAATATTCCTTACTGAGTTTTATTTGCATTTGTTCATGTTTTCTTGCTGATCCTTCTTCAATTCCCAAATATTTATGTACTCTCTCTTGCCCAAGTTCCTTTATATTTCATTCATGTCCTAGGTTGATATTTTTGGGTTCCTATCACGTGATCGAAAACTGTAAATGGCGAACGCGTATTGAGCAAACCCGATTGTTCGAAACATTGCACGAGTAACACGGAAATCGCCGTAGGAAATATTTTCCCTTTGCTTCAATGCAGTGCGATCTCGGAGTAGGAATATTTAAGTAGTGGAGGTGTGGGTGGCACAGCCCCCAACATGGGAGGTGCAGAGGGGCTTGCCCCCCTGCCTACAGTGTTTAGGTAAATATAGTTTTTTATTTTTATTTTTTTATTATATTTTCGAAATTTCAAATATCGCTCATATGGTGTTCGATGTTTGAAACTTTCGAAAATATAATATAGACCCGATATTTTCTTGGTGCTGTAGCATTCCTGCTTTAAATGTTGCTTTTGAGCATTTATCAATATCAAATGACATTCTTATAACACCTGAGAAAGTTTTAACTACTTGCAATTATTCTTTCAGCTCCTCACCTGATGAACAATACTGAAGTATAACCGTGACCTAATCACTTAATTAAATAACTTAATGGGTTAAGGGTAAAACAAAGCAGCAACAATGACAGATAATCACCCTTGAATAACCTCCTTTTCAATTTTTATTTCTGGGATAATAATTTGCCCTTTGTCATTGCATATCTGCAAAGTGGTTTGCCACTGTTTCATAGTTTCTGTAATGTAATTGATCAATGTACGGTATATCTTATACATCTGTAAGCATTCTTTATCCATGAATGCGGGATGCTGTCAAATGCTTTATTATAATTTTTCCATGCCATACTTATATTCTTCTCCATTTTAGAATTCACTATTATGGTTTTATTTAACAACAAATGATCTTTTGTTACACTTTTGTTCTGTTGCAATAATTGATTTTTTTCTAACTCAGTCTGCATCAATTCTAGTATATAGTTTGTATATCATTGGATTCACCAAATCATTTAATGCAATCACCAGTAAATATTTCCATACCGGATCAGTCGAGGCCCGGGTTAACAATGGCCTCCACCAGTACTGTTAGCCAACAGGGTGCTGGTGGAAATTGGGCATCTGTTGGCTGAAAGAAGAGAAGAGGCGGAAGGCATGGCTGAAGGCAGGAAGAGAGGAGAAAGTCTAGGAATGTGGTAGTGAGGGTCAGAACTTTGAATGTTGGCAGTATGACTGGTATAGGGAGAGAGCTAGCTGATATGATGGACAGAAGGAAGGTGGATATATTGTGTGTGCAAGAGACCAGATGGAAGGGGAGTAAGGCTGGGTGTATCGGAGGTGGGCTCAAATTGTTTTGTCATGGTGTGGATGGGAGGAGAAATGAGCCATAGGAGTTATTCTGAAGGAACAGTATGCAAAGAGTGTTTTGGATGTGAAAAGAGTGTCAGATAGAGTGATGTTTATGAAGCTGGAAATTGATGGTGTAATGATGAATGTTGTTAGTGCATATGCTCCACAAGCTGGGTGTGCAATGGATGAGAAAGAAAAATGTGGGAGTGAATTGGATGAAGTGATGATGACTGTACCTAAGGGTGAGAGAGTGGTGATTGGAGCAGATTTCAATGGGCAAGTTGGTGAAGGGAACAGAGGGGATGAGGAAGTGATGGGTAGGTATGGTGTTAAACAAAGGAATGCAGAAGGTCAGATGGTAGTGGATTTTGCTAAAAGGATGGACATGGCTGTGGTGAATACATATTTTAACAAGAGGGAGGAGCATAGGGTGACATACAAGAGTGGAGGAAGATGCACACAGGTGGATTATATCTTATGTAGGAGGGCCAGTTTGAAGGAGATTGGAGACTGTAAAATGGTGACCGGAGAAAGTGTAGTTAGGCAGCATAGGATGGTGGTTTGTAGGATGACGGTGATCAAGAAGAGGAGGAGGAGTGTGAGGGCAGCACCAAGGATCAAATGGTGGAAATTGAAAAAGGGTAATTGTGAGATGGAGTTCAGGGATGAATTAAGACAGGCACTGGGTGGCAGTGAAGAGTTGCCAAATAGCTGGGTAACTACAGCAGAGCTAGTAAGGGAGATGGCTAGACAGGTGCTTGGTATCACACTGGGACAGAGGAAGGACGACAAGGAGACATGGTGGTGGAATGAGGAAGTACAGAAGAGTATACAGGCAAAGAGGTTGGCAAAAAAGAAGTAGGATTGTCAGAGAGATGAAGAAAGTAGACAGGAATATAAGGAGATGAGATGCATGGCAAAAAGAGAGGTGGTGAAGGCTAAGGATAAGGCATATGAAGAGTTGTATGAAAGGTTGGACACTATGGAAGGAGAAAAGGACCTGTACCGATTGGCTAGACAGAGGGTCCGAGCTCGGAAAGATGTGCAGCAGGTAAAGGTGATAAAGGATAATGAGGGAAACATACTCACAAGCGAGGAGAGTGTGTTGAGCAGATGGAAAGAGTGCTTTGAGGGGTTGATGAATGAAGAGAATGAAAGGGAGAGAAGGTTGGATGATGTAGGGATAGTGAATCATGAAGTGCAGTGGATTAGCAGGGAGGAAGTAAGGATAGCTATGAAGAGGATGAAGAATGGAAAGGCTGTTGGTCCAGATGACATACCTGTGGAAGCATGGAGGTGTTTAGGTGAAATGGCAGTGGAGTTTTTAACTAGATTGTTTAATGAAATCTTGGAAAGTGAGAGGACGCCTGAGGAATGGAGATAAAGTGTTTTGGTACCGATTTTTAAGAAAAGGGTGATGTGCAGAGGTGTAGTAAATACAGAGGGATTAAATTGATCAGTCACAGCATGAAGTTATGGGAAAGAGTAGTGGAAACTAGGTTAGGAAGGGGGGTGATGATTAGTGATCAGCAGTATTGGTTCATGCCAGGAAAGAGCACTACAGATGCAATGTTTGCTCTGAGAGTGTTGCTGGAGAAGTACAGAGAAGGTCAGAAGGAGTTGCATTGTGTCTTTGTGGATTTAGAGAAAGCATGTGACAGGATGCCTAGAGAGGAGTTGTAGTGTTGTATGAGGAAGTCGGGAGTGTCAGAGAAGTATGTAAGAGTGGTACAGGATATGTTCAAGGGTAGTGTGACAGAGGAGAGGTCTGCAGTGGGAGTGATGGATGCGTTTAAGGTGGAGGTGGGGTTACATCAAGGATCAGCTCTGAGCCCTTTATTATTTGCAATGATGATGGACAGGTTGACAGACGAGATCAGACAGGAGTCCCAATGGACTATGATGTTTGCAGATGACATTGTGATCTGTAGTGAGAGTAGGGAACAGGTGGAGGAGACCCTGGAGAGTTGGAGATATGCTCTAGAGAGAAGAGGAATGAAGGTCAGCAGGACTAAGACAGAATATATGTGTGTGAATGAGAGGGAGGATAGAGGAATGGTGAGGATGCAAGGAGTAGAGGTGGCAAAGGTGGATGAGTTTAAATACTTGGGATCAATAGTTCAGAGTAACGGTGAGTGTGGAAGAGAGGTGAAGAAGAGAGTACAGGCAGGATGTAGTGGGTGGAGAAGAGTGTCAGGAGTGATTTGTGACAGACGAGTACCTGTAAGAGTGAAAGGTAAGATCTACAAGAGGGTAGTGAGACCAGCTATGTTATATGGGTTGGAGACAGTGGCATTGACAAAAAGGCAGGAGTTTGAGCTGGATGTGGCAGAGTTAAAGATGTTAAGATTTGCACTGGGTGTGACGAGGGTGGACAGGATTAGGAATAAGTATATTAGAGGGTCAGCCCAGGTTGGAAGGTTTGGAGACAAAGCCAGAGAGGCAAGATTGCATTGGTTTGGACATGTGCTGAGGAGGGATGCTGAGTATATTGGGAAAAAGATGCTAAGGATGAAGCTGCCAGGTAACAGGAAAAGAGGAATGCCTAAGATAAAGTTTATGGATGTGGTGAGAGAGGACATGCAGGTGGTTGGTGTGACAGAGCAAGATGCAGAGGACAGAAAGAAATGGAAACAGGTGATCCGCTGTGGCGACCCCTAACGGGAACAGCCGAAAGAAGATGATGAGTTTGTATATCATTGGAGGGCAAGTTATCAGTCTATAGTTTTTAGAATGGCTCACAAGTTTACTGTTAAGGAGAAGTATCTTTTTTACTATTGCTAACCAGGTAGGTGTCTGTTTGGGATATGCATATAAGTAATTCTTACTCAGGGCTAAATTGTTGTGTAAAGATGTTAATACTTTTAGCCAAAAGTTAGGTACTGCATTTGGGCCTGGGGTTTTGAATTTGGGACCCTTTCTTAATTTTGTTTCAGTTTCTCTTGCCATTACTTCATCCCATTTCATATCCACTACATTTAAACTCCTTACTGCTTATTTAAATTTTTTTTATCCCTTCAACTTCTCTGTTATGTTCCACTGGGTCTTCATAAATATTTCTTGAAAATGTATGTATTTCTTCTTTTTTTGGTGGTGCTTCTATACCTTTTGCTTTGCTTCTGTGTTCTCTATACAACTTTTTTTGGTTCGTCAAAGAAATGCTCCTTTTGTACTTTTCCTTTATATTTATCTGCATATCCTTTTCATTTTTTTCTGTCTGTGCTGATACCTTATTTTCAATATTATATGATAGATCCTGGTCTGTTTTAATTATGTGCATTGCTTTTACCACATCTGTCATTCTAAGTATTTTTGTTGAACTGTTCCCTGTTCTGTATTCTTTTAACAGTGACACGTTTTTATTTTTTTTGTCTTAATTGCTTTATAGTTTTTTTTTCTACTCAATGATTCCATTGTGGCAATTTATTTCTCCCTTTCATTTCCCTTATTGCTCTATGTTTTTGTGGTAAGACTTTATCTGTTATGAATTTAGCTGCACAGCAGTATTTATTCCTGTTACATTGCATGGATTTCACTTAAAAGTCCTGATTGCTGTGTTCATCTGGTTTACCAAACTTCTAACATTTTCGGTCCTTTTTATTTTCTGTATTCTATTTCTTTCATCAATATTAATATGTCTACCCAGCTCTATTAAATCAAGCAGCACATCCCTTAGATCATTTTCTTCTAGACTGAGAGTCCATTATTTGCTCTCCATTTTCTGCAGGCTTTCTACAGAAAGTTCCAGAACATATCCTCTTGAGATGCATCCTGCATCACCTGCTGTTCCTTCATATTGGAACTCATTGGTCCTTCACTCCACAACATTGCCTTCATCAGAGTTGCACTATTTCCTGCTCCTTCCCTTGCTGTGCAATTTCAACTGAGTTTTTGTACCAGCTTCCTGCAGTAGGCTCCAGAGCATCCAGAGCATCATCATGTGGCAAGGCTTCAGATGCCTCCTGCTCCCCTCTATTTCTTCTTAATTTGGAGACTCTTTCCATAATGTTGAGGTATTGGCTGTTTTGGATTTTCTACACTAAATGCTTCACTTCACAGATAATCCATGACTTCAATTTCTGTTTGTTTAACTTCAGTCTTACTAATCCTCTGTTCTACATTCCCCCTTTGTTTTCTTCTATTTTGTATTGTGAAACTTTTCATATCTGTGTGCCTTTGCCTGTATTTCTCTTCAAATATATTTGGAGCTGCTTTTTTGTATTGATTAATTTGGCCTTCTGCTTTGCATAAATATCATACCATGTCAGATCTCTTTTATTTGCTCATGTCCATATTTCTTTTTCATATCTTTGAAAAATATTTGGGGTCTGTTCTCTATATTTACACACAACCTCTGCTGCTTCTTTTTTCAGGCGGCCCAAAGTTTCTTTGTCTATGTGGTATTTTATGTGGCTTTGTTTTATTAATGAATGCAAACTATTTTTTGAAGCTTTTTTGAAGTACTTAGGATATTAGCTACAAGAACCTTCCAGAGACCAACAGGGGATATGCTGGGAGTGTCACAGACATCAGCATCCAGGATCCTACATCAATTTCTGAATGCTATGCTACATCATGTCATTGACAACATACATTTTCCCCATACACCTGAGGACAGAGCTACAACTACGCAGGATGTCTATCCTGTAGCCCACTACCCTGAAGTCCTGCATGCCATAGACTGCATACACATTGAAATCAAAACATCACCTGAGGAACAGGGATGGGTGTACGTAAACAGAAAGGGTTTCCTCTCCATTAACTGCCAAGTCATGTGTAACGGTAAGGGAATCATCCTGAATTTGTGTGCTGGCAACACAGGAAGTTACCACAACTCCCAAATCTGGCACAACTCTTAACTGCATCAGAGGTTTTCTAGGGGGGATATTACACAAGGTCATTTACTTTGGATGCATGGTACTCATTCGAACTATGGCTGATGACACCCATCAGAAATGCACACCCACCCACCAAAGAATGCTATAATGAGGCACATGCTCAAATAAGTAATATCAGAGAGTGTTTGGGCTGCTGAAATCACAGTTATGTGCCTAGATACATCGGGGGAGCCCTGCAGTACAGTCCCTTTACTTGTGCTGATTTTCACTGTCTGTGCTATCCTTCACAAAATTATTCTGAGAAAACAGCTTCAGCAGGAGCACCAAGGGAAAGAGGCACACATCTCACCATCACTGGAAAGGTCAGTACAGCCACACACAAGTGAGGAGTCAGAGGAGGACTCATCAGCTGCTGTAGCTGAAGGTAGACGTAAGCATGCACAATATTCCCTTGCCTTTGCCAAGAGGCAATGGATAGCACACTTGCTCACCACCTAAAGAGGGAAAACTTTCATCCTATGTACATACATACAGTAAAACTGATGCCAGACAATGCTCACAACATTTACTTACCCATGTAATGGCTGTGTACTGCTAGCATCACACAAAGTCAGGCCCAAATTAAAACATTTGTAACTGTTGGACTATCCAGGTAAGTGCTGAACCTGGAATAAGAAAATACAAAGCTAAGAACACAAATGAATGTCATAACCTTGCATACTATTACTTATTGATGTAACTAAAGTAGAAGGTGAGTGATTTTTATAGCAATGACATCAATACAAAAAAGCACTGACTTATCAATAGATGTGTTCTCTATCAACTAATAGGCGCCATGCATCAAAGATACACATATTACGAAAACCTGTAAGAAAGCAGTAGAATTTTCAAAAGAGCATCACAAACACATAGATACTAAACACTCAGTCAGCTATGCACCTTGAACATCAGACAAAATACTTATGTATCCCTAAATCCAAAAGATAGACTCAAGGATATGGCATAGTTATCATCACTTGCACAGGATGTTGTTGGGGGGGCAGGAGGCCAAGGCTGACACAAAAGGTAGTGAGTGCATGTGAGTAAAAATGAACAGGCAGGCAGAAATTGTGATAAAGTATCAAATGGCCAAGGAGACCGAATGATCTGTAAATCTCATGAATGACTCACATAACCGTTATGTATGTGTGTTTATATGGGCACTCAAGGTGAAACGTGTGTGAGTGCCTGCAGAAACACAGCCATGCTCTGTGCTAGCTCTACATCATGGTATGTCAGACAGGTGTGAGCCATGCATAGTAGAGGTAACAGTTCATCGTCGTCACTCCCATCTGTGAAAACTGGCTATGCCAGGAGTTGCACTGGCATGTCCATGCTCATGGTCAGATGTGCTGCTGCTACCTGAGCATGACTGATGTCTGCAGGATGAGCTCTCATCACAAGTACACCCAGGACCATGACCCCATGGCCTACTAAATCTCAGTGTTTACACCTCAATCACTGCTGGAACTGTGGAAGTAGTGCCACTACAGGAGAGTGATAAGGCACGGTGTAGATCAGAACGTGTATATATACCTTTAAGAAGCATTTACAGATGTAGCAAATGCATATAAATAGTGAGCACGTGCAGGCAGCAGTGCTATTTTGAGAGAACAGTCAGAGTGTTAACATGTATTAGTGTGGTAGTCAGTCTGTTTATAAGTTTATTTAAGTTTAAGTTACAAAGCCTCATTTCTGATGTGTTTGTGTGCAATAAAGCTGCTTGAACTGAACCCACAAATGTTCACCTGTTTTTTATCCTGACCAGATGAGAGACATGGAATTAGAACCGGGATTAAAAGAATAACTTCTTCAAGCTATGAGGTGCAGAGCTGAAGGTGAAGGCAGATTAATCTGGATGAGTGAAATGGAGCTCAGACAAGAAAGGGCCAGAAATGAACTTAAGGTAATGAAAAACTGCACAAATGATTTATTTGGCAAAGAAAATGAAACAGAGCATTTATAAGGCACAAAATGCATTATTAATCAAATGAGTGGCACAAAACATATTATCAATCAAACAAAAGGCACAAAATGCATTATTAATTAAATGAAATGTCCGAAACCATGATATTTGATAAAACTAGCAGAGATATTCAACCGGGGCTCAGAATTACCTTTGGCTTACATAACGAGCATGTTTAAAGTAAAACAGGCACAAAAAAAGTATATTGAGCATGATAAGAGATTAAAAGTGCATAACGAGTACAATAAAAGGGCAAAGTTAAGCTTAAAGAGCAAGGCAGCTGCATGTTTTTAGTAAAAGACTGTATTTGGGCACAAACTACTATTTCACATTGACTGAAGCCATTCAAAACATAACTAGAGTTGTTTGAAGTATCTCAGAGTGTGCAAAGTGTTTGCAGTGTTTGTGATTTATTATGGTGCAATTATTTCAAAGACTGTGTTCAAAGTACAGTTATATTGCAAAGTGCAGTCAAAGTACAGTCATTTTGAAATGTTTCTTGTGCTGTGTGCATTTATTTTAGTGCCGCCATTTCAGAGTGTTTCTTACACTGTGCCAAGTTATTTCACAAAGTACAGCCATTTTGAAAGGTTCTGTGCTGTGTACAGCTTATTTGCAAAGTGCGTTCATCTCAAAGAGTTTCTTACTATGAGCTTTTTCCATTGTGTACAGTTTATTCACAAAATACAGCTATTTTGAAGTATTTCTTACACTGATCAGGAGCAGTTTCATAAAGTACAGTGATTTCAAAGTATTCTTGTGTTACCTAGACCTATTTTGCAGAGTCCATTTATTTCAAAGAGTTTGTTGTGCTACTGTGCATAATTACAAGTACTGGCATAAATTTCTGATATATATATATATATATATTTGTGTGTGTATGTTCATACATAATTTCAAGCACCTTCATTACAGTGTGCTGATATGGCAGAGGCATTTCACAGACCAGGTCCAATTGTGTTTGATCATAATACAGCAGAGAATTGGAGAGTATTTGAACAGGAATACAATATTTTCATACAAGCTGCTTTTTCTGACAAAGATGCATGTATGAGGGCATTCATTTTGCTTAACTTAGCTGGGTCACAGACCATTGGAAGTGAGCATTCATTTGTGTATGCAACAGTGGTATATGCAGGGGGGGCTGTCAATTGCGGTATTGGCTGAATCAAGGGAGGACATTGAGTGCTTAAAATGCAAATTTAGAGAAGTGTGCAATCCCTTCCAGACAATGTAGAGAGGCACTTATTTTATACAAGAGACCAAAAGCCAGGTGAAACTTTTGGAGTATATCACTGACTTGAGAAATAAAGCTAAAATTTGCAGATTTGATAACATGAAGGATGAATTTATTTATTTATTTACATTTGTTTACTGGGATAGTCCAACTGGGCTAACAGCCTATTTTCAGTGGAGGCCCAGGGAGAAAAGCTCCAAAAACAAAAATAATACAGCAATGGACCAATAAGTCAAACAGTAATGGTAAAAATGTTATTACAGTATACAGTTACATAGTATTTAAACAGGCACAAAGTAAAATCATATAAGTAATCTAATCTTAAAAAGTCATAGAATGTTAATGCAAGCAGAAAGAAAAATAAGATAGGCATATAGTTAATAACGGACAGACTTGTGCATGGTGTTAATAGTGCTGCAGTGAGAAAGATTTTGCTTTGTGACAGTGATTTAACGTTAAGCAAAGCCATATAGATTTGTCAAATCCATGAGCTCACAGAAAGGCACACAAATATGCTTGCAAGTGATAAGAGCATGGTTTCGGCAGCCTCTACAGCAAATGTAGACAGCATGCAACACATGGCAAGCAAAAGCAGGCCTAAGCACATGGCAGCTGCAACCCTTGTAAGTATGGCAGCTGTTGCTTTCTAGCAAGTTCCAAGACTAGCTCAGTAAAAAGGGCATACTCAGTACAGTATAAGGGTGAGTCAGCAAAACTCAAGTCAAGTCTTATTGTTAACTGTCATAATTGTGCTGCCAGTCATGAGTCTAAAAGAGAGAAGTGCTTATCATTTGGTCAGCAAGTCCACAAGTGTAAAAAATGGAACCACTTTCAAAAGCTTTGTAAATTAAGCAAGCCTCATTCAGTTATTAAGAAAGGTCACTCAAAAAGCAGGTTGATCATATAGAGTGCTGCAACCCTACTTTCTATGTAGATGGTGTATCAGTGGTCGGTGAAAAGGTTAATGCCGTAGATTTATTGGCAAAGAATGAAGTATTTTGTACTGTCCTGATCAATGGTAAACCCACAGAGCTCAAAGCAGATACTGGTTCAAAGTGCAATGTCAGCAGCAACATTTGCTAACGTGAGAGCTGGTGAGCAACGTAATTTGGCCAATGGTGCGAAGCATGTTGCTTATGGAGATGAAGAGATTCAAACCGAAGGCTCAGTAGTGCTTTCATGCTATTCAGCTGGGAACAGTTACAGCTTGCAATTTTATGTAGTCTGAAGACCTGTGCAGTCATTATTAGGTCTCAGAGACAGTCTGAGAATGAAATTGCTTTCTTTTACCAAAGAAGTCCATCAAGTAAGCACATGTCCCAGTTCCAGCTTCATTGATACTATTTTCTCAGAGTATGCTGATGTGTTCAACAACAAGCTAGGCAAACATCCAGTTGTGTACCCCATGAAAGTAGATCCAGAGGTCAGTCCAGTGGTCAGACCAGCAAGAAGAGTTCTGGTAGCTATGCAGGACAAAGTTAAGTTCCAGGTAGACAAAATAGTGCGGCAGGGTGTGATTTGTCCAGCCACAGAACCAACTGAGTGGGTGTCTTCCATGTTTGCTGCTCATAAAAAAATTCATATGAAATCAGAATATGCATTGACCCAAGAGACTTGAATAAGGCATTAAAAAGACCTCATCATCCTATGTGTACAGTCGTGGAGATTGCAACCCTCATGCCAAATGCCACTGTTTTTTTCTGTCTTAGATGCAAAGAGTTCATTTTGGCAAGTAATGCTTGATCACAAATCTTCACTACTGTCTACATTCAGTACCCCATTTGGTAGACAGAGATTCCTCAGGATGCCTTTTGGAATAAGTTCTGCCAGTGAAGTCTTTCAGCATGTAATGGAGCAAATTTTTTCAAGCCACCCGTGTGCAATAATAGTTGATGATTTACTGGTTGGGGGTAATGGTGAAGCAGAGCATGACAGAAACCTCTGGAAAGTTCTGGACAGAGCACGTGAAGTGAATTTAAAGCTCAATTCTCTGAAGTGCAAATTTAGATTACCAGAAGTTACTTATGTATGTAATTTATTTACCAGTATAGACTTATGACCAAATCCTTCTAAACAAGCAGACATTCTTGAAATACCAGCTCCAGATGATGTCCAAGCCTTACAGAGTTTTCTTGATATGGTTAATTATTTGGGTAAATTTATCCCTGACTTTAGTCCATTATCAGTGCCTTTAAGAGAGCTGACACACAAAAATGTTGCATGATCATGGTTAGAGCAACATCAGAGAGCATTTGATAACTTCAAACAACAGATTGCTAACCCACATACATTAAGGTACTATGATGTCCACAGACCAAAAACATAAAACACAAACAAAACCTCAGAAAAGGAAACAAGGAAAGCATCCAAAGAAACGCAGCACATAAAATTTATTATAACATAAGTGCTTTCATCCTCAAAATGTTTGGACTTCATCAGAATCTGATTCTGATGAAGTCCAAACATTTTGAGGATGAAAACGCTTATATTATAATTTTAGATGTCCACAGACCAATAGTTCTTTCCTGTGATGCTTCAAAGTTCAGCCTTGGTGCAGGTATTCTTGAAGAAGGTGGACCTATTGCCTATGCATACAGAACTCTTACCCAAACTGAGATGCAGTTTGCTCAAATTGAGAAGGAACTTTTGGTAACTGTGTTCGCATGTTTGAAGTTCCATGATTAAATTTATGGCCAAGCAATCCAGATAGAAACTGACCATCAACATCTAGTCACTATTTTAAAGAAGTCAATACATTCCACTCCATCAGGACTACAAAGAGTGATGCTCAAACTGCAAAAGTATAATTTCAAAATGGTCTATACAAAAGGTAAACTTCTTTATCTGGCTGGTACCTTATCAAGATCACCCAGAAATACCACAGAGCAGCTTGATGCAGAGAATTTTGACTTTGATGCCATGGAAGTGTGTAATTTTTCCACCACGAGACTTGAAGAGCTAAGAGATCATAGAAAGACTGATCAAATTTTGCAAAACCTCAACCACTTCATCACTGTAGGATGGCTGTCAAAGCAATCCTGTGTATTGCCAGAAGTGCAACCTTACTTTCCATACAGAGATGAGATGCTGATAGAAGATGGTACCATTTTCAAAGATCCAAAAGTTGCTGCTCCTACTTCCTTACAATGTGGATGCATTCAGATTTTGCATCGTGGTCACCCAGGTTCTGATTCTATGAAAAGAAGGGTGAAAGGACTAGTATTTTGGCCTTCTCTAATGAAAAACATTGATAAAATGCTTTCTTCTCGTTCAATGTGCAACAGTACTAAGCCACATTTGCAAAAAGGCCCACTTCAGCTAAGCCAAATTCCTGAACTACTTTGGTCAACAATAGCAACTGACATATTTGAGTGGAACAATCAGCATTACTTAGTGTTGGTAGACTCTTATTTGAACTGGTTTGAGATTGATTTGCTACCTAACCTAATGCCCAGTGCTGTTATCACTAAGATGAAACTTTATTTCTCAGTCCATGGTAGTCCACACAAAGTTATTTCTGACAATGGTTCTCAGTTTACCAGTCAATTGTTTCAGAGATTTGCAAAAGGGTGGGACTATATCCATGTTACTAGCAGTCCTGAATATCCAGAGTCAAATGGCCTTGCTGAACATGCTGTACAGAGTATAAACCATTACTAGAGAAGTCAAAGTGTGACAATACCGATACCTTCTTGAATTTACTCAGTCTCAGAAATATACACCTAACAACCTACTTGGCTCGCCTGCTCAGAGACTTCTATCTAGGCAAACCAGAGCAACATTGCCTATATGTTCTAGTTTGTTGGTGTTTAATGCTAAAAACAACAGAGCAATCAAAACCCAACTTTTTAAGAAGCATTCTTCTCAGACGTCCAGCTATGATAAAATGAGCAGATTTCTTCTTCCATTAAAAGGAGAAACAGTGAGGATGCAAATGGCGAAAGGCTTTGATTGAGTTGCTCAAGTGAGAGGTATATGTGCCGAGATACTACTTAGTAGAATCCGAGGGTATAGAATACAGACAAACTGCAGACATCTTTATCCTGTATCAGAAATGATATCACAGCATCGTACCTGTCATACAGACTCTAGATCTCAGAGCAACTATGACAATGTTCATACCGGAGAACATGTCACAGTCTCCATTCCTGTTCCTGATGATGTCCCAGTTGTCCTAAAAGTTGAGCATTCCTTGAAGACAGTCCCAATTGCTAGAGCCAATTCTGACTTTTATGTTACATGATCAGGTCGTATTTCTAGACCTAGTGTAAAATACACAGCAACCTGGACATGATTGTTTTATATGTGTCTGATTTTGTATGATTGCATGTCAAATAATTAGTTCTGTATAATTGCATGCCAAAAGATCATTTCTGTAAATTGCATGTTATTGAATACTGTCATTTCGTATATGGATCATTTCTTAAAGAGGAAGGATGTAGATCAGAGCGTGTGTATGTACCTTTAAGAAGCATTCCCAGATTTAGCACATGCATATAAATAGTGAGCACATGCAGGCAGCAGTGCCATTTTTAGAGAAGAGCCAGAGTGTTAACATGTATGAGTGCGGTAGTTAGTCTGATTATAAGTTTATTTAAGTTTAAGTTACAAAGCCTAATTTCTGATGTGTTTGTGTGCAATAAAGCTGCTTGAACTGAACCCATGAATGTTTGTCTCTTTTATCCTGACCAGACGAGTGACACATGGTAAGTTGGCTAATATCAGATGATGTTGTTGACCTACGTGAATGCCATCCCCCTTCCAGCAGATGTTCTGTCACAGACACTGCTCATTCCATTGTGTCATTCAGTCAAACCATTGAATTAGTCACACAGTGGAGACAGTCGTGCACATCAGCCTATACCACATCTACAACCCTAAGCATGTCCTCGAAAGCCCTAATGCAACATGCCTGCACCTATATGATGACCCTAAACATACATCGAGTGGCACATAAAGATACACAAGTATCAGGTGGAAGGTGGACAAAAGGCCTCCACCGAGTGTCCCTAACAGCCTTCCTGCATGGAACCTCACCCACACTTCGGCTATGGCCAGAGTCAACTGTTACTGAAGCCACAATAACCACACTACACTGTTCAAGTGTGTCACCCTCCACCTGTCCCATATCTGATGGCTCAGTGGAATAGGTATGCATAAGCCTACTGGCTGTATCTAATGGAAATATGGGACATAGAAGAATGCCAACCTCAGTGTCAGATTCAACCTCAGCCCCCCCTGTCTGTGCCTGTGTTTGGCCACCATCATCATCAGATTCTGCCAATACTCTGGTATCAGGTAGTAATGTCAGGATCAGCTGTGATAATGTGCAGCAAGCACAGGAATGAAATTAATACTACACTAAATATTTAAAACAATTTATATGATAACAAACTTACCATGTGCAGATGACTCCACACTTGGTAGGGAGGATGGTCTTGGAAGAAATAAAGCTATGTAAGGATGCAATCATCACAATTGCAACAACACAGGGGGACAGTGAATACACAAGTTTTGCCTATATGTTCATTAACAATAATTTTAACTGAACCCTGGCTGACACATCCACTGACAGCCAGTGTGTAATGAACAAAAATGTGTTGTTAAGTCTATTCATTTCTCAATAGGTTCAGAAAAAAACACAAACTATTAAGTACAGTTTTATGTATATTACTATACAAGCAAGTCTTACAATTTGCCATATGTAAGCTTACCTGGAAGCTGCTCCTTGCATATACTTGTCCTCCCAGATACATCAGCACCAACATCAATTGCATGTTGCTGTGCAGTTTCCCCTGAGCTCTCTGGGTCCTTGACAGTGGACAGGAACTCTTCATTTGGTGGCAATGGTGGCTCTGAAGCAGCCCCTCTGTAGCTAACTGTTCATGGGCAACTGCAGCTGCTCTCCTCCAGGCTGAGGAAAACATATCAGTGGCCCTGTGATGCACCTGATCATAAGTCCTTGTGCGACTCCCTACGGCATTGACATCATTGACTATCTGGTTCCAAAGCTGCATTCTGTCAGCCATATCCCCATGTCCTGTCTCAAGAAGAAAGGTGTTGTGGCACACAAACACCTGCACTATTACATCAATTTCAGAGTCACTGAAAGGAGGTTTGTGTGGATTTGTATGCTTGGTTGCCATAATCCTATGTGACATAAAACAGAGAAGTATACAACATATAAAAGTCACATAATTAAATTCCTGCTGATATACACATATATATTTTCAATGTTAAGCATTAGAGACACACATTTCAGTTATTAAAATTGAAGGTTATCTGGTTGCACCATATCACACTCACACTCAAACCAATGTTTTGTCCAAAACAAGGAATATCACTTTAGTAATGTATTATTTCTCATGTAAATAACAGGATGACTACACATTTTCAAGAGCAAACCTCTTGAAACAACTTTTTTGTGCCAACACACAAATGGTACTTGCCTCCCCCACCCCTAAAACAACAGGCAATTGGCAAATTAAATTTTGTACAAACCAAGGAATACCACATATTTCAAATGTAATATATGCTTTCAACACAATTCTCACAAAAACTGTACACATTTGCAGCAGAAAATTCAATTTTATTTGATTGCCAGTTATTCACTGTGCCCATCACTCCCCTGGAGGTGTCTGTGGGCCATTTTATAATCATAACACCCCAGTCTCATTGACAATACAGTACATTACATTTCCCTGAAATAACATAGAAGATTGTAAGATAACCATTTTTAACAATAACACTTATGATGAAAGTTAATAAGCTGTCTATCTAAGAAAGTAAATGCCTGCCAAAAATGCCTATGCCATCAGTGAGCTATAAGACGTGCATACAGATAAAAGTTTCATTTCCTAATTAATATATATAGAATTTTTCTTTGTTACTTGTTAACAAATCTAGAATGCACATGAAAAATACAATCATACCTTAGCAAGATCAGAAACCTTCTCTGCAGATAAATCCAAAGGAATAAGAATATTCTCTGTTCTCCAAATACACAAGTCTACTCACCTTTAAGTTCCCTAGCTACATGGTTACCTTTGTAAAGATGCAAATAAGGTGTGAACCCATTAGAATTGCTGAATCCCAAACTTTTGACTTTGTGAGCAGGTGTAAACATACTGTAGGCACTACCTCATTGCTAGTTGCTAATGGATTTCAACTGTGAATGATTAGTGGGAGGTAGAATGAAGACATAACAGTTCAGACTACCTTACTTGCATTGAATGTGTCACCTATGGTACACTTAACAAAGTGTAGAAGTAACTTTAGCAAGCTTTTAAATGAAAGTGAACAGCACACATTTCTCATATTTGTTCACTAATGCACAAACTCTCCTGTCTTTGCTGAAAACTGCTTTTCACTGTAATGTAATTTTATCATACATTTAAAGGATAATGATACAAAATGCCCTACAGACTGCATGTCTGAGAGTACAGCACAGATAAGAGAAGAATGAACAAAATACAAAGAGAAGGCAGAGCTGCCTTGGTACAAAGAATACTCATAAATGGTTGTGTGATTATTCATTGCACTAAATGTGTAAGCAACACATGTACAAATAATTGAGAGTGTACAAGTGTATATGTCTTGTTAATACAGTGGAAGAAATGGGACTTGCTTGTATGCAAAATGATTTCTATTCCTGCTGCAAAGTTATTTCTGTTTCAAAGAGAGATAAGACACCTCTACTGTGTTTTGTAGGTTCATTAGTATGATAGTTCAAATCCAGAGTTGAGTAAAAATCTGTAAGGTGTTGTGATGACCCACCACTGGACCAGTAATTAAGGTGTCTCAGTCCTCACCACTAGCACCAGTGGGGGATGTACATTGGGAGGATGACAGGTACACCCACAGTATTTCCATATGTAACTCTCGGCATCAAGTGCAATTTCCCTTAAGAGCGCACAGAGACCACAGTCAGTCCAGGACTGGTTTCTCCCTCTTTCTCTGGATCCTCAATAAGACTCCCCACTGGCCCAGCTATAGAGTTGAGTCCTTATCCAGGGTTCCAAGCCAAGTCCTCCAACACTCTCTCTGTCCAACTGGTGCTTCATGTCCCTACCCAAGTAGTTGACACACACACTCTTCTAGATTTGTTTTACACACTCACTCACACACACACACACACACACACACACACACACACACACACACACACACACACACACACACACACACACACACACACACACACACACACATCTGGGAAAGGCTGGCACAGGTTTACTAGCTATGCCCCCTTCTGGCCACACTAAAGTTCATTATCAATGCCATTAGAACCCCTTATCAGCTACTTTAAAGCCCTTAACAAAGGGTGTCCAATCTTACTGTCTAATGTTGCTATCAATACAAATGGTAGTTTGACCAAAAGCAAGGCTATTAGGAGTGGCCCACAGTGTCACCAAATAAATATGCAAGTACTTGTAAACAGTAATACCAATAAGAAAGTGAGCCACCAAGGCAGTATTTGTGTGAAACACTAGTTTATTTAACATTAAACACTGTCAAAGTAAAACCAACTAAGCACTTTCACCAAGAAACATGAATTGGCTTCATCAGTGTCACTCAATTATGATGCATCTTCCTTTATATGCTTTAATTACTTAAGCAACTATTCATGATTTTGCTTGCATAAATGAAATTACCCTGACTAAACTTAAAGGCATACTTCCCCTGAATATGTAATGTACACAATAACATGCTGTAAACCACAATAATAAGTACATTCAAGATAAAAATATTAGTAATAGTACTAATAATGAACATAATATAAAACATACTTAAAAATAAACTTAAAAATTCAAAACATAGTTGATCTGCTTGCTGCAGTCAGATAAGTGTTTTCACAGTACACTTAAAATTAAACCTCTGCTGCCCTTTGCTTCAAAAAAGGAACTATTGAACAATAATCATTTAAACCTGGCTTGCAACAATCATGTTATGCTTAAAAGAAATACTACATTTAAGCCTATTTTGAAAGCAGGTCTAAATATTAATAGAACCAACATGGCCAAGCTAGACACCAATGTTCTCGTATTACAATACAATACAGAAAAGTCAAACTTGGTATCAAGTGTTAATAATATATGGGAAACTCATTTTGACAAAGAAATGAAGGTAAAGTTTGGGGCATAACCCTAAGGTTGTGTACAGTAGAGGGCGTAATATAAAGAGTATTCTTGTAAGTGTCAAGAGAAAACAAGGCAAGCACAGGTCATTGATGTATACATGTGGTGCTTGCAAGACCTGCAAAAATATAAATGATGGTACGAATGTCTTCATAGGAAGTTTTGAACATACTATAGGATGCCCAGGCAGGTGCAACTGCAACACCACTATGGTGGTTTATTTAGCCACATGCTTATCATGTCCTGGTTTCTATGTAGGCAAGACCAAAATAAGGCTATGGGATCACATTACTAAGCACCTTAGAGACATTTAAAATAAAAAAATGAACAATGTTTTATATGTTCACACTGTAGAATGTTCCAAATACAAGAGATTTTTATTCTTTGTCATTGATAGAGTACAGAGTGACTCTAGGGGTGGGGATGATGAATTAGAATTAGAAGCCAGAGAAACTAAATGGCAACTGAGACTAAATGCTTGTTGCAAGCCAGGTTTAAATGATTATTGTTCAATAGTTCCCTTTTTAAAGCAAAGGTCAGCAGAGGTTTAATTTTAAGTTTACTGTGAAAACACTTATCTGACTGTAACAAACAGATCAACTATGTTTTGAAATTTTAAGTTTATTTTTTAAGTATGTTTTATATTATTATATTCATTATTAGTACTATTACTAATATTTTTATCTTGAATGTACTTATTATTGTGGTTTACAGCATGTTATTGTGTACATTACATATTCAGGGGAAGTGTGTCGTTAAGTTTAGTCAGGGTGATTTCATTGATGCAAGCAAAATCATGAACAGTTGCTTAAGTAATTAGAGCATATAAAGGAAGTTGCATCATAATTGAGTGACTCTGATGAAGCCAATTCATGTTTCTTGGCGAAAGTGTTTAGTTGGTTTTACTTTGACAGTGTTTAATGTTATATAAACTAGTGTTTCATGCAAATACTGCCTTGGCGGCTGACTTTTTTTTAATTTTTATTACTGCTTACAAGTTTCTGAGCCATTTGGCATGTTTTTTGGTATATTTTAAATATGCAAGTACTCTTAGAACTTAAATATCTCTAGACAAATCAGCCACAATGAAATGCTTAAATATGTCTAATAATTAATAAAAAAACAAGACAATGCTATATATATATTACAGTGATGTCAGAATTCAAAATCACAGGAAATATTTAAAACAACATTGCAGGACCGTCTTAAATAAATAAAGAAAAATATCTAAGCTAAGCTTTGAAATATTCCTGACTATAGCTAAGAGAATTACTATACCCTAGTACACTTAATTAAAGCTGCAAGGCAGATGTGTGGTGAATGGATCTTGTTATGCCCAAGACAGAGTACAGAATGATCTGTCTCTCTCAGAGAGTTCTCAGATTAATATCTCAAATATTACTGCTGGGATAACTTGCAGAATGACATTATTGCTTGTCATCTGACTCCTAGTTCCCTGGCTCAAAACAACCATTGATGGCAGCTGGTAGCATTTAACTTTTAACTGTAAAAATACACAGACAAGGGCTTTCTCTCAGATCTATGGCAAAGACTGGAAGTCATAAAACAATAAAACACGTCCAAGACAATACAGAAAGTTCCCTAGTTTTAGATATTGTGCCTCCTTGCTGTGATAAAGTAATTTAATGTCAGCTATTTTTCTGAAGTTAATCTCCTGTGTTCCAGTTTCCGCTGTTAAAATATATACATTTAAACAGTTGCAATAGTGTATGTACATTTCTGTTCTTTTCCAGCAGGGGTACACTGTGGTACAAACAATTTTGATATACAGATAATATACAGTTATAATACAGTTATAACACAGTTACCTTACATGAAGCATGTTGACATTCACAAACGACACATAATTATTTAAAAAATTCCAGACAGATAGGCTGGAAGTACGTCCTTTTGTGACAGGTGTGTTAAATTTTATAATTATATTTATATTTCTTTTCTTATACAAAATATTAATATGTGAAAGGCATGTGACTTAGCACAATACTGTGAAATGGATAAATAATTTCAAATGGAAGTTACTTCTATGACAAGGACAGCATAAACTAGAGCTGTGAATCAAGTGTGTTTGTAGCACACCTGGGGAAACATTATGAAGCATGATCATGATTCAGGTCCCGAGTCCCACATTTATCTTTTAATGATAAAACCTAATGCACAGTTTTTGCAAAAATACATGTTGAACTTTGCCTGTTTCATTTTCGAGATGGTCACCTTTTGCTTAAACACCATGTAATGCCACAGACAGTAAGCAGCCATTGTCAGTTTAAGAAAAGATACATTGATACATCTTCTGCTTTCTATCATGCAAACATGCTAAGTTATGTCGGATGGTGGTCAGCATGCTTCCACAGCAGCTGCAGTTCCACAACACCTGCAGATAGGCAGATTGTCGATTTCAAAAAGATACATTGTTACATCTTTTGCTTTCCATCATGCAAACACACTAACACAGCAAACGGCATTGCTCAGTAGTCAGCATGCTTCCACAACACCTGCAGACTTACCAGTTTCTAAAAAGATACATTGTAACATGTTTGGCCTTCCATCATGCCAACACGCTAAGCAGCATTGAGTGGTGGTCAGCACTTATACACAGTAATGAGTGCAAAAAATACAGCTGCTGCCTAGCTCTTCCTATGGCAACAGGTGTATGGTCATGGCGACTATACAGGTGAGCTAGTGTTCTAATCTAGCACACTCCAATTTTATTAATTATGTTCTACTCAATTTTTGAAAATAAAGAACAATATAAAGATAATTATACATAATAGCTATGTATAACAGTGTATATCATATGAATTATATGTGTGACTGAGGGTATACTGATAATTATGTTTCTGTACTTAAAAGTGCCTTTTCTGCCCTGGGATGGACTTCATACTCCAATCATAGTCATTTACACATAAATGTATAAACCAGGACACTGTCAGGTCACACACATGCATGGTTAACCGCTCACGCTTTAATTTGTCTATATAATTAATTAGCATGTCTGACAAACACTTCTTCTGTGGCAAGGCGGTAAAAGCACTTATGTGGAAAATATGCATTGTCTATTGAAACCCACATTGTGCAAATTACTTTTATCAGTGTGTAAAGCCACACAAAAATGTGTCTGGTCATAACATTTATACACCTAAATACATGTCTGAAAACTTAGGTCATCTAACAGGTACAGCAGCATCCAAACCATAAACTAATACCAACTGTCACATTGCTGTTCCTTAATCATAAACTGCCTTCATCTCTGTTTTGTATCGTTGCTCTCCACTTAACATCGCACAAACAAGGTTGGCATCATTCTGTGGGTTTTCACTCTGACAGTTAAATGCAATATCACAAATTGGCATGGACACACTTTAAGTGTTGCTGTATGACCCGTGTGAGCATGGCAGGTGACAGAAAGGTGGCAACTTTAGGGCTTAAAGATGGGGATGTAGAGGATTCCAGAATATTCATTTGATTCCTTGCAGAATGCCACAGCCATAGGCTATTGCAGGAGGACTATACTAGGTCTCAATATAAATCAGCGGCTTGGAATAGTCTTGCCAAGGCTGTCTCCATTGCAACTGGCATTCCACACATTGGAGAGTAATGCAGGGCCACTACAATGACCTGAAAAGGCACAACTCAACAAGTGGCTGGATAAGTTTAGGACTGCTGACATCCCACAGTTGTGTAAGTATACAGATAAAGATACTTTAAATTATAGTCAAAGCTGGAGGTAGACAAGACTGGTATGCATAATGTTCTTCTCTTTTTCTCTCCTCTTTATTTTACAGCTGCCCAGGAGATTTCAGTGAACAGGGAAGTCCATGTTGATCATTTAGAACAACTAATAGAAGCAATGGGTATGTATGCAGCACAAAATAATTATCATTTTATTAAAAGTATTGCTGTTCTGTACATTAGTAACAAATTAAGCATGCATGTCTTAACTTTAAATCAAACATGCATGCTTCATTTTGTATTTCAAATTAATTGTAGGTATAAATCATAATAGTGTATTCAGATGTTGTGGGTTCAAATCCCACAGGCAACAAATACATTGTAAAATTATTAAACATTAAGTTTAACAAAATTGACATAAATGCCATGTTGTTAATTTATATTATTCATAAAAGCATATGTATAATGTATGCAAATTGCAAAGATTACTAGGAACAATTGTCATTCCTAGATTCTAGTTTTTAAGAAGTATAATTAATATAGAAGTAAAATTATATTTATTTTGTAGTTATTTATTGCATGTGACATGTGATGGTTCCAATCAGCTTTTTCTTTTTTTGTCCCTTACCCCACCCCTTATCTCTCTTTTTTCTTTTTATATATGTGGTCATGCTGTTCTGATGTCATCAGTTTCTGACAACTAACAAAATGGTTTCCAGCACAGGGATGTAGGCCAACCAATATGGCTCAGCCTGGCACCTCTCCAACTGCTAACGCACCAACACCCAGCACATCTGGGATGCAAACTGGCAGTATTGCCTCTGTAGCCTCTGTACTACCTTGTCCTTTAATATTAGGTAGTACTACCCCAGCAGCTGGTGCAGTGGTACCCTTTAGGAGTATTAGTGCAGGTGGTGACTTTCTCATCCGCCAGGACCTGCCAGGCATGGTGCAAGAGGTCGTAGAAGGTATCACTGGTGCACACCTCAGCTGTATGGAGAAGATGCTCACTGAAATTCTGCAAAAACAAAAACATCAACACTCCAACAGCAATCTGAGGAAGGAAGTGGTGATGACAGTTCTGAATGAGATAACTAAATTCTCACTGTCCCCATGATTGATGGGCTCCCTATCACCAATCATGGTGTCCTCCAAACTTTTGTGTCCCTCACCATCCCTGTCTCTGTCTAGTTTGTCCTGCTTGTCTGCACCTACTTCTTCACCTACCCAACTTACCTGACCCTGACATACCTACATCCCTTACTTAACATTCTTCTCTTACTGAAATAAAATAAAAAAACAGACACATGTTCCACAAAAAAAAATATCATCACATGCATAGCTCTCCACATCACATGTGTTTTCTTGACATACTTGATTCGGTCCGATTAGCTATATAACATAATTGCATTGTTGTCACTGATTCTTGTTGAGGTGACAGTACAAATTCATCCAATAGTCTATATTTGTTCATTTTACACTATTGAAGAAGTGGATAGCTATGGTTCTTTCCTAATTTCCTCCTGCATATTCCTATATTGCTTTCACTTTGTCCCCCCTCCCCGCTTCCCCCCATTTCACTAATTTCCTATCTTACCCATTTCCACACCTTTAATCTGGTCAAAAAATGGAATCACACACCACACATATGACAGAATTGCCCCCAAAGAAGCCCTTCACTTTTTGGTCTCTGTGTTTGAATGGAGTTTGTCATCATGCACCAATGCTGAGCAACAGTGACTGGCTCTTCATGTCATAAGACATAGTCCGGTTACCTCCGCATAATGCTGCTTAAACTCGCTGCGCTAAAGGAACACACAGTTAAAGCAGAGTAAAGACATTCAAATTACATATGTACTATACCATTTATTTAGACTGATGAATGTATAACAATAAAAATCCATATATGTACTGTTGGTGTAAATCAATTGAGTGATGTTCATTTTTTATACAGTACTCCACTTTAGTCATTGCCTCTCACATTTGCAAAATTATCACATTTAGTTATGTAATGCCATCCTGAAAACATGTGTAAAAATTATATTGAGCTGGATTTGAACCCTGTCTCATTTGTGCTCAAAATATGAACTTCCTGCTGTTACCTTGGCAGCAGGTGTTTTTATTACACTCTGTACTGCCCAAAGTGCTGACTGCCACACCTCTCCACTTAGCATGTTTGCGCAGAGAAAGGCAAACTAACAGAACTATTACTATTTTTCCAGTTAAGCAGAGACCCATGTTACTAGTCACTTAGCGCAAAAGGGGAAAGCAATAGTAGTAGTCCTTAATGCCATAAAAGTTATGATACTTTGCCAATATAAACTACATTATGAACACCAAAGTATCTGTCGTCTATTTCTCTATTACCATAACCTATATGCATAAGTACTTCTCAAGTTCAAGTTGCAGTCATTAAATGTGAATCTTGCATGTGCAAATTGCCATTAATCATGCAAACAAGTTGCTCAGCAGTGTCTTATGTGAAGAGCTGATTCATATATATTGTACGTTTATTGCCCAGTTAGTCTTCATTCCATTATAATCCATGTTAAAACACAACCAAAGAGAAGACATGTGCTACTGAATGAACACATATTTACTCAGACTTGTGTGCCCTGCACCCATGCACTTGAAAATGGATGTCAGTAGTAGTTCCCAAATGTCAACTACACTACAAAATCAAATAGCACAACTGCACTGTTACATCATCAAGAGCTTTATACTGAAACTAGACATTCATATTATCTTATACGTGTATTAATGTGGACAGCAATTCATTACAAATAAGAATACACTTACATACACCGTTGTATCCATGTTGATCACAAAAGGTGTGTGCTTGTGTGTAACTATAAGTGTGTAATGTACACAACATATTGAAAAATAGATGCATATGTCTAAGTTCTGCAACATGCATTCCTGACAGCTTTTGGCATCTAGTTTGAGAAGCTGTCTCTCAAAGTATACTTGCACATTGGAACCACAACAGAAAATACAAATTCCACACTTTGCACAACACTCACATAACATGATATGTTACCCACATCATATTGTGATGATGGCACCATCTATAAAGACCAGTATGAAAAGGCAAATGCATACTTCAGGGATGGTGCAGTTATTAACTACTGTGTTCTGTGGTTGGGAACAAAACACTTATATATGGGTTAACTTTCCACAACAGCCACATTATGTGTGTGTCTCTATGTATGTGTAAGTGTGTGTGCATAGTCATAAGGACATGAATCTGTATTCTACTTTCATCAATCCAGTCCCATGCAGAATAAATATTTTGAGAGTTTTAAATGCCTGCACAGCCATTTCATGCAAGCCTCCCAACATCTTCTCCCAAACATACAATGATGATGTCATCCGCTATAAAACTTTCCAGCAGCAGTGTAAAAGTCAGACTTGTACCTTGGTACTTATTTTAAGGACTGAGTTCTCTAGCTTCAGTAACTAGTAAGGTAGGGGTCCTAATCTCATTTCAGTCAATGAGTGTGTGTGTGTGTGTGTGTGTGTGTGTGTGTGTGTGCTTGCGTAGTCAGAATTGCATCAGTCTGTATCCTACTGTCAGTAATCCAGTCCCATGTAGAACAAATATTTTGACAGTTGTGCATGCCTACACAGCTATTTCATACGTCTCCCAACATTTTCTCCCAAACATACAGTGATGATATAATCTGCTATAAAGTGTTGTCTGACACTATGAAACCCAGAGTTGTGCTGTAGCCCTTGCATTAAGTACTGGGTTATGTAGATAATTAGGTAGGGTTTTTAGTCTCATTGCAGTCAACTGGGTTGTGTGTGTATATATTCAACATTCAGTATGGTGACAATTTTAGAACAGCATGTGAGTCCCCTGTACAAAGTGCACTTTTACAGTGTTCAAGTCAAACTTGTGCTGTGGCAGTAACATTAATTACTGTGTTCCCCACCTTCTTTAAGTAGATGCTTAGAGGTTCTAATCTGGCATTAGGCAACTTGAGTGTGCATACATTTAAATAATAATTTTGAGACAATTTTACACTGAGATGTGACTCCACATCCATGTCTGGCATTCCTCCCAACATGTTCTTCTCAGCATACAGTGATGCTATCATACTCCATAAAGTGCAACATGACAGTGTTAAAGTCAGACATATGAGATGGTGCTAGTGTTACATTGTATGGAATTATGCTTCTATACTTACACAAGTGTAATCTTCAAATCAGACTTTGTCTACTGATGCGTGTGGTTGGTGGTACATTAGGGTCATTGTCTGATCTTTTGAATTGCTTTTCATTTCACTACATTAGAAGAACCTCTAATGTTGCCGTATGCATCAAACCTGCCCTTTTTTCCTCTGGCCACATGACATCCTTCCTTCAGAAGAGTGGCAGATGTCCTCATGTCAAAGATGCATACACACATCATGAAACAGAGTCCTTACATGAGCTTCTGCAAGCCATTTCCATCCCACTGGATGTGTGATTGCTAATTCTGTCATGGGATTGTGCACATGTCACATATGGAGAGAAGCACTATACAATGCAATGAAACAAATGTATACATATGCACATAGCCTTACTATCTTCCATCATATAGATGTAATTGTATAATACTGGCTAGGATTTTGTGTGATGTTGGCAGTTAGCTTAGTAATGTCCTATAACCCTATGAACATTTTACATGTCAATGTTGCTGTCATCGACATGTGCTATGTTGAGGTGTAGATGTATGGTAGGCCTATGAGAGGGTCTTACAATCTGTGATATGAGGTAATGTATTGATGGCCACTGCTGACATTTGATTGCATGCTCCTTCCATAACAGCTGCAGTAATATGCTTCCTGAGAACTGTTGACATGGGATGATACTATATATATATATATATATATATATATATATATATATATATATATATATTGTTGGTTTAGTAAGGCATGTGCTTTTGTAGTAGAGCAGATCAACATCCTACGCAGTTCTCATTCAACCATCACAGTGACACTTGCAGTATGGCATGTGTGCATGTGTATACCTACTGTCATTAAATGCTTTGTGACATACATCAATATAAATTCATACAGATTACATGGGCATATACGTCTTTTTCATCCACATGTTGTAAAGCTGTGATGTACACAAAAATATCATGTTTTCATTCAATTACAACCTTGTGTAATTCATTGTATGAGCAGTAGTGCAGCTGTTCCCAAGGATTACTGAAGTGTTCACCGGCACCATTGTGTGAGTATCGTTATTTGTGTCAGTAACTGTTCTGCATGTATCACTACCAACTAATTTGTAATGTGTCCTTATATGGCATCAGGCCACTCAAACACAGCTTTCCAATGAAAAACATATAGGCATATGTTGCAACTGATATAATTACATGACATTGGTAGAGTTGTGCGACTCTGTGAACAGTACCACTTTAAGAGCCTGTGATGGTTGTATTTGGAGGTGTTGTCACAAATCATTGAAATAAATGTGAAATGTTAAGGGGAATACACAACTAAAATCAGAGTTTTTGTGGATGCTACCAGCTGTACTCAACCGTAGACAAGAGACAATCTGTTAGCTGACAGTTTGTCTCACACTTCATCCCCCTGTCCCCACTGGCCATCATCCAAAGTATACATGCAAACATTACTCAGTTTATTTTCTCAAGAGAGCAGCTCATCTGTGCACTCTTTAAGACTAATAACATAGGATTAATGGGCCCTCATACCATCTCAAGTTACCTTTACCATGACTTAAACCTGATGTAGCAGACACAATTGGATCCCTAATAAAACACAGCATCCAGACAGGCTATGTTCTTACAGAAAGGTGTAAGTCAACAATCATCCATCTGAACAAGGGGGGACTATCACCTGATGCAGGAAATTATACACCCATAATCCTGACTCCCCTTATCTGTGAGGCAGACCAATGACTCATCATAGACCTTATCAAAAAAGGACACAGGTAATGTCATGATAGTGTACCAAACCCATTTTTTGATTTGTTAAGGCTACATCATATCTGTTAAATCTGGTTGATGTCTTCAAGAAGGTCACCAAAGGCATGTATGAGGAAAAGAGTGCCATCCTGCATAACTTGACCTGACCAAGGCATTTGACACAAATCCAGACTCAGGTATTACAGCGAAACTGTCTCAAGTGGGCATAAACACCCACATAACCAAGTAGTTAGACAAATGGATCACATGTTGGGTACATAATATTGAAGTGTATGAAGTCACCCCTAGCTAGAGTCCAGTGACCAGGTCCATACCTTAGGGCTGTACTAGGCCCCTTCCTGTTCAGTATTTAAGTCTCAGAAGTCATGAAAAATGTAGACACCCTTTGTCTAACCAGCTTTGTGGATGACTGCAAATTGTGGACAATCATTGAATCCAAGAAGACGATTATGAATACACTGCAGAAAGTATTAACACACAAACCTTATTGTTGCCAGAGCCATGGTGACACAGTAGATGAACAAAAAGTATGATTATTTCCTTTTGAAAGCAAATACACAAGCTAATTACAATATAGACAGCACACACCTATGAGTACATCCAGGTTTACGTAAACTGGGTACTAAGATAGTAATCAGAACTTCCACCAGCATGTGCCTACAGGGGTGACAAATCCCTTGTATGTGGCACAACTCATAAGTATGGGCAGGCCATCCACATCAAAGGACATTCTAATTCTATTGTACTCAGTCCTCATCACACCAGTAATTACTTACAATTCACACTTTTGCATGTACCTCACCACACATAGGTTCATAGTTTGGTACTAGGCTATCGGCCCTAGGGCCTATACAAGCCTAGCCATAACAATTCCCTGGCTATTTCTTCCCACAATATTTACTTCCCTGGAACCCTGTTTAGTAGAGTGACTGACATGATCCCTGGGGTGAATTTCCTATCTCCCATCCAATCATCAAGGTTTCTTTTGAAGAGGGCCAAAGATGTGCTCTGCTTGACATGTATGGGCAGTCTATTCCAGAGTCTGGGGAGTCTCTGGGTCAGGAACCTATCCCTCCAGCATGTTTTGTTCATTGTGATGACAAGGTTTAGATCCCTGGAGCAAGTGGTTCTGAGGGATTGGGATTTCTTTAAGTGTAGCATGTCCAACAGCTTTAGGTTTGACATGGCCTTGTATGTTAAGCAGAGATCACCTCTGAGTAGACAATATGCAACAGAGTATAGCTGGAGTTTTTTTAGACGCTCAACATAGGGCATCTGCTTTAGGCCTGTGATTCTTTTAGTGAGGTATTTCTGTGGCCTTTCTAGTTGTTGCAGATGTCTTGAAAGGTACATACCAAATGTGGCATTGTATTCTATAGCGGGTCTAATGAGGGATGACTACAGTGGGAAAATGACCTCCTTTTTTCTGGATGAAAAGCCCTTAGTGATGAGGTGTGCCACATAGAAGGATTTCCTGACTGATGTGGTGATGTGCTTATCGAAGGTGAGACCACTGTCCACCTGTGTCCCTAAGTCTCTTATCACACTTTCGGTGTTTAGTGTACTGCCATCTATGTGGTAATTCACAGGTACATGTTTTTTCCCAAAGGGGATAACTATACATTTCTTGGCATTGAGTTTGAGCCCATGGCTCTGGCACCAAGCATCTGTTTCTGTAAGGCCCTTTTGTAGAATATCCACATCATTTGGAGTTTCAATAATAGCTCCCAGTTTGAAGAGTCCCTTAGTGTTGGCCTGTACTTCAGAGAAGTAGATGCCAAATAAGAGCAGTCCCAGGACTGAACCCTGAGGTACTCGACTTGTCATTTGCCTGGAGCTGGATTTGGAGTAGGCTACATTTACAGTGTGGGTTCTGTCAGTAAGCCACTTGGCAACCCATTGAGTGATGTAGGGATTAATGCCCGGCTTAGTAAGTTTAGCTATGATTCCAGAGTTGGGGATGGTGTTGAAGGCCTTGGCAATGTCCAGATAGGCTGGGTGGGCCACCTTACCCTCATCCACAGCTCTGGAGACTGAGTCAAAGAAGTCAATCAGGTTCAGGAGACAAGATCGGTCCTTCATGAACCCAAACTGGGTGGGGTCCAGTGTTTGTAGGTTGCCAATGTCTTTGTTTATGAGTTCCTTGATAATGCGTTCCATGCCCTTGCAGATCAGGCTCATCAGACTGATGGGACAGTAGTTCCCAGGATCCAAGGTGGATCCCCCCCTTGTGGAGTGGGATAACTGTAGCTGTGTGCCACTCAGTGGGCATGAAGCCTGAAGTGAGGCTATGATTAAACATGACACGTAGGTGAGGTGCCAGTTAATTTTGTAGTTCATGTAGTACACAGCCCGGGATGTCATGTGGTCCCATGGATGCTGTATTCTTAGCTTTGGAGAGTGCGTTTTTTACCTGTGTGGCCTTTATTACTGGAATTTGGCAATCTTTCGGTATTGAGATGGGCCCTTTAGAGGGTGAGAGGGGGGGTGAAGTTGGCACTGAATTGATCTTCCGGGATACTGGCAATATCCTTGGGATCAGTATATTTAATGCCATTGTGTTGTAGCTCAGAACAGATCTGAGCATTGCCATTTAGATTTTTGACATAACTATAGAATGCCTTGTGGTTGTCTTTGGAATCTTTGGCAATTTTATTTTCATAACTAGCTTTGGAGGATTTTATGAGGGATCTCAGCTTCTTACTGAGGCTGGTAAGGGAGTTTTTCTGCATCCTGGGATTTTCGTCTTTTCTGCAACAGTTTCTTACTTTTGTTGTAAAGTTTGCTTATGGCAGGGGACCACCAGATTGGCTTCCTTTTTTTGGAGGACAGAGTCTTGGTTCTATTTGGAATGGCACAATTCATGCACGAGTGGATGTACTCGTACAGTGCCTTAGTGTAGGATTCAGCAGTTGAACTTTCAGTTCCCGTCTGCATGGGTGTCATGAAGTTTGTCACTTCTGACTTGAGTAGCATGAAGTTGGCTTTGGAGAAGTTTTTTAAGGAGGTTTCCTTACTGTGGGGTGAGGGAGGGATGTGGATGTCAAGGGTGATTAGCTTACGGTCAGACCTGACCAACAAGGGGGTGACCACTGGTGTGGAGCATCGATCTCCCATAATGGTAATGAGCAGGTCTAGGATATTGGAGCCCCTGGTGGGACAATGGATTAGTTGATCCAGGGCGTTGGAATTTATGAATTCCAAGAATCATTGGGAAAAGGAGTTGGTACCAGAGTAGTTTTCCCAGTTAATGGCAGGGTAGTTGAAATCACCCTGTATTAGGGTGTTTGGCTATATCTTAATATTTTCCAGTATGTTTAGGAAGATGTAGTGAGAATCTTGAGGCATGGTGGGGGATCTGTAACAAGCTACAGTTTGGATTGTAGTCTTACCTAGTGTTAATTGCACCTGGAGAATTTCAGATGCATTGTGTTGGGCAACTAGCCTGGGGGTGTGAATGTCCTTGGTGAATATGGACACTCCTCCACCTTTAGTTTTTAGGTCCTGGTTTGGTGGCCGAAAAGTGTGGTAACAGTTATACCTCCTTCTCTAAGGATGACTTACTCAAGAGTATCACTTTTGCCCCAGTGAGCTTCCACACATCTTTTTGTTCATACATAAATATTCTTTGCAATGCATAGCCATTAGAAGTTGACAGAGCAGACTTCCTTTCAAGGTGTTGTACAATATGCATGTGTGATACGTCTTCCTGTGATCCACTCAGTAAATACACAGCTCGATAACAACATTGATGGCATGGATTACATTCTTGTAAATGTGGATTGTGGCATACGTGTCATATAAACCTCTCAACTAGTCAGAATTGCTCATAATTTAAACTACAGATGTAACAGTGTCCCTCTTAATACCTCCCAAACGTGGTCACTTTTGAGGAAGGTGTGCTTGATTTCCCTTACAGATTACTGACAAATCATTACAGTTGTACAAGTGTGTTCATGCAGAACATGTATAATAGCTCTTAATCACATATGTTATGTCAATGACACAGGTTAATGGTGGCAGTATTCTGATATTGTCCATGATTGTGTGTGCTTCTGTCTACTGTTGTCCATGATCCTGTTGCTATGTGTCCTGTTTGGTTGAGACCTATGCTGACATTGCATTCATGTTCAAGCAACTCATTCTGCACATCTTAACAATATGTACATGCCTCCTATTGTATATCCTGTCCTTGATAAATGCCCTCTACAGTGATCATGTCAGGCTGTTTACATCACAATAAATCATCTAGACTGATATGTGACGTTGTGTGACAGTCACATAATATACAATAACTGTGTGATGATATGAATACACCCACACAGGGAAGGTGTAAAGTGCAGTATGTACTGTATTATGGACATATGTGATTACTGTTCAAACTGTCTTGTCTTTGGGGTGTACGTACATTGACTTGCCCTTATCTGGTGTACATGATTGTGTTTTACTTGTCCTCTTCCCCCCCTTCTTCATTCTTATCATTCATGCCTATGGCCCTTTTTAATACACTCACTTCCCCAGACTATTGTATTAATAATGGCAGTCTATGTACCCTTGTTGATCACCAGTAACACTTTTATTTTGGTATGGCAAAAACATGTTTGTACTGAAGTTTGTACTGAGTGCACTTTTCTGTAATGTGTTAGTACTGCAGTCATTGCCTGCATGTTTGTACTGTACTTTGTACTGAGTGCACTTTTCTATTCTGTGTTAGTACTGCAGTCATTGCCTGCATGTTTGTACTGTACTTTGTACTGAGTGCACTTTTCTATAATGTGTTAATACTGCAGTCGTTCCCTTAAATTAAACTCTGGTAGTCATTGTGGCTGTCCGCACAATCGTGTAGAACACGTCTGCTCTTAGATAAACTTGTCTGCATGTCTGTATCTGTTTGTGCTGCTTTACATGGTTTCCTGACCTCACTTGTATCTGTGTAAGTGCTATGGATGGCATGCATATGCAATTAGCACTGATACTCATCACTCAAACATGTAAACTCCATGTAAGCTTTGCACTAAGCCTACATGGAGTTTATTGAATCACCAGGATAGTCTATATGTCTGTGTTGGTGAGATTTTGTGAAAACAGGGTCCACCATGTGAAGGTTCTCAGCAAGACTTGAGGATGAATTTATTTCCAGCAATACTACTGTTCTTTTCTTGCTGATTTTACTCTCTCTCCATTTGGGCCCTTTCTTCTTCCAATATGTACCATCTGAATATCTCTGAGGCTTCTTTATCCATCTTCAGCCTTTCAGTATTGTTGGCATTGCTGTTGCTGATGGTTGTATACACTATGAAGACAACCACCTTAATGACTACAAATAAATAAATAATAAGATACACCAGGAAAAGATCTATTACCCTGATATCATGGCTCTATAGAAGGCTGCAGAGATGACACATCAGGTTAATAAACTTTTCCTAGTATATCCAGTTATTTTGTTCTCGTGTTTGGAGTCGTTCCTTTTATTTTATTTACATTTTGCACTTTGTACTTAAAATATTAGAGAATTTTCTTACTCTGAATCTAGCTTTGACATAATGCTTTGATGAACGTCTTCACACAACATTTTGTTTGTATTCATAATACTTCTTGTTAACTTGCTCGAATACTGTAATTTATATTTGCCCGGGCTGAGACTGAAAAAGGTCCATTTGGATCTGTGCTCTATCCCAGTTACCAGATTAAATAAATAAATAAAATAAGTAGATAAAAAGTCTTTATTCTTTTGTGTTGTAATATGAACATTAGTACTTTATAACTATTTATGAGTCTGCATGTCAGAGGTAAAATCGACTGATCATTCATTCTCTGAGGTGGCAACAGCAACACTTGTAAATGCTTTAAACATTTTACTTCATTTTGCAAAGTACTTCATCATGTCTTTCACATTTTCTCCAGATGTCTGGAATTTCTTTTTTTTAGAATTGAGAATCTGGACCCTTAAAGTCTTGGCTGCAATGTTTACCAGTCACACTTCCTTTCATGTGGTCGTTCTGCACACAGAACAATACTTGCATTCTTACTTTATGTTTTCCTTCGAGCTATAGCATTTCTCTCTTCACTGATACTTCTTGAATAAACCTAGAGCATTGTCATGATATTTCAGTTAGAAAAAATGCATTAAAATATATCAAACTTTTCAGTCTTCTTTCTGTAAGTAATCATGTTGGAGAAAAAAATCTCCTCTCTAAAGTAATACACTTCTGTACTCCAGAGTGGACAAGCAAAAATCTATTGCCAATGTAATGCCATATTTTTCATCAAGTTTTTGATTGTTCATGACATTCTTTCACTTTACCCATAACTTTGAGAGTAACAAGAACTCAGTGTCAAATGTTTGAATTCCTATTTTTTTGCTGAAAGTCTGACTGGCAAATTGAGGATCATTGTCTGAAACAACTTCCTTGAGTATATCATGCCTTGAAAATATACTCTGAAAGATATTTATACCACTAGCACTTGTAGTATTTTTTGACTGTATGGCTTCTTGCCACTTAGAGGAATCATCTACATGCAGCAGGTAAAGCTTCTCTTGATAATGAAGTAAAATAAATACACATCTGCTTTCTTCTAATGAAGATCTGGAATATCATGGGAACTCAGTTCCTCTTTTGCAGTCTGAATATAGCGAGCATTAAGGATCTCACATTTCTTTATCTGTTTCTATATCTTCTCAGATATCTTTCAGATATCTTTAGCCAATAAAGTATGGCTCTTGCCTGCTCCTTATAGATGACAATCCTTAAGTATGATTTGCTTAGCTTTTCCAGTGTTGTCATTCTCCCTTGACTTGGGATTATAACTTTATACCCGATTTAAACATTAAACTTTGCACATATGAAACCTCCTCATTGTATGGGTAATATGAGTATCTGTGTGTTCTCTGCTCAAGTCATCAAGCCTTACATTCGTTATATTTTATTTTAATAACTGCAAATTGATTTTCTTTGTATCATTTTCTAGGCTCATTCAGTTTACCAGCTGAGATAGGTTGTTGGAATAAAAAAAATCTAGACCTTTATCTAGCAGATCTGCTCCCCGGTCACTCTGCTGGTTTATTTTCTCCTTTTGGGGTGAGAGTCATATGGTACATTCATTCTCCTCACTGTAACAGCTGACCATTGAGAGTGGTGTCATTATACAAAGTTAGCTCCATTTTTTTTTCTCTTTTGACTCTGTTATACTGCCTTGAATACCCTGTTGGCATTTCCAAAGTTAGGCATGGAGTTGGCATTGTAAAAGATTGTCAGTTACATCAATAAATTATACACATCTGCCTATTAAACAAATTCCTCCATAGGAGGAATTAAAATGGAGCACTTCTTCCAGGGTATGCACCTCTCTTCTCCCATCTTCAGAATAGTAAGTGACCCCAGACCCTTCATTTCACCCCCAATGTAGTTGTCTCCTCCAGCCTAGGGAATGCTAATCAATCATAAGACAACTCAGTTCTAATCAAGGATATATCCCTCTATGCCATGGAGCTGACTTGTGAAGCAATGTAAAATCCTTTTGCTTGACTTGTGATTTGAGTCCACTTTACCTTAAAAAATACTTATAAAGCATTTGGCAGCCATAAATAATTATCAGCATTTCTTTCTCTTCTGCTGCATACTTTGCTTGATTGCACTTCTTTAAAAGCTCCTGACCCACACACAATTGGGTGACTTTTCTGTATAGGTGCTACTCCCAATCCCAGTCAACTTATATCAGCCTGAAGTACAACTGGTTGAGATATATCATATCAAGATACTGTTGACTGCGGTTTATTTACTGATAACAAGTAAACCTACAGGGAAACAGTTTTCCCCTTTAAGTACTTGGTTTTCCTGTGTCCCTGCCTACCAAGAAATAAGCAACTCGGGAACACCACAATACTTCGGGTACAGGTCAGAGATACTGTCGACTGCTGTTTATTTACTGATAACAAGTAAACCTACAGGGAAACAGTGTATGTGGAAACTTTTCCTTTGTACAGCTAGGGGTAGCACACACTCGATCAGGCCAATGCTGAGCCCTCCCTGAACTTTCTCTACTAACCCCCACCCATCACTCTTCCTGCCTTCCAGCTTCAAACTTCCCGGATAAATTCTTACAGTATTTGGCTATAAACTATAAAAATAATCAGTGCACAATACTGTACTAGCAAGGGTTACACTTACCCTGCAATCCTTAGCCTGGGATTTAAGCCCCGCTCCATTTGCTTCGCTTACTACACTCCCCACCCTGCCCCCAAATTCCACCCACTACCACTACATCTACATTTATTCTAAAACTGAAACCACTCCCATACTTAGTCCACCAATCAAACCATACCTCCCCAATTTCTCCACACCTCTACCCCACCTATCTTCTGATACCCTAACCAAACGCAACCATGCCACTAGCAAACATAGTTTAATCCTCACCTGCACTATTCTGTCCTACATTACATCCTACCATGGCACTTCAGTCATAAGCCCCAACTACTTTCACTGCACACTCTCATCAACCCCCCTCAAAAATCCACTGCATAAATTCACTACTCATAACACAAAGTGTCTCCTCCCAGCACAACTACTGAACTATCAAACTTCCATCTCTTATCAACACAAACTATCCATAAAATATGACAGGATTTTTAGTGCATATATAAAACATATTCTCAGCACTCTTTCCAAACTTGCTCTCAGTGGAGACGTGCACCCCAACCCTGGCCCCAAACTCAGCAACCTAGCCACAAACCCCCCTCCAATAAACTCCCCCACCACCTTAATCACAAGCAACAGAAAGCCAAATGACCTCCTCATAATGTCTCTTAACATTAGAAGTATCTGTAACAAAGTCCAAGACCTCCAAGCCTACATAAACCTGTACTCCCCTGACATCCTTATCCTAACTGCAACCTGGCTTAAACCTCACACCAAAAGTGAGGAAATACTCCCACCTGGATATAGCATCTTCCGCAAGGACAGATTATCCAGGAAAGGAGGAGGTGTTACACTATTGTACAAAAACCACCTCAATATGCAAATTCTCACCACTTCCACTCCTCAGTTTGACAAGGAAGAAATCCTTTACACCACTGTCAAATTGAACCCTAAGAAAACAATCAACATTATAGGATGATATTTCCCACCAGGCAAAATATACCTCCCATTGAAAACCTCCTAAACTGGGCAAATCTCTCCCTACCCCAAGAAACTGTCATCCTCGGGGACTTTAACATTAATTGGCAATCCTGCAATAGCAACCACCCAGCCCTCCACCTAAATCTCCATGGTTTCTCACAACTAATACAATCCCTTACCAGGATCAATAAAAACCCTAATAATCACACCATTCTTGATTGGATCTTAGTAAACAAAGACCCTCACTCTTACCTGACAGGCTGTCTACCTGACTCCCTCAGTTACCATTCCCCAACTTTCCTACTAAGACATCACATAAATAATAGCAAACCCATTATTTACAGTCCTGTTCACAACAAAGCTAATTTCAACCCCAACTCCTTTACCTCCTCGCTTCAAAAAATTAACTGGGCACCTATAAAGTACATCCACCTAGACGAATAACTTCACTTCTTTAACAGAACATTTCTCAACATCGTTAACTCCCATGCCCCCCTAAGAAACACCAAAATCTGAACTAAAAGCTCCCCCTGGCTGCAAAAAAAACAACCATGTGCCTTATGAAAACCAGGGATAGAGCATGGGAATGCTGGAGCAAAACTAAAAAATGCCTCAGATAGACAACTCTTCCTTGAACTATGAAACAAGGTCAAAAAGCAAATAAAAGCAGACAAAGCTCTTTTCTATCAGACATCCCTAAACTCTTCCCAAAGTAACCCCAAGCAATTCTGGTCCACAAGCAACTCTATCCTCTGTCCAGGAAAAGTAAACACCCCCCCCCCTACCAGCCACCCCTCTCTCCACCCACTGCATAGCTGACTCCTTCAACATACATTTCACAGAAACTGTACTATCCATAACCAAAAAACACTTCCGTACATCAACTCCCCCCAATGCCAACCCAAATCTACCCCTCCCTGCCTTCTTCCTCTCCACAGTACCCACCTCCTACATAAGAAAACTCCTAACTAAACTAAAGTTCACTAAACTTGCAGCCAACAACCTGCTCGCTGAATACCTAAAAATAGCAGCTGATGTCCTAGCTTATCCAATCTCCATATTAATCAACTGCTCCATATCCGAATCCTATGTACCCACACTATGGAAAATATCCCACATCAATCCCCTACTTAAAGGTGGTCCCTCCACAGACTTCTCCAACTACTGCCCCATTGCCATCCTCTCCCCTCTCTCCAAGATACTCGAAAAAATGCATCAACTCAAAGGTCTCCAAATACCTCCTAAACAATAATCTCCTCTCCAATACCCAGCATGGTTTCAGGCAACACCACAGCACTACTGTTCTTCTCTCCTTCACAAACACTATCCTTCAGCACAAAAACAATGGCCTCCTCTCCTCTGCTGTATTCCTGGATCTATCTAAGGCCTTTGACATTGTGTCACATGACCTTCGACTCTCTGCTCTCTCCAACCTTTCTTTCTCCACTCTAGCCACAAACTGGTTCCACACCTACCTACATGGCTGCCAGCAATCAGTTGTCTGGGCAACAATATATCTCCTCACCTCCCTGTGACCCCAGGGTTCCCCAAGGCTGCATCCTTGGCCCCCTTCTCTTCTCCCTTTTCATCAACAACCTGCACACTGCCACCAAACATGCCTCCCTCATACAGTATGCCGATGACTCCACCCTCATCTGCAAAGCCCCAACTCTAACAGAACTCACCAGATCACACAATAATCTTTCTCTTCCATTGAAAGCTGGCTATCTAATGCTCAGCTCCTCCTCAATCCAAACAAGACCAAACTTTTCTTATTCCAGCCCAACAAATCCACCACAAACATCTCCCACTTCAATATCCAGGCCAAGGATAATACCTCCGTCTCACTAACAGCCCACACCAAACTACTTGGTGGACAGATAGACAACAATCTCAAATTTGACACCCACATATCAATAACAATAAAAAATTCATCAAAAACTGGGTGCCCTATACAGAAACCACCAATACTTCACCAAACTAGCTAGAATTTCTATTGCCAATTCCCAGCTAATATCCACCCTACTCTATGCATCACACATACTTACAACTCTTAGACAGTCAGACCTAAACAAACTTGAAGCCTGCTCAAATAAAATCGCAAAATTTGCCACCTGTGCCACCTACCACAGCCACCACTGTGTCTTCCTTAGAGACCTAGACTGGCTTGAGCTCCCTCAACTCCTACACCTAACTCAACTCACCTTTACTCATAAACTTGTAAGCCACCATCTCAGGATCCCATCACTTCGTACACTTCTTCAACCCCACCACTTTTGCAGACCCCTACACTCCTGCAATAAAAATCTGCTCCAGGTCACCAAAGACAAAAACTCAGCAGGGGAAGCACTGTTCTCCTGTGCCATATCCAAGCTCTGGAACAACCTTCCAACTACCATAACTACCCTCCCTAGCCATCTTTTCAAGACTGCTCTTAAATCACATTTAAATACTCACTGGCTCTGTCCTTGCCTAAGCCCTGACTAAATCCAGGATTTACTAATCATTCTCTATTATTCTTCTTAACTGTAGCTGTTAGACAAATTGTATTACTAGGCATTTGCCTATTTTTTATCTGTGATTGTAAGTGTGCTCTACTTAAATGTTAAATGTGCTTTTGTATTTAGTCATGTCATCATCATCAGTGCTGTAAAATTGCCTTGACTAGATTGTATATCATTTATCATTTCATTTCATTCTGTGGAGCTTTTCTCCCTGGGCCTCTGCTGAAAAAGGACTTGTATCCAGTCGGACTATCCCAGTAAACAAATGTTAAATAAATAAATAACTAGAGCTTAAGTGTAAGACTCTGTAACAAACCTTTTTCAAATCTCAAGGCTCCTGTCTTATTATTTTGACCAAAGCCATTCAATATCATTGTTTAACTTTATTATCTGATAAATTGAGTATGTACTTGACAGATAATGTACCATTCCAGGAAGTATCATAACAGCCAACTTATCTTGCAGATTCTGCATATTACCTATTATATTGACTTGTTTTATAGTCATTCCTATTTCAGAATATGACATGTATTTGAGATTACTCATGCATAGCTGAGATATATTTCTACTTTAGCCTAGAGAATAGCTTGGGTACCTTTGCTTTATGCTTTTGTTTTGTTGCTCCACAGACAAGTAGATCATCTGTTTTATTGACTACACCATGCTGACCTTTTATTATTTCTGCAACTGCTTTCTGGACTTTTTCTGGTTTGCAAGAAATATCAAATGAACATCTGAGAATTATGTATCTTCTTAGCAGGAACTCGAAAGCACCAAGCTTTTAGAGAGCAGCATTTACTTTTATTTGCCAAAATCATGATTAACATCCAGTGAGAAAATTATTTAATGTCGGGCATAGATGAAATAACATCTTCAGCTGTATCCTGTCTTTCCGTAACAATCATTTTTCAAAATCTCACAGCTTCTATCTTGCTCTTTTGACTAGAGCAAGTCCATATCATGCTCTAACAGTTTCTCAGTGGAATATAATATCAGATAATGTATGTATTTTGTCAGATACTGCAGATACTGTAAAATTCCGAGAAATTTCATAACAGCCAGTTTAACGTCTGGTCTATGCATATTACCTATGCCATTGAATTTTTTCTAAATTTGGTTTAACTCATTCCTGTTTTAAAATGTTTGTGATTACTCACACATCTTTGATATCTTTTTATTTCTTTTTTTATCAAGAAACATCTTTATGAAATTATCATGTATGACATAGTGAATCTTCCATTTATATAAATGGAAATAAATCTTGCCTACACAATTTCAGTTGCAAACATTATACATTGCAAACCATGCCAACACAACTGTAGCTGCAAACATTATACATCACTTATAATATATCGAGTTAATGGTTAGTCAACCATTACATAGCTCATTCAAATTCTGCCTTCTTTTAAAGCACGTTTCTCCTCTGCATGTATTGATCCCACTATTCCCATTTTTTCCTATGTAATTTGCTCCTACCCTTTTTTAATTATCCCAATTCTAGTTGTTTTATCTCTGTTACTATCTTTGATGCTTCTAGTAAAGTTGGTTTAGACTTTGATTTCCATTTTCTAGTAATTGCTTTTTTGGCAGCCATCATAATTAGACTCAGAAAGGCCTTATTATGTCTAGGCAATTCTGATTCTGTATCACAACTCAAAAAAAATAATTTCCTTAGTTACACCAATTTGCTCACCCAGCATCTCCAACAGAGCAGTCTGCAGGGAATCTTTACTCATTGTACTCCCAGAAAATATGTTCCCAATTACCTCCTTCTTCCTCATCACACCTCCAACATTTGCTGTCTACCTGAGGAAAAATTCTTTGGAGTCTACTTAGGGTATAAAAATACGTATGTAAACACTTCCAAGCAAAGATCCTAAATAGTCTAGACATTGCAACATCTTTTCTGGTCTTATTCTATATTCTGTCTGTAAGAGCTATGCATGTTCTTCTTGATGTATTAATTACTGATGCACCAACTGGAGATATTCTGATATGGTTTTACCTTGGTAAACAACTTAATTCACTAAATAAAACTGCATACTTGTCCAGAATATCTTAACAGTCTACCATTTCCTGGTTAAACAGCTTAATGTTTTTATTAGTGCTTGCTCTTGTTAACTCGCATTGATGCACTTTCCCATCGCACTCCCTCTAGCATTTGTAAAAACCTTTTGAAAATGCTTAGGAGAAACTTTTGAAATTGAATCCTGGACACTATGCATATTATTCTCTCCTTGCACACTATGATTTTTTTTAACCAAGTCAGTCTTTTTACAGGACAAAAAGTGACCTTATTTATTTGTCTGATTACTGTATTTTCAAAAGGGAATGCTTCAAGCTTCACTTTACTTACCCGTGCTTCTAGTCAAAAGTAAGAACCTGACCCCACAGTCTTTACTTCTCCCCAGAATATGTCAAAAAAGTGCATGCATATTTACACACATTGTCTAGCAAAAACAACATCCAAATGCAGATTCAGAAAAATATATTGCATTTTGCTGCAGTATCTGTCTTAAAGGTAATTTTAACTTGAATCATGAACTTTTTTGACCGACACTTTCTCTGTGCTCTGCATAACATCTACTGCACTTTTTTACGTATTTATACTGCAACAATAAACATTTCAATTTTTTGTCTTCTTTAGATTTGGTAACACAACACATTCTGTGAAACTGGTTTATTTTGCTTCTTAGATGCTTTTGCAAAGGGAATCTTCCAACTATATAGCCTGCAAGTTTGATTAAATGTTTTACATTTTCCTTTCTCCTGTCTGTTATTTATGAAGAAGGACTGTGTTTGAAAGCGCTATGTCTGAGGAAGAACTGTGTTTGAAAGCACTTACATCTGTTGTTTGTGGAAGATTAAATATTTTGCTTCTAGCTGCCTTGCTTCTGAGATTCCTTTGTGTGTTTTTTTTAATATTTATTTTATTTATTTGATTTAAATTTTTTTTATTGGGGTAAAACAATGATCAAATAATCATCTAATACAGGCTTTGCCTGGGTTATTTCATAATGAAACAAAACAATATACAGTATACAAATATTGATTTACATTTATGAGTAAGCACAGAAAATGTAAATCACTGTTACTGGTATACAGTAATTTATATTAATGAGTAAGCACTGAAAATCTGAAAAACAATATAGATATAGAAGATCTAACAAACCAACAGTGCTGTGCTAGTTACTTATAAAAGTAATGTTACTAGTTACTTTTCAGTGAAAGTAATATATTACTATTACTTATTACTTTTCTGAAAAAGTAATATATTACTATTACTAGTTGCTAACTTGCTGCAGTAGCATTGTCGCCTCACAGTACGATGCTGTCCGGTTCGATTCTCAGCTAGAGCGTCTTCTGCGAGGAGACATGTGTGAATGGGTGTACCTTCGTTGAAGGTTGTGCATCAGGGCTGGTAACTCGGCATGTAAAAATCAACTACCAATCATTAGCGGACCGGAGTTCCGCTGTGGTGACCCCCTAACCGGGAAAAGCTGAAACACACAACAACTAGTTGCTAACTAAAGTAACGTCTTACTTTTACATAAGTATAGTTTATTAATTATAGTATTGAGATTTAGTCACACAAGTAATGCATATAAGTGTATTATTAAAGTTGTACACACAATGTTACAATGATGATGACTAGCATTTAACAGTTGAAAAACTTCAAAAACTAGTCTTTATAGCTGGGCAGCACAGTGGTGCAGTTAGCAGTTAGCATTATCATCTCACAGTAAGATGTTCTCCAATTCGATTCTCACCTTGCCTTCTTGCCTGCTGTGTGGAATCTGCATGTCCTCCCTGTGTTTGTGTGGCTTTCCTGTGGGTGCTTCCATTTCCTCCCACACTCCCAATATATGCTAGAGGTGGACTGGGCATTTTAAATTAGCCCTAGGTGTGAGTGTGTGCATGCGGGTGCCTTCTGAGGAAGGTTGGGCACCAGGCTGGCAACTTGATAGTGTAAAACTCTACTCGCTTGTTCTGTGGATTGATGATCTGCTGTGGTGACCCCTAAGAGAAGCAGCCAAAAGAAGAAGAAGATGATTAATCTTTATAGCTAGAGAGTCACAAATAATAATTAAACCAAACCATACACAGCCAGCAGCACAACACCTATAAAAACCTATCACATTTTGTCTATTTTCAACAACTAAAAATTGAAACCCAAAAAGAATTTTAAATAGAACATAACAAAAAACTGTCAATACAAAAGCTGACTGATCATAGAGCCACCCAAAGAGTCATGCCCGGTGCAGTGGTTTGGAGAGTTTGGTGTTAAACCGATGAGTGGTGAGTCCAATTCCAATTGACGGTGGAATGGAGACCCAGTGCTGTTTATTATATGGCAAGGTAAGGATATTATCTTTAGCAAGGTAAAATTGTCACAATGTTAGGGGGTATTTTAGTGGATGAGAGTCCCACAGTTTCAGGACAGGGTTGGAGTTTGGTCATCATTAGCTTTCACCTCCTTGCAGTGCTAAAAAAATAAGTAAATTGTGCTCCAGATTAATTATAATGATCTGTTATGAATCATACCTCTCAACCTGGAAACATCAAAAATCTGGACAAAGGCCAATGAAAAGTAGGTACAACTGGCCAAAAATCTGGACACTAATCAACATAAAATTTGCATGTATAATAACGTAACTGTCCACTCCAATGGAATTGTGGGATACCAACATTCAAATACTTGTGAAAATGTTCCCTAATTTAACATTAACTCTGAAAATATACATTCACACAGAAACACTAGTTAAAGTCCATTTACAACATTAACAAAAAACC